>NC_137654.1:18920498-19332998 GCF_963422515.1 Blennius ocellaris
TATAGAAACTACGAGAACAACTTAAAGACATAGTGGTGGCACACACTGTAGTTGTGCGACAATCTCTGCGAATGTATGAAGTGAAAGTAAATGTTAATGCGTCTGCAGACTGAGCAGTTTTAGTCATCTGCAACACTTTGTGATGCTGATTTCATAAGTTTTGAGTGCAACAGTTAGTTTTACTGTTTGATGTCACTCCACTCAAAGTGGCTACAGATTAATGCTGTTATTCTGTATGAGGCCTTCGGACGCCACCATTACCTCTGGAAATAAATCAACTGAACTAATAAGAGAACTGAGCCATTGTTTCTCGTGTGCAGTAATGTTCAAGCAGCAAAGTTCCGTTTTAAAATAGGTTAGAGAATTAACCCCCATGGGGAAGCTACGAATTATTGTTCTGATGCATCAGTGGTGTTGATTTGATCACCATGTAATGTTCTGCTGGTTGTCAGTAGTTCAGTTGGACCGTGGTGCAGTGAGGTGGTTTTCTCAGGACTGAACTTGTTTCACTTTCAGACACAAGACAACCATATTGCTACCATTGCTTATTTAATATTTGTTATTGTGTGTGCCTGAAACACATGCTATGGTCTATCCACTATTACAAAGTCAAGCCTCCCTCCTTTCTTTCAATTTCTCAAAGTGATGTAATGGCCCCAGGGCAATAATTGAGTAAAAAACAAATCAAAAACGCATAACTGGAGTGACATTGTGGATTGACAGCTGCACCTCCTCCTTCCCTGTATTTTCCAGACTTTACGTTTGTTCGCGGCTACTTCAGAAGTAAAGTGTTCACTGTTTCAATTCGAATGATATTTACATGGTTTGTAATTCCCACAAAGAGTAAAGGAAGAACATGTGAGACTGGAGAAAAGCAGAAAAACTGCTGCCGCGCCCAAGAAAACATAAAAAAAGACGGGTTGTGGGCCTCAAGCGAGCTCGCGCAGGAAGCTAAGAAACAGTCACAGATTGTTCTGGAACAGCAGCTGCAGTTCATTGACGATGTTATGTCACGTCTTGACATAAACATCAGTCACATCAGTGTGACTTTTTTTTCCTCTTCATTTTTTGAGACGCATCATCCACTGAGATTTAACTACTGTTCCTGATAAATAATGACCGTCGATGGTTCTTCTACACACTCAATGCTCCATTCGTCTCCTTACCATCGGTGTCCTCCTCCTGTCACTGGCTCCTTGTCGTCTGTTTCTTGTTCTCCAGGAACGTGACCCTGAAAAAGACCCTTCAGAGCAACACATGCCACAGGTTGGAGTCTGAGGAGAGACTCTTCACATCCCAGGTCCGACCCTTGGGGAACATGAACTTCACAGCCAACATCTAATTTGTGCTTCACAGTGTTGCTCCAGTGTGACCACTAATTTAGATGTGTAAATCTAAAAAGCCCCAACTTTGAAATACTTGCTTTGCTTAGCTCGGTCCAATCCTTTGTCTCTGCTTGTCTTCCATCCTGACTATTGTCACTGTGACTGACTGTGCATTAAAACTGTTGACTGAGTTGCAGCCCATAAAGCCCCCCCCCCCTCATCCTCTGCCTGCTGTTTTCAGATGTGTCTGATGAGAAGCGACATGAAGTCAGCTCAGGACAGACTCCTCACTAAGATGGTGAGTAGATATGGACACAGGTGACCCGACAGACAAAGCACTCGGCCGGTTCTCTCCGTCTTTTCACTGTTGCATCCTTCAGTCATGTCCTTAGAACAATGGCTCTTTGAACGCCGTTGCAAAACAACCCGTACTGAGAGAATTTCTCACTGTGATGATGTTGTGCACGGCGTTAAATGAAGTGATCTTTTTGTGAATGTTTCCTTTGTTACTTGTGTAGCAAGAGAGAGGAGCTGGAGAGCATGAAGAGAGGACTGCATTCTTTGTTTTTCCCTTAATGGAGCCATGATCTCACCGATGACGCCCTCGCTTGTCGTCCCGCTGACCTGTAACCGTTAACATTCAGCGTTATTTAACCAAGTTCTGCTTTGAACACACATACATGGGTTTAGTGTATTCTGATCTTAATATTTCCTTTACATGTGTTAACTATTTATTACAAGTGTTGTGTTGTTTGATATTTATAAATGTAGTTCGTGTTTGTGGGGACACTGGTGTTTTTAATACAGGATTCATGCTTTATGAATGTTAAAAGTATTTAAGCACTGAAAACTGCTATAAAAAAAGTAATTATCTTGGATGTTTTACCTGCTTTTTAATCATATTAAGTCTTTTGTGGGTTCCAAATAAAATAGTAAAAAATGAGATGACCTTTTTTTTTTTAAAAAAGACCTTGTATTTTGAAGACAAGTGGAGCTTACAAAGGTATTTCTCTTTTCAGTGAAGACATTGACAATCCCATTCTGATTGACATACTGTATATACAGTTGATATCAAATCTCTCCCCTCACGCCGTCTCTACACAGTCACATTATTTCATCAGTTAAGAAAAGGTGAAGCTGGTCACATGCACAACTTCTTCCCACGACACAGATTCACACCGCCTCGGCAAAGGAGTCCATGAATTAGTACAAAAACCCCCCCAAAAAACAACAATGATAGAATGACAAGATTGTTTTTTTTCTCCTCCTCCTCCTCCTCCACTCTTTTCCTGAGAGTCGGGGAGGCTCCACCAAAGTCTCTTCCACAAGCCAGCTTCTGTGTGGCATCCGGTCGGCGCCGGGACACGCCGCCCGCAAACATCAACCCTCATCTCCTCTCTCCTAGCCGCGCCGTCACACTGCTGACACGAGGGCGCTGGAAGAATTGTAAAAGACACGCTGGAGGCAACGAGGCTCCAGGCTCTTTTGAACACTCGCCACTTTAGCAGCTTCGAGAAGCTTCAGGAAAATTTCTGAGCTCAGCATTTCTTCACAGAAGAAACTCCCCACCTTCATGGCCGGTGGAACCTGGAGAAGAGAAACACTGTGTGAGAGGGGGGGGGGGGGGGGTGTGTGATCCAAGGGGGGCACAGGGTGACTTTGACATTGTACTCGGCTATTATTGCAGCCATTAATCAGTTCTGTTCTATTTTTAGCATTAGTCATTGAGTGGTCTGGACACGTATTTTCTCCCATCCTCCCTCTGGGTCACTGTTACACCTCACAAGGACCCTGCTTTCCAAACAGGCTTAGCCAAGGACACTCTTCACCATCTCGCTCTCTCTCTCTCTCTCTCTGCCTGGTAGTTCCAGCTCTTCAGAGGACAATCTCCCCCCTCCCCACTTTGGAAGCTCTCCCATCTATCTTTAGCTCCCCAGTGGTCTCCGGATGAGCTAAATTTAGACCACTGGAGCTAAAAATACAACATACATTTGCCCAACTCACAGACATGCACTTCACAATACTGACCTCGTTAGGTGTTTGCTTGAGGCGTGCACTTCCATCTCGGTGCTTTTGAACTCGTTCAGCTCTTTTCGGATGGCAGCCTGCGAGGAGGAAGAAGAGAAAACAACATCAGTGCATCATTAAGTGCATCCTGAGCCAAGTGACAGCAGCAATAATCGGGGCAAAAAAAAAAAAAATTGTATAAAGAGAACAGGATTTGGGGGCGATAAGCTGATTAACAGTGTGTAATGCCGATCGTCTTAAGTGATGGGTCACAGATTAAAAAAAAATAGAAATAATCAGACTGACCTAAATTGTAAACTTTCATTCACTAATAAATTCAAATGATTGGTGGCAGGTGATGAAGTCCAGTAGGACCCAGTGATCTGACCGTTTTATACACACACACACACCTTGTCTGCTGCTGACAGGCGAGTCCACGGCTTGTCTGCTCTCCTGTCATAGTCCTGAGCTTTGGCCACCTCCACATAGTCACTGAAGCGGATGAGAATCTTTCTGTCTCGGAGTTCATCTACTGTGGGCCGCTGGTTGAGCTGGAAACGAAAAAAAAAATAAAAAATGGACAAAAGTTTAGATGAATGTTGAATGAAGCAAGGATTTAGATGTGGATGTATGAAAGTGAAGATGCATCACAGTGTTGTACCTTTCTGTTGAGCCGCTGTTTGATCTCCCTCCTCTCCTCCTGCTCGGTCTGATCATTCCTTTCTGGAGACAATAAAGCACAAACTTGACTATTTTGGCAATATGGAATATGTTTGAACAACATGCATGTAGGAAAAGTCGTGAAGAATTTATCAGGTTACAGTAAAGAGAGGCAGTGTGCACTCATGCGTCCTTTTGCTCCTAAATAATGCAATCCAAGTGCAAATATTTCATGAAGCGACCCTGTTATGGCGGGATTTGCATCTTTATTTTATTTTATTGTTTTAATTAACGACCGTGAGAGGAGGCTGCATGTGTAGTAAAACTTACGTTTCAGGATATTCCGACTCTCCAGCTCCTCCACATTGGGTCTCTGGCTCAGCCGCCTGCGGAGAAACACCAGAACCACGTTTTGTACCATTTCCACTGAACCAAGTCCCCCACTCCACTCCGGGTGGGTCCGATCCTCTTTAAACCGGCTGTAGTTTCTTCACGGTGCGCGTTCTCGAGAGGAATCCCCTATGTTTCCATCTCGCATCCAAACCGCGGCTGTGGTACTTGGGCAGAGGCGCTCCCCACATCTGGAAAAATCCCCCGATTAAATAACCAGCGCGGATCTCTCGGTTGAGGATTCTCTACCACGACGGCTTGCGGGTGTCAGCAAGCCGCATGTCAGGTGAAGCTGGTGTCCACTGCAGCAGCGCAGGATCTCCTCACTACTATTCGCCACAGGCGCTTTTGAAGCGGGTCGTGATGGGCGCGCCTCCTTCCAGTCTCCCTGGTTACTGCCTGCATAATCAGCAGAGGGGCGGAGACTCACCGGGCTCCCACTCAAGGCATCCCCAGCCAACCTCCTCCAACCCTCCGCCTGCTTTACACTCCACACTCCTGCTCCCACCACATAGATACTACGCTCCACAGCAGACAGAAAGAAATGCAGAATAACTGCAACTAATAACTAACTAATCATACTTTAATTATCCCCATGGGGAATTTCCTTTTCTGCATTGACCAATCTTATTTCTAGGACGTGGACTTGAGGACACATTACGGCAAGAATCGTGCACGGGGACCCACAGTGGTGACCTGTCTGCAATAGGAATTGAACCTATGAATTTCTGATCCAAAGTCTGCCTTTATAACCTCTCAGCCACTGCCTAAACACATGTTGCTCCTCTGTAAAATAATTACAATAATGACAAGAGAATCCATTGACCAGAGGGATGGTAGACCCCTCCCTCTGCACCCTCCCTATATACAGGTATGTGTATTAATTCCCAAAATAATTCATACTACTTCAATTTATTGACTCATGCAGCACCATCATAAAACCCTTGTATGAATATCAAAATGGAATTCAAGCTGTTCTGCACAGTTCCCTCAGCATCAAAGCCTCTGAAAAGGTCTCCAAAGTCCTTTTCATTTTCTAACCGGGATCCCCACGAATGTGTACTTTGCATGAATAATAAATGCGAGCTGCTCAAAGGACTCAGCTTCAGACAGCGAGTGACACACACCACAGCTCACCTCCAGAGGTAGAAAGGACACAGACGGCAGAATGCCGCTGCACAGCGGGACTCTCTTTACCCCCTCAGCCCGGGTAACACCAGACTCTTTAAAGTCCGGCTCTGTCTACGATCAAAGTTAGGTCACAGAAAGTGAGACTGGGACACACACGTGACACGGGCCTAGCGGTTATAAGGCGAGAGTGTAATTCTATTATTTATTCTTCCAACAAAATTATGTTCATACAATCTCAAGTCTCTTGATATATTTGTACTGTAACACAAATTCTGAGCCGTTGGGATACAGAGGCTAAAATTGAGTAAATATTAGTGTGACCCTGTACTTATCTCGAATCTTTCTTTCCTCTCAAATTTGAACAACCATGCTTTCCAGCTTCCGACAACAGGCATCCCCAGGGAGGCCAGCCCCACACTTAAAGAAAAAAAAAAAAAAAACATGACCTAAGATGACACATCCTTGGTAGAATAAAGCATTAAGAGATGTGTACAGTGTTGTTCTCAGCTCCGCCTCTTCAATCCTGTTTTCCCACATTTCTGTATAGCTTAATGGGTAACAGCCAAGCAGGGAGTCTTTGTTAATTAACGCAAGTGACTAGACATCCAGGAATAGCATGAGGAATAATTCAGTAGCTCTATTCCCCGAGTCAATTCTCTTCAGGGAAGTGTGATTCACAAATGGAGCACACACACATCAGGAAAGTTATTAAAAGTCAGTTAGTTGGAATTCCCGTTTGTGTTTTAGACATATAAATAACCCTGCAAAAAAAAAAGAAAATTTCCACTATTATCTTTTTTCTTTGCACCTCCTGTGTGAAGTTCCTCTATTGATCACAGCTGTCTTTCATCAAACACAATGCCACTAACTCCGACTGTCATCAGGAAGGAAATGGCCCTTTGCCATTTTTTTTTTTAAAAGAAGCGTTGTGAATTAAAGGAATAGTGACAAAGTGTTGCCACCACTCTGGAGATATCACATCTTAAATAAATGAAACCTGCAAAGCCACGGCGAATATCCACTGTATTATTGACCGGGCCGGCGAGTTGCTAAGCAACAACGTGTGGTGACTTTAAGACAATAAGTCTTCCCACACGAATTCTCAGTTCTCCCTAGTAACACGCGAGAGGGTATTTCAGTGCTGCACACACGGTCTGTGTGCTCTATACACAGCTCTGTGGCTATTTTTAGAAACACACCACCTTCTTATTGTGTTTCTTGGTGGGCGGATTAAATTAGAACCCTCTGTCAATATTATACACATATCTCGTTCTCTTATACAGAAGCCAAGTGATTCTTAAGATATTATTACTGTGCTGCTCTGAGGTGACAAGAAGACGGTTTATTTGGGAAGAAATCACAGCCTGAGATAACAAACTGACTCACTGCACCCACTGCCTATGACTTTATAAGAGAAGTAAGATTTTTTTTTTTTAAAGGTATCCCCAGAATACCACAATGACGCATAAACGCTTGTTGGAGCGAAGGAGTTTCCAGTTGACAACCAGGATGTTCTGCAGTAAATCGAGCTGGGATAGAAATGCTAACTAAGATAGCCACTGGAGGAATGAAGACTCCAAACAAAGGGATGAAAAAAAAACAAAAAACTAAGTGTGGGCGGCTGCAGCTTTGTGTCTTTTCTTTCAGATGCCAATGAGACAAAATTGGACACGTCTTTGCTTTTGTCTTCTTCTTCTTTGAATACAGTAGCTTCCCCACCAGCATCATCTGCTCCTCCTCTTCTTCCTCCCCTGCTATTATTTCTGCTGATATAACTCCCCGACATTTGTGGAAAGGAGGGAGCGCATGGGGAGATGCATTATTGAACAGTGTCAGGAGCTAAGATTAGAAACGGCAGCGTGCGGCTGCAGTACATCGCAAGGTGGGGAGTGTCTAAAGATAGAAAGGTCATTTATCACTGACACAATAGACAGACACGGTGTTATTATCTCCCATAGGTTTTCTGCTCGATCGGCAGCAAATGTAATTGTGGGGGTTTTCTCTTTCTGGAGAGAAGAGCCCGAAGAGCCTCACATTGGGAGTCACGCACAGATCTTGAGGAGCTCTGATGGATTGTTTTGTCATTCAGTATGAATACCCAAGGAAATCTTCTCCCCCCCCTCCTCCTCCTCCTACTCCTCTGAGCTATATTCAGCCACGATTCAAGAAATTGCTCACATAAATAGAAATACTTGTTGCTTCTCCTCGAATCATTCATTTGGGCTGCATCGTTAAAGAAACCAACAGCTTTAATCAGAAAAGACGGAATCACTTGAACCCTAATTTCTGTTTTCGGTATTTATGTAACACGCAGCTTTTCTCACCTCTGTGCTACAAGTGAAACCTCTGTCTCAGAACGCTGACCCTGCAAGTGCTCACGCAAGCTTTTTGTTTCTGTTTACTTACAAACCTCAGAACACCTCTACACATGTATCGCCTGAAACAATAAGACATTTTGTTCCTGGGAGTATAAGAATAGAGATGAAGGTTGTATTATTAGATGTCTCACAGACAGGCGATAGATCTCGTTCTTTGGGAAAGTGTGGGTGGCTCTCTGAGCTCGGCTGTGAGTTATTGCACTGTGGGGTTATGTAACGCCGTGGCGTGCCCCTGTTTGTTACGCTGGTGTTAGTGAGGCTTCAGTCTTGTGACACATTCACACACATGACCACTGCTGTCAGTGTTTGGGTAAGAAGCTTCTCAGTTGGGTATGAAAAAAAACAAGTTGTTCTATTAATGTCCTCGTAGAACATTTATAGCACATACAGCTCTTCTCGTACCAACGCCTTTCCTGGAAGCGGTGTCTGTCTGTACGTGTTGCTCTTCAGAGACTGTGAGAATCGTGCTAATTCAAGGGGACCCAGTAACTCACTGAACACGAGCATTTTTCTTGTGCCAAAACATTTTGGTGATGTCACTCCACTTGGCCAGCTCACTGCTTTGATTAGGTACACCATTTTCCCCAAAGGGAGTCATCTCAGTTTTAGTTAAAATGGTTAAGTGCTGCGGTGGAATATAATAAAGAGGCTTTCCAAAACCAATATGGGCCTTGAGTCAGGAATCTTAACTCCCCAGCAGTCTCATCTGAGCAGCAGCAGGTTGCACAAGATAAATCAAGTCTTTGCAAAATGACCAGTTAATCCATTCAGATCTGCTTTTCTGTTTTACCTCCACCCACTGCAGTTGTTTCAGGGAGACAATCAAGCTTAATCCTGGGAGGAAATTTGCCCACATCTCTTATGATGTTTGCCCTGTCGCACAGAAAGGTATGAATCTAATCATCGCTGAATAAGAAAGAAATCCTCTACTTCTGG
Source organism: Blennius ocellaris (assembly GCF_963422515.1). Lineage (NCBI taxonomy): Eukaryota > Metazoa > Chordata > Actinopteri > Blenniiformes > Blenniidae > Blennius > Blennius ocellaris. The sequence goes on from NC_137654.1 coordinate 18,929,326, forward strand.
AAACCAGCTGATTTCCCTTTTAAATGGTTTAAAATTGTAGAATGTTTGCCCATGCCAAAGAGCTTCTTCCATTGCCATCGACTCTTGTTTTGAGTTTGTTGCACAGGACCTGTCAACAGTTCCAACGTCAACCCATCAAACACGTGTCTGATCAGCTCGGGTGGACTGTTTGTCAAAGTGTGAACAACACAAATATGTTGGCCGACTCGCAACAAATGGTCAAATGTGACACTTTCGCGTCGCAGCGTGTGCTGATGAGAAGGTTTCCATCTGTTCATGTGTCGTCCACATGCAACTGAGGCTCCTGTTTGTGAAAAAAACATTAAGATTGCCTAATTGTCTTGGTATAAGGACTCTATATCACTTTTTATTTCTACATTTTGTACAATTTGTATTTTTACACCTGCCAAGGTCTCAAACATTATTCATTACATTATTATACTCTTTCAATTCCTGCAAGAAGCCCTTAGACAATAAATAATTTCCTCCTGGGTTCAATAAAATATTCTGATCTTTATTAATAATATTTTTTTATCTAAACTACCAAGAGATACCTAACAAAAAATAATTTATCTTCACTGCACGCTCATATCAGCTGCACATCCCACAAATGTATGTTTCTTAAAATTGTGGCACTATTTAAAATATGAGAAATACAAAAGTCTCTCACCTGTGTGGAATGTTTGTTTTTTCAAAAGAATTGTTCACAACAAATAAATAATCTACCAAATGCAAACTTCCCTACTTTATGTGCCATGTTAAAAAAAAGTTAAGTTTCTTAAGCCTGTCCAAGCAACACCAGACTAAAACACATGTGAGAGAAAGGTTGCAGCTGCTTTGACAGCAGCAGAATTCTAGAGAAGATGTCACTGCTTACTTGGCCAGTTTCATCTCAATCTGCTGGCGGATTTCCTGGCGCTCCTGATCGCTCCTCACCGGGAAGATGTTCCTGTCCTCCAGCTCCTGCTTGCTAGGTCTGTTTCGTAGTTTGACAGCCAGCAACTCCTTCCTTAACCTGCGAGGAAGTGTGCCTGCAACCACGCAAACACACAATAAGTCATCGAAGACACTGACCTGCTGTCAACCTCGGCGCAGACTTCTCTGAGAATTTCTTGCTTTTTTATTTTCTAACAGTAATACTCACATAAACACAAAGTTTTAGGGCAGTATCAACTTTAAAATAACTTCAATATCATATATTTGAAGGATACTTCACTGTATGTACACCAGTTATGACACACTCTCTGTGTGCAACAGGAATTAAGTTCACTGTATCAACTATCACAAGTAATTTTCATACAGTCGTTAAGGATTTCTACTCTCAGATAAAATTGATAAAATAAGACATGTTTTTAAGTTTTAAATTGCACATGCAGGCACATCAAATAACTTTTAATTCAGGATATTAGATAGAAGATAGATAGAAGACCGATAGAAACTTTATTGTCTGTTCTTTAGCAAAAACAGAAATTCGTTTATACCAGCTAATTTAAACACGTGTGTGGTTTTGTGCTTTGTTATTGTGGACTCTGTTTCTTGGTGGTTTAGTTTAAACTGAAATATTGAATTTATCATCTTTAAAAACTTGGCTGGAAGTTGTGGAAATGGAGCTGCACACCCCAGACTCACCGGAGATCACAGAGTCGTTCCAGCCATCCAGGTCTGTGGGGAGGCCTGAGGTGTTGGAGAAGCACTGGTCCAGCCGCACGTTCTCCTTGTTCTCCTCCGCCTCCTTCTTGGGCCAGTCGGACCCCCCACCTCCCACACAGCCACCCCCGAAGGGCAACGTGTGCTGGTTCTCGGAGCTGCAGGAGCGCGAGAGCCGTCCGTCCGAACACCACAGCCGCGGGGGCGAGCCCTGCTCACACCCCTCATGGACACTGAGGAGACATGGGGACAAGGACACGCCATGGATTCATGAAAACAATCCCAAGAGTGAAACAGGAACTCTTTTAAAAGAGCTTTTCCACAAATCAATACTTTATTGAGTATATTTAGGGACAATTTCATTAACTATATTGAGACTTTAAAGAAAAGGATGACCATGACTGATCAACTATCTATAATATGTTTGCACTATATATGGTCGTAGCGTTAAAAAAAACACTATATACACTCATTCTATCAGTGCCAAGTATTATATTGAAATAATGTCACTGTAAGCCTGAGTTATCTTAATGTCGCACATAGACTGGAATGTGTTTTCCAGAAAAGAAAAATAAGATAATAAAATAATCCACAGAAGACAAGAAAAAAACACAGTTAGAGGAAAAGAAAAATAACTTTCACTCAATAGATATATAAAGGTAAATATTCTTACATGTGAATAGTAACAGGCAATTCAATCTGTTTTAAAAAGTTGAATAGATATTTTTTACAACCGTATGATGCAGACAAGGATAATGGCTATGATATAATGCATCAAGAGAAACAGGGTGTAACTGTAACTGCTTGTTTCCTTTCACATGCTGATGATTTCAGAATGTTGTTGTTCGAGGTGCCTGTTGTGATTTATGGACTGGGACCAGCAGATGGAGCACTACTGGTTACTTCAAGGTACCAAATAGATGAAAACATCGATATACAAAAGAGACATCAGGACCCTGTCATCTCTGTCGCAACTCAAAATGTCTCTTTTATTAAAAGCTTTTGAAAATGTGTGTTACAATTTAAGTCGTTTCCTTCAAATGTCTTCAAAATAAAACGAGCAACCAGCATCTTACATGCTCACTACCAAACATCAAGGCCATTATTATTGTGATTATTATTTTAAAATATATATTTTATACATCTAAGGGGGGGGGGGGGGGGGGGGGTATAATCCAGAGCCATTTGTGCACTCTGTTAGTTGATCAAGTGACAATATACCGCAGAGTTGACAAATGTTGTTGATGATGCATGATGTAAATTGTAAAAAAAAAAGAATAGAGGATGGCAGTGATCCAATATTGATGGTGTTAAGGCAGCATCTTATGTAAACAGACACGAGGGGCCAGCTCCAAGACTCACCTCTCCTGTCTGTTCTTGGAAGCGAAGGCTCTCTGCAGTTCCTCCATTATACAGCTAGGGGGCATAGGAGGATGCATCATATTGCCAAGATGTGGGGACCCTGAGGAGTTGGCCAGGGGCCCTCGTAGTGGCAGGGCCATTGAAGCCATGCTTTCTGTGGGCCTGGGTGGAGGCTCCTTGGGGAGGTAGGAGTTGGGCAGGTGAGCAGGAAGTGACACCGGGCCTGAATCTGACAAGAGAGGAAGAAAGTAGGAATTCTGGTCATCAGCCCCAAAATAATGATACAATACTTAACGCCTAGGGACTCACCATCACCACTCAGCTGGGGCAAATGTTTTGGAGGTACTTGTGGTGGGGACGTTCCCGGAGGAATCTCCTCCTCCGCTCGTTCTTCCATCTGCTCCCCCATGTCCTGCAGCCCCTCCGGTAAATCCCCAGCAGGGTGCGCCTCCTCATCTCCATCCTCCTCCTGTTGTCGTACATTCTCCTCCACTCGTTCACAGTCATGAAGAGGGGCGGCGACTGAAGAACAGTATTAAAACACGACAATTATTTTGTGAGCTAACTGAAAGTGAGAAATAAAGGTATCTTTAAATGCAAGGGCTTTCAGATGATGAGTGCTGTTACATCGTGGCTCACTCACACAAAATGTAAAGGCAGATCATTTAGAAACATAAAACAAGGTTGAGTCTAAAATTAAAAGAATTGTCTTAGGTCTTTCAAAAGTCTTATGATACAACTATTATGAAATAATGACATAATGACACTCGTTTCAGTACATCCCAGTACAAGTCCCTATAAGATAGCGGAGACCTGAAGTCACTTGTCTTTGATGCCCTCTATTGGTTAATGCATAAAAGTAATTTTGTCTGAGAAATAGCATTGTGGGTTTCCCCAAATCCTCACTGGAGCCACTGTCCAGCAGGTTTCAATGTCTTCCTCATCCAACTCTCCCAATTTAAACAAACAAAAGGTTATCGATTGGCTCTCAATGTCCATGATGCACCATATCAATTTTAATTTCATTTAGATGCTTTTCAACAAAGGAACCACTACAGCAGATAGCAAAGGCTGACAGGTTGAAAAGCACCGGCTCAAACATGCTCAATATTTGCAAGTAATCACTGACTCAGAAAAAAACATTCACAAAGCAATCATTCAGGTATAACAGCAGCAGGAAGAAACACTATAAACTTCTTTCAAGCATTTTCTTCACGTGGTTTCAGCAACCGCATTCAATCAACATCAACCTCATAACTTCAAGTGAAAACTTCTATCCTACCTGAAGAGGGGTGGTCCTCCTCAGGACCAAGGTATTCCACACTGCTGACCGTGAGGTTTGGATTCAAGGGACCCCCGAATCCTCCAAGCAGGACCGCACCATCTGAGCAGCATCCCTGGGTGGGGGAGTTTGGATCGTGGCATAAAAGACCACTGGATAATGCTACATCTGTGAACGGAGAACAGAAAAGGTTGAAGGAAGGAGGGATTGTGTGGAATACTGAAAATAGTGAATTGTTTTTAAAGGATCAAAAACCTTATCCTCAGTCAGTTCTTAAAAATTCTATTTCAAGCTAAATGAAAAAAAGTTGAGGGGTTTTAAGTTTCTGCCCACGTCTCTACCAGTGGTCACACACTATTTAACAAACAAGGTAAAACTGTGCAACAGACGTCCAATGTGACCAACTGGGATTTTCCTAAATGACATTGTGGGTTGAAGTCACCTTGAGTTCAATGCCTCTCTCCATTACAGCAAGAGCATCATATTTAGGCCTGGGTTCAGCAAACGCACCGCTGCTTTTTAAAGCAGACGTACAAGGTGACTGAGGGATGAATTGGAGGGGCAGAGTAAAACAATCACATGACAGGCAAAAATAGAAGTTGTGTTACAAAAAAACAAAAAAAACTTTCTCAACTCCCAAATTAAGATTACAGGTTCAGAAATGTACTTTAGTAGGTGGTGTTCAAACTGAAAATACAACAATTGTTACTGCAATGATACATTTAGAGACACTATTTACTGGGCTGTTTCAAACACTTGTTTTTTTGGAAGTAATTTTTCATTTGATCGTTTTTGTCACTGTATCAGCCTTCAATTTGTTAACTTCTGCACCTTCAGGATGAATAACTGTTATCAGTTGCAGCTCATCGTAACTCAAATCATCATCTATAGACTTAAAACATGACGAGCCATTGTTATGCCCGTAAAATGCACCAATATTTCCATCCAAATGCATGGAGTAAAAGTAAAACGCTATTGTATTTTTCATAGTAGTTGTAATTATTTTTAATAAGATGTATTGATAAAAATAAGACTTTACTGACCACAATGCTGCAGCACAGCAGCGACCGACCAAAAAAGTGGATCGGTAACACACCGATACATACACACGCAGATGACAATTACACACTATGACATCAGCTGATCATGCTGTCACACTACCTTTGATATGATATCAAGAAACTTTTTCACATAGTAATTTAATGGTCGGTTATTGCTCTAAACATATTTTCACAAAGTGTAACAAAGTAACAATACATTATACAAGTTTTGAGGTTTTTGCATTTCTAAATTTCTTTGATCTTGGATAGGCTCTGATGAATATAAACTAATTATTAAATAAAACGTGTTCTCCGTTGAACATCAACAGTTTGTGGATGCAGCAAGAAGGACCTCTTCTCTTGCATCATTGTACCGCTTCTTTTTGCCGCTTCTTTTCTTGGCCTCATTCGTTTGTCGTGATGACTTTGATTGTGTGAATGTGGATCATCTCCCTCTGTACCTGTGGAACTCTGCTTGAGCTTCTCGTTTTTCTTTTTCCTCCATTTCCAGGGCTTGAAGATGCGACCCAGGCTGGCCAGCTTGCTGTTGCGTCGGATTGGTGGAGTGTGCACCCCGCTCACCAAGCAGCCTGTTCTCAGCACCCTCTGCTGGTCCACCAACTCAACTGCAGTCACAGAGGGGACAAGAGAGGATGGCCCCAAAAGGATGGACAGATTTTAGGGGGATGGGGGGGGGGGGGGTTGAACAGAATCAAAGACAGGAAGGGATAGAAAGAGATGACAAATTAAAGAGTGTGGATGGAGAGGGATACAAGAACTCAATTAGTAGGCACACCTTACTGAATGAACTGTGATGAAGTCCAAGTGCTGTGAACAGATTGAATTAGAAAGACTAATTTGATCAAGGCGCACTCCCTCACGGCTGTCATTTTCCAGCGACTTGCTTCCCTCTGAGCCCAACATCATATTTCAAAATAAAAATCTCTCACAGCCTTAATTTGGAAGGGAAATATGGAACCACATATAGACCTGGATTATGAGACAACAAAAAGAAGATTTCCCTTAACAGGTGGGCTAAGATCAAGTCTTTCCCAGAAAAATTATGTCAGTTTCCGGTCATCCATCCATCCATCCATCCATCCATGTCTTTCATGTTCTGCATCAACAATACACGCTTAACTACAAAACGGACCCATTAGAATTAGAAGCATTTATTGTCATTGTACAATAAAATTGCACAACGAAATTGCGGTGTAGCTAAAAACACACAGTAGACATACAATAAACACAGGCAGCCATTCTCACATTCAGCATTGCATTCATCTCAGCAGACACACCATATATACAGAATAACCTAAATGATATATGATATAGATGGCCTGCGTGCAGCTTGTGTTTTTTTCTTCAGTCCAACAAAACCACAAGATGTGGTTCATATCTGTGTGTTACTCTGTTACCACGGCTGTTTTGACCTCACGCGCTCACATTAAACACATTAAACATTTGATATTGAAAGTGGTACACAATTAGGACAAGGCAAACAACAAAACTGATAAGAATGAATAATGAATTAGCAATAAGAAAACTACTTCTCAATGAAATGCTGCTATATCTTAAAGAAGTGAAGCAACCCAGGCAAGGTACAGTTCAAGGCTTTAATTTATCTATAATTCATCTAATGTGATGGATGAGCTGTTCCCACTTTGCTACTCTCCCTGCTCCTTTTTGTGCATTCAACTGAAAGTTGTATGTGAATGAATCACGGTTACGGCTCATATCAGATACGGTGTACAGATCCATGTACGCACAGTGCTGCTGGGCTTCCTGTGTATAACTAGAATGCAGAAATGTACAATAAATGCCCTGTTTTTAAGCGCTACATGCGTCAATGTGACAAAAAAAAAGAAGCGATATTTGCCTTCTCCAGGCACATATCTTTGTTTAAACAAGAAGGAGGAGGAGGTAAGGGTTTGGGATGGAGGAGGTTTGGGGGGGGGGGGGGGGGGGGTGTTAGGATTTGCTCTGTGTGACGTGAAGCACAGTGATGGAGGAGGGAGGATAAAGCTGACTCTGGTTCATGCCTCTTTTTTGAAATGCTTGCTTCATCTCTAGAGCACATGGTGAAAGTGGATGCTGGTGGTGATTGGGGGAGGAGTGTGCAGAAAAGATGGTGAACAAGGAAAGGACAGAAAATCAGGAAAGGAGAGATGAAAGAGTGAGAAATGAGACAAAGCACAGGAGAAAAATAGAAGAGGAAAAACAATACACATATGGAAGGAAAGGATGGTGTCAACAAAGAGTAAATAGTAAGCCGAGAAGACAAAGAGAATAAGTGACAGAAGAAAGAGGGAGAAGTGAAATAGAATAGATGAGATGGAAGGAGTTCATTTGTAGCTGGATGTTTGGCCCTAAAGGTTCTTGGAAACAGGTCAGTTGACCATGTACACCCATCATCATCACTACTGTCACACATGCAGTGAGCCAGACGTGGCGCCGCACGCAGAATCCAGGTCAAGCTGGAAGGAAACGCACCCAGAAAGGAGGAAAAAAAAAGCTTAACAGGAGAAGGGGAGAAGGGAGGAGGGAGGAGGGGGTGGGGGGTTGTGTCTGTGTGAGGGGAAGAGAGAGACTGTGTGTGTGTGAGTGTGTGGGGAGAGGAGAGAAAGGGGGAGGAGGTGGGGTCAGGCCCACTGCTGTTGCTATGGCGACCACATCCAGATGCTGCCGCAGCAGTGGGAGCCAGGGGGGGGGGGGGGGGGGGGGGGGGTGGAGGAGAGGCGGAGCGAGTCAGGCTCAGAGAAGGGGAGGAGAGAGAGAAGCCCCCCTGCACAGGCACCACCGTCACATCTAAAGCCAGTGGCTGCACCCAGTGCATTGTGGGTAGATGGTGAAGCCACATGGAGGACGAGATCTGTCTGCGCTTTGAAAGCGGGAAGGAGATGGGAGGGAGGGAGCGAGGGAGGAGGAGAGAAGGGGGATTCCAGGGAGAAGAGGCGAGAAGGAGAAGTGGGAGGGGGCTGTTGCTATACGGAAGAGCTTGCAGGAGAATCTGGCTTCGTCCAATCACGGGGTGGCTATTTATAATGCATATCAAGTAACACTTCATTTTTCATAGAAGGGGTGGTTACTCAAAGAAAATGACAGAAGTCTGGATGGAGCTCAGGAATTGGGTGAAAAAACAACAACAAGCATCTACAGGGATATTTCTTTTATCTGCTGGAGGGTGCACCGAAATGTGTGTCACATAGGCATGAATCGACTACACGCACCATGTGGCCATGATGTGCAAATTCTAATTAATATGCTAATACAAATAGGATTAATCAAATCCATGTGTCATGCAGGGGACCAATAGTCTATTTCATTCCTCTGTTATCCACGCCTATATACACTATAGCTCTTGTCAGGTGGTCCTGTCACAGCTTTACACCAGAGAGATTACAACTCTCGTAAAAAAACAACAACATTTGTTTAAGAATCATAATTGACCTCAGGATTGCAGACAAGTCTAACTAATTTCATTTGATGCAGCATTGATGCAGTTTGGATTCAGAAAAGATTTATGAGTGGAATAATCACGACAATATGATAATGTGAACTGGCAAGAAAAGTAAAACAGATCGCCTTTAGTGCGCCACCTGGGACCACACCCCACTTAACCAGCTTCTCAGCACAGAAGCACTGGAACTCTCCTGACATAAACACACTTAGCAAACCTGGTGCTCAAAGTGACCCCAACCTAACAAGGAGATGTTTTCTCCTAAACTGCGGGAAGTGTAAAAATAAAAGTTACCTTTATAAATGCTATGTCAATAATAGAGTATTGCTCAGTCATTACTTTTGCTTTGATACTGACAACCATGAAGATAATGGATATGGATGAACCAAGAACACAAATCTGAACCTGTTTGTGGCCTGTTCAGATGTTGCAATGAATGATATTAACATACATATCAGCAGCACAGTTTCAGAACAAAATTGTTGTGAGAAAAAAAAAGAAGCCTTGCTCTCCTGAATCACCCGATAAACCTATTTTATGAGCACACTTGTGTTTCGAAAGCTCACTGAGTTTGTTTTGAATAACAAATCAGAATAATATCGCACTCCACTATTAACGTAGCAGGACACAAATGATACCAATGACAGTTTGCATTCTTTGACTAAATCAAATATGCAGCATCTTACATTATGAGCAGGTGTTTGAAACTGTCAAAAGAAATTAGCAGTCAGACGATGCAGTAATGCAAATCATAAAATGTTCAAGCTGCGTTAAAACAGTTGTCTGGTCTGTATCACACAAAAACTTTTACTTCTGTTGCTCTTGCACATGAAAACAAGAGAAAAAAAATGTTTTAGCGGCTGATATATTCTCAAATATTTGTTTATGGCATGAATGTAATGACTGGAGAAAACAGCAGAAAGCAAGTTTTCCTCTTGAGCAGGGATTTTCAGTGTGAGGGGATGGGCACTGCCTCCATATTGCTTACATTGATTCCCACCACCTGAGCCCGCCTAACTCTCATGCTGTAAATGTGCAGTCGTAACTGCTGCTTCAATGTTATATTTCCCAATGTGATGCTATAAAACATCCTTGTTCTTGGATCTACAGCCAATATAAAGCACATTTCTATTTAGATGCTTTAAATGAAAAAAATATTGGGTCAGTCTTAATAGTGAGTCTGTGACTGTCGTACATGTTCAACTTATTACCTTATTATTTTTATTACAATTTTACTTGAGAGAAATTCAGCTTTTTGACACTTTTACAGGAAATCCTACATCCAAACAAACAGTAACGAACAAAAGCCTGTGCCATTGCATGAGAGCTATAAATAACATCAGACCTAACTCCAAACATAACTGCAGACGCTACAGTGCCCTGGTTCTCGCCCCAACCACCTCACTCCTCTCACCTAACGCACAATGTGCCCTTGAAAGGAACCCCCTCCTCACCCGCTGCCACGCCAGCTAACCTCCTCACTTTTACCCCCTTGGCTTTACAACTGTGCTGCCATCTGTCTGTTGCCCCGCTGCCTCCAGGGCCCGGCCACAGTCAGGACGCACAGCTAACAATCCACAGAAGGGATGAAACTGCGTACGATGGCAGTAGTGCGAAAAGGCATGGCAGTGGTCAGCCACAGGAGGAAAAGCAGAAATAATGACGAGACTGTTCTCGTAGAGACTCAGTTCATACTCGACAAAGAACAAGGTCTACTCTGCACAGAGCTGAATATCATGTATGAATTGAGACACCAACTGAGGAAGCTTTCTTTAATGAAGAAGGTGTATTTTCTTACTGTACGGACACTGGTGTCTGTAGAAATTACAGCAGATACTTCTGCATAACTGATGAGTAACCTGCACCTGAATATCAACACATGTAAATAATTTAATTATTTATGAGTTCATGGTCATTCATGAGTTTTGGTTCCATTACTGTGAATTTATCAGGAAGAAAGATCCACAACCAGCGCTGAAAACATAGAGGCCTCATATGTTTGAATTTCCCATTGTCTACTTTTTTTCCTTCATGAAGAGTAGAGGAAATGATGATTTATAAAAGCCACGCTATAAGAAAAACCTCCTCATTTCACAACATAGTAAATGAGTACATCAAAAATCAAAATCCCTCTAAAAAAACACAGCAGAACATCCCGTATTAACCCTGCTTAGAACGTTCTGGCCTGAACGACGCAAAACACTGTGCTAATTTGCTAAATGAGTCAGTCTAATCGCGTGTTGTGGACTGGGACTTGTTCACGAGTGAAACTCAGTTCTGGGAGAACAGAGTTTTGCGGTGCAAAGCTACGTGAGTCTGCAAAGGTCAAGCCTCCAGATCATCGGAGTGATTACAGCCAACATGTGAAACACCAGCGTGTGGGCTACTGGCATTAAGATAGTGAAATGATGTCAGTGAGGCCGGCAGCCAATGGGAAGTGCCTGAGGCCCTTGTTCATTACCATATGTTGGTTGTTGAGAATGAGGGCGAGTGGGCGGTTGTGCTTGTAGCTGCAACAACAACAAGGAAAACTAAGAACTCAGTTTGTTTTCATTCTCTGATGAAAGATTGTTTAAAGTAATGTAGATGAGTAAATGCATCACAGTTAGACGGCGACTGATTTGAGGTTTGTTGGGACAGGAAACACTCTTATTCTGTGCATAATGTCATTCGTCCATCCATCCATCCATCCACTAGTGTAATCAAGTCAATAGTCATATATGCAGTACTGTAGTGTCGAATCCTGAACCTGGTGCACCATAGGTCCATATGTTATGGATGACTCTGCTCCAATATCACAAGGTTGAAATGAGTGGTTCATTATCAGGCTTCTTAAGGCTTATCTGAATTCATGTTTTAACAAAGTCTGCAGTAAAGGCTTGCTCAAGAATGACTGAAAAAAATACTTTGACTCATGACAAATATTTTCACCCTAAGTAATGAGTCCCTTGCTCTTCATGCACTGGTACGACAACTTTTATGCAATACAGAATAAAAACTATTTTAGACACAAAACAGAAAACATCTTTTATTTTTGTCCTAATGTAAACCCTCCAGGCCCAAAAGACAGAGAAGCCTCTCAAATGTTCATCTTCAAGTGAATCACGATTTTCATTATAACTTCTTATACCTCTAGAGATCCCGGTTATAAAAGTTAAGTATTTTTCTGTGATGTTGTCCTCAATTTCTTTTCAACTGAACAGTCAGAGTCAAATTCAGACTAAAGTATAAGTTTCCCTTGCAAAACTGCATGTTTTTTTCCCCGTTTCATTTCAAGCAACAAATTGACTGTCATCACAACTGAATTTAAATGCTGCTAAACTGTCAATCAGGTACAGATACAAAAAAATGTGGTTCAAGCTGAGGAATTGTTGAGTGCAAATTTGTCCTCTTCATATGTTTTTGCAAAGGTTGACAGTCTCATAATTGACTGTGAATACTGGAAATGGCTCCCAGTGCTTGAGCAAAACCACTCAAAATATTCATTATATTTTTAGTCCGACACACGCACACGGCCATGTATGCACAACACATTTATACACAGACACGCCTCTGCAATTTAACCGAAAAAAGATGGACTATCTTTGACCAACTGTGAAAGCCTCACAGGAGCCATCACGTCCACCCAGTGGGCTCAAAATGTAGCTGCTAAAAGTGCTTTTCCTGTCACCCACACAATAGGGTGATCCTCAGAAAATGTCACTCCAATCTGTTCTCCTAACAACAATAAGCAGAGGAAGAAGCAGAGATGCTGAATGTGTCCAGGAAGACATCCAGTTGGTAGTTAACTTTTGGGCTTCGTTCCCATTTGTCCAATTTTAAGAAATCTCCCACCCTGTCAGAAAGCTCCCACCAATCAGTCAATAGAAGTGTTGGTTCAACCTTTGATCTTTTGGGCTGCTCCTGCATATTCATCTCACAAAACCGCAGGATTCTATCGACCCATTCAGCTCCTTTGACAACTTCAAAAATGCTGCTTGTCGAGGAGTTGCTTTCATTATAAAAGTACACTTTTAAGCCCTGCTGGCAAAAGAGTGCCAGGCAGCTGTGTTTGGACCGACTTTCAAAGGAACAGAAAGGTCAGCCAATGTGACAATAAACAATTTTAAAGATGTCCCCAATTAAAATACAAAGCCATTACTTAATAAATCCTTAATAATTCATTTTACTAATGGTGCGTGTCAATATGAATCATCATGGCTCATCTGGAAACTGCCGGTAAAGAATTTATGTACAGGTGAGCTGGCCAGGATCGGTTGACAAGGCTTGTTATGGACGACTGAGATAGTGTGAAATATATCCATCTCATTTCCACTGATTTGGGTCAGTGCTTAAAAAAACGTATACAAATGATCCTCAGTGTGGTCCTGAGTGAGCGGAGAGAACACAGGAGAGTAAAAACACACTGCATTCACTTTGGGTGTGAATGCGCTCGATGCAGAGGCTGATAGCTCATTTCCACCAGGCTTCCTTCGCTCTGCAGGGAGCAGAGCGAAGCAGCGTCTCCAAGCAGGAGAGACAAAGGGAGGCGCACAGAGGAACAGTACAATTCACCACTATTAGCACTGTCATTTCTCAACACATTCTCAACACAGTGAGGAAACCACTCACGTCTGGATTCCTTCAAGTGAGCAGTGAGGCAAGTGTGCGATGGTTTGGGTCTCACAACAACAAGCCAATCTAACGAGAAGAGGGAGTCACAGTAAACAGTGGCGAGTGCAAAGCTGCAACTCCTCAAGGGAATTTATATCATGGAGTTAAAAATAACTTGATATTTTTCAAACATCCTATTGTTTTAAAAGTTTTATTTGTCCATGTCCTGGACCTAAAATAGAGGATGCAGCTCCAGAACGAACCGCAGTCTTCAGCTCGATTTGTGACTGTACAGACACGAGCCAGTGCGATGACGGTCCGGTAACCTCATTTGTCATGGACATATGGATGTGCTTAAAGAGGCCAGACATGCCAGTTACATGGACCTATTTATCATTACACCATGGGATAACTGTGTCAATAGCCATTTCATGCATATCAAGGAAAACACTCTGAGGACACAAGGTCAAACAGATATACTGACTGTCATTTCAGAGATGAAATTTCATTGTGTAATGTTTGTGTTTTTCAGTCATATTTGTCCAGTAAAACAACATAAAAACTCATGTGCACTTTCCTAAAACTGCTTTATCTATTGTGACGTGTTCAAGGCAGGTTCCCAACCCTGTTTCACTGGCACATGATGCAGAACCCCTTTTCTATTCTGCATCTAATTCTGATTTTCTTTGTCATTTCCAAATCTCATTTTGAACGCCTCAGAAAATACAAAGCAACAAATCCTCCACTGTGATCTCTGGTGCCCTGCCAAGAGGGTCCCGGAACCTCAGGTTTGGAACCACGGCTATTGTAGACAATACCAGGTAGGAAAACTGTTGACAAAACATTTTATCCACTTACTGAAGCACCTGAGTGATCATACAGGTTTTGCCTAAATTACCACAATGATGCGGCTGCACAGTATTAAACATTAGCTGGTTGTAGAACAGGTGGCCCATGTGATGAACCGGGGTTAATTAAAAGGTTTTTAGAGACCACTCAGTCAACCAGGACAACCGACTGTGATCTGCGCTGTCCACAGTTCTTTAAAATATTCTAATGTGACTGGATTGGATCTTTTGGTGCACATGCATGTCTGGGCTAATTGTATCAATAACTAGATTTGCACATTGTGCTTTCCTCATTGTGTAATTGGTAGTACGGAGATTAAAAAAAGAAAAGAAAAGCTGGGCTTCTTTCCCACCAGATAAAAGGCCAGGGTGAGTCAAGGCGTCTGTGATCCAGGACAGACTTAATACACAGAACACGGCTCTGTTAGGTTCAGCAACCTGCTGCAAAGACCGACTCTGTCCATGGTGCTGAAACTCACCCTGCTGCGATACATCAGCACTCCAGTTCAACTTCCATCTTTTTTTATCATATTATCAGAGAGCCACATTTAATCAACCAAATATACATCACTTAAAATATGAATAAACTAATAAACCTGGCAAAATATAAATAGATTTATTGGCCATTTATATTAATGAAATAGACACTTAAAGCCTCATCTTCACCTGTCGAAAGCCGAGTTGAAAATGTGGGTATTCATAATGTAGGAATCATCAGGGGGAAAAAAACAAAAAAAACCCACCCTGAAATGTATTCTTTATTTTTGTTGTATTGCCACTAATACAATCTCCATTTGTTGCGATCTCTTACTGCTTGAGCTTTATTTTTGAATAATGCACCCAGAATGTAACAGTCATTTAAAGGAGATTTTTCAAGTAGCAGTGCAAAAGTGACCAATGCATGTAAAAATATTGCCATGGTGGGACATGATGAGATGAGACTAACATACAAAACCAAACTGTAATGATTTTGGCAGCATTTACTTATTTAGAAATAAAGAGAGGACAGCATAACAAAAAGAGAATAGATCAAAAGAATAAGGGGTGTTACTATTGTGGAGCAAAGAGGAAGCTGATTTATTGACCTTAACACTCTCTACTATAGAGGTAGTGAGCTGCTCATCAGCAATGTGGAGGTGCTGCTCATAGAAAAATGGTGAAGTGGAGAAAAGGAATGTAAATCAAACATGCTGTGGGCTTCAGCAATGTGAAGGCTCAGAAGAGTGACACAGCTTCTTCTGGTGGGATTCATCACATCTTTATAACGTATCGCTATGGAAGCTGTTTAACCAGGTGAAGATGCATCTGAGATTTTTAGTTAGAGATGAATGGCAAACTGTCACCAAGGCGCAGAGTTGGTGGCAATTATTAAAAAAAAATGTTTTAATTAATCGTAGAATTGTTTTTGCAACATTTTCAGCATAAAAAGTACCGATGTTGTCAACTATTGCTTCCATTCTGTTTCATGCAATACGGAGCGACATTGTAATGCACCTTAATATCTATATACGTCCATGACACTTTATTCCAATCAGTTTACAAATTCAGCATTTTTATCTTTTCAAATTGTCTATAGTAATCTGCATTTTATCATTCTATCTGTTGTATATTGTGAAATGTATTGGTTTGTAAATATGATGATGTGATGTGTGCAGCGGTCCTCTTGGCCAGGTCGCCCTTGTAAAAAGAGATCTCCATCTGAATGGGTTTCCTTTCTGGTTAAATAAAATAGAATAAGTCAAACACCCGTCATATTAAATGTGTTTTTATAAAGGCCCATCTACTAGCATCAGAAGCTTAATCAATACAAATTGTGGTATGTGGCTGTAATGGATTGATTTGTTTAATCTTCCATATAAAAAAAAGCTCTTAAAAAATCTATCTAATGGAGTAACCTGTGGGTCTGCGTTAGGGTATGCAGACTCACTAAACTTCATTTGCTTCCCTCCATTTAACTCACGCGCAGCCAGACCGACAATACAATGAAAATCTTCGATTCATTTTCCTTTCACGACTATATTGCTTCTGGTACAGTTATCTGATCTGGCAATGTATTTAATTTAGTATCTCCTGAGTAGACCTGCCTGAGACGTTCAATAATGCTGCACTGTAAGTGCCTATCAAACTTACTACAAAAAGCCTCACATCACTTTTCCTTCTATTTTTTTTTTTGTGCCGCTTAAAATTCTGTCACCTCAACATAACATCAAACCTCCACTACCCTTGGCACATAAGCATTACCTGCCCCGGGGTTCATCTTTTTTACTTCAGCACTGCTGCCCTAATCTACACCTCCCGTCTCGCTGTCTCCGCAGTTTCTTGCTCCCAGACAAGAGTGTTTATCGTTGACGGGTCCCAGGACTTGCCTCTGCCCCTGCCATCTATCTCACACTCAATCTGACAGATTCGTTAGGAGAAAGGGAACGTAGGGTACAACAGGTGTGAACCGGTACAGTACATCATTTAATGTGAGGGAGAGGAGGAGGAGAGGGCAGCGAGGAAGGTGCGAGGACTGCAAATTCAATGAGAAAAGAAATGAGGCTTTGCAACAAAGACTGCTGGTGTCTTTGTAGTCTGCCAGCTCAAACTGAGACAACCCCGATGACATCATGATGAAATCATTGAGGTTGAAACTTCTGAGGTCTGTCTTCAAAGTCAAACAAGACATCGTTCAGGTTTTTTTTTTTTACAAGCCGTCTTTCCACGTGAGAAAACCTGATGTGTAAAATTGAGAGATGACTGCTTTAACAAATACAAGGTTCAAAGTAACTTCATCAAGCTGAAGGCCCCCTTTGATTCACAGAAACACTCGAACACAGTACAGACAACAACAACAAAATCGAAATTATGTGGTATTTAACATTTTTAAACTTGTAAGAAATGGGTTAAACAGAAAAGCAATGGCAAAGGGTAGAGAACATGAGGAAACAAAACAAAACTGACGTCCACCCAGAGATAAAAACATTTACCGTCACAAAGTTTTCTATGCAAACAAAACTCAATGTGTAATTGTATGGTGGTACTGCAATTCTGTCACAGACATACACCAAAACCAGAGAAAAAGATGTGAAAGATATATTATGACAATTATGTATGAGAGCGAAGTGAGTAGGAAAAGAGTTATTTGTATGGGCCGACAATGAAGGAGGACTTCTATCTTGGCGACAGATTATACAGTCAAAAAATTATAGGGGGTGTGGAAATTTGTTCAAAATTCATACGTTACTGTAATTGGCCATTGTTTGGAATGTCACTTTATGTAAGTGAAGGAAGAGGTTTGGCTAAGACGTCAGTTCCATGTGAATGGAATACCTGTACGATAACAAAACTTCCAACTCAACCCATCTCTCCCTAGAAAGTGGCCAAAAACAAAAGTGGTGCAGTGGTTAGCAGGAACTGTCACAGCCACATATATCTCATTCAAGTCCAGGCTTGTCGGGTCATGATGGGATATTTGACTATTTAAGATCAGTTCCTTTGAAGTAATAAGGTAAGAGACTGGCACAAAGGTTCATTTTTAAATGTAATTACTTTTCAGAAGCCAGTTTAACATTTAATTTTGTTTGTTTGTTTTTTCAGAAAATACTCACTGGCATATGTGGACTACATTTTAACATCTGACCTGCATGCATGGAAAATATATATAAACGTCTGCAGTGAGATCCCCATTTTGGATATCCACTTTATAAAATGTTTTAGGCTTTCTCGACTTATGTCATTTATGCAACACCCGAAAAAGAGAAAAATATAGAATTAAAAACACATTAGAGTCCAATTAATTTCCTCACAAACAACATGTTGAGTCAAGTTCAGTTAGTTTTAACAATACACATAAACTCATTACAATAATGGAAATGTTACTGACCAAAGTATTTCAACATTAAAAAAAAAAAAAACAATGAGCAATATTGCAGGACTCAATAGAGTCCTGCAGGACAAAAACAGATCAGCTCCTGACCTGAGCCACATCTGATAAGACAAGTTTTACAATAGAGAAAAAGTAGACAACAATACAACATTTAAATTTCAAAGAATAGATGAGACTAACAAAAAACTGAAGGTCAGATCCTCGACTCCGAACCACATCAGATAACATAGAGACCAACAACCAAATAAAGTGTCAACACAATCACATGTTTGCGACATCTATCATGTTGAGTTTAAGTGGTGGTGAAAATGATTTGTTGACCCGGACTTGTATGAAATATTTTTCTTGCTACTGTTACACTTTGCGGATTTATTTATGTTTTTCTCATCACAAGTACATCCAGATGCTGCTGCTCATTTTGTCATTATTTTGAGGCACGACAATGAAGGAAGTGTGGACAACTAGAAGACCTCATGTGACATTTGCATATCAAACAAGCAGCACCTGCGTAATCTGCTTGTGTGGAGCCTCTGTGTGTGTTTGTATTTTTTTATTTTTGCTGTCTTTGACGCAGATGCAAGCTTCTCCTCTTGTGCCTCTTTTCTTTCTCACGAGGTGGAGATACAAAGGACGAGCTTGTGCATACATCAACTGGCACTCGATTCCCATCATCCGGGCCATTTAATAGATACATAATTTTATAGAGGGGCCTTACTGTGTGGTTTGCGTGTTCTTTTTATTGGTGGGTTGTTCGGTCACTCACACAAGTCGTGATTTGTGAGAGGGGAGTTGTCTTCTTTCTGTATGTGTCTTGTGATGCACTGGTGACTTGTCCACCATGCGCACTGCCTCGTCAGCTGAGATTGGCTGCAGCAACCATAAATTACATAAAGTGATATTGAAGCTGGATAGAAACTACTGGAACTAATATAAAGGAGAAACTCACTAAACCCAAATGCTCTCGTCTGACTTGGCAGTCGTTGGGCCCAATGACCTCCCTCTAGATTTAACATACTGTGTCTCTGCCTTTAGCCTCGTATTTCACTTATCCAGGAAAGAATGCACCAGCATTGAAACTCAAAGAAATAAAAAAAAGTAGTCGCTCATTCTCACCCTGCAGTCTGAAAAACACAGAAGGGAGGACTCACCAAGACGGGTCTCCAGTCCATTACAGGACAAATACAGAGACAGACAACAAAATACATTCACAGGTCTTCAGTTAAACACCCATTTATGTTAATAGACTGTCTGGAGTCAAATCCACAAGATTCTCACTATTAAACCACACCAATGGAGTTATTTGGAGTGAAGTGATTTTAATAGATACTTTTGTTGGCTGCAAGACATCTGATCAATCCTTCTGCATCTGTTTTTGGTATTTGCTATGCAACCTGCAAATGTGAGAATAGAGGTTGCATGTTGCCAGTCGTTTATATTTGGAACAAGATAATCAATTATCTCCACAATGCTGTGGTTTCATATATTTTTTCATTCATGTGACAACTTTCATGAATGCTTATGCATCAGAACATTTCAGCACACGACTTAACAAACCTCAATCAGTTCCACCAAAAGAACTATTGGAAAGATCTCAAGCTAATTAGTAGTGAGATGTAAATGACAGAGAAAAAAGAAAAACAGCTCAAGCTAGGTCAAAAAGAGGGAGTCAGTATCCTTGGTGCAACTATACCACTTTAAAGTCTACACAGGATCCATGGGAATCGAGCCAAACGCTGGAGTTCCTCCAGAGTCTTTCCAGATCAGATCCACACAACCACTGCCTCTTTGTTATTGGGCTCCTACAGGCTATCCATCATCTCACTGTGGCCAGTTTGCAATTAGGATAACATCTTGGCTTTCTTTCAATACGAGCTGCCGCCTCCTCATCGTCCTCTCTCCTCGCTCCGTCTCCTCCCAGCCTCACTCATTCAGTCCCCTGTCCTTTTCCCTTCAGCTCAGGTTCTTCTGCTTCCATAAAATGTGTTTCTACTGTCAACGCCCAGAGGAGCTTCCTCTCTCAGCTCTTAACCATTCACAATAAAGAGCACACAACTTCCTGAACTCCAGTTAACCCCTGCCATCACAGGCTAAACGGCTCCTTTACGTGCTGCTTTTACGCTGAGGTCTCTCCCAGGTGTTGAAAGCTGCTCAGGTCTTTGTTCTTCCAGGGATGTCTGTTCAACTCTCTGCCTCATGCTGGCTGTGAATTATTGTCACTGCACAAAGTGTGCAAAAAGCTGCCAGGTTCCACCAGCAGATGAATGCATGCACGACTCGAGCACATGCCAAAAGACACATACACGGATGTAGGAACACAAGCAACAGCCGCAGTAACACATGGCTCCAACATTGTCAAAAGTCTAATCTGCTCACGCATCCACAGGGAACAGGCATGATGTGGGAGGCTTGTTGTTGTTGTCGTCATTTTTGTGCTCCGTTTTCACGGGCGACTGAAAGACAGTGACGGCGTCCACAGAGAGCAGAGCTCAATGATGCAGCTTATCCACATTCACTACTGAGTGATTGTGGATACACAGTGTGACAGTACAGTCTGTACAATATCCAACTATGTAACTCTAAGATGAGGAGGAAAAAGGCGTTTTGTTCTTCTTGGAATTTTGAGTCCCAACAACTGATTTTAATTGAGTGAAACCATTTGTGGAGCAGGATTTTTTTCTTGACAATTTAAGAATAAACAAAAACAAAATAGATTGCTTTGTCTATTGCTTATGTGAGTAAAACAGTATTTTTTTTAGAACTCAATTAAACAAAACCTTTCCATAAACTTTAGTGCAAAACCACACATGTAACAGGTGAGACAATTGTGGACTGTATCATGATCATCAAAATGTGTGTGCTCCAACTTACAAACGTTTATATTAATTAAGGAACAGTGTTCAGAGGTCTGAGGACTAACACATTATGTAGAGCTTCATAATTAATCAATTATTAAGTTTATTTGATCAACAAACAGTTCAAGTAGAACAAAAGCTTCACTGGTTTCTTCTGACATGCAAATAATTTGCTGCATTCTTCATGTTTGTGAAGCAGCAAAAGATTTACAAAATATTTAATAAACACTTCACAATAACACATTCATAAAACTCAATTAAAAAAGAAAATTCTTAGTTGAAGCCCGGAATACAGATCTTGTGACTTTTCAATGCTGCTCCTGAGGCAAGTTAGCACGAACCCAACACAAAAACTAAAACCAGCCTCTTATGAGAGCAACGCTGCAAAAGAACTTAAGACAATTATTTCAACATGTATTCGTTCATGTGTAAAGACCTCTGCCAGCATTGCTTCCAACGTACTGCTGCTCATTAAATGCATCAACATACAGTATGATTCACATGATTTTCATTACATCGTTCAGTGACTCATGTTGATGACGGTTTTTGTTTCAGCGTATCACCGATATGTACTGTATATCTATATATACTGTGTACGTCTTGACCAGGAAAATCTTTTTCAGTTCTTAATCTATATATTTAATGTCAAGGTTTTTCTGGTAAAATAAAGGTTAAATTAAAGGAAATAATGCTATTGCTACAGTGTGAAACCTGCACAGGATTAAGCAATGGACAGATGGATGGATGGATGGATGGATGGACTGTGTTTAATACTATTAAAGGAATATGATGAATCATGTCCATTTATAACAATGTCTGTTACCTCCTCGAATAAATTAATCCATTAAAATTACTAGATGAGTAAAACGGATAGATCAAGTGGGCTCAACTGCTGTCAGAGCGCCTCAGCCACACAATTTATGTGCATTAGCTTTGAACAACGAGAAAAAAAAGTGGCTTGTTTGAAAGACAGACAGCATAACTCCAGGGAGGCAGAGAGAATTTCAAACAATACAGTTGATTATATACTTCATGGAAAATAGTTTAGAATCCATATAGTGGTTTTAAAATCTCAGTTTAGACCCAAAGCAAGAAAGTGGCTTTAATTCATTCTTCCCTTAGTGGGATGTTTTGGTATTTAACGGGTTGTTGCTACACTTTGTTGTGTGATGACCCGGATCTGCTAGAAGAAGTATGTAGGACACAACAATCACCAGTTGAGTTTGGGTGAAGTGAGGGTTTCATTAAAGACCCAAGACACAATAACACAACCTAGGATACAACATAGGAGGGCCAGTTAATGCCCAATACTAACTGTACAAGGATTAATTAAATACAGTATAACAAAAAGGCAGCTTCTTCACTAGAAGGCCGTTAACCAAAGGTTCATCAACCCAAATTTGCTAAAGACACATGGCAAAATTAAAAACAAAACACCTAATTAACTCAAAACACAACAGCTGGTACCTTCACCAAACCGTAGCTCTAAAATTCACACTCTCAAAGATCGGAGTGGAGCCAAGTTCAAAAGATCACTTTAACTAATCCAAACACCCCCAACCATGCTGAGGAGTCTGCTGGAGCTGTTAAATGGCCTCAGCTGGTGGGCGGAGCTGAGCCAATCAGTAGTCATCCTCCAATCAAAGTGCTCCCAATCAGGACAGGAGGAGGAGGAAGTCGGTGAGGGTGTCTCCTGTCAATCAGCACACTGTAACACACACACACACACACACACACACACACACACAGAGGCGGAGGCGAGGCCATACAGCCTGTGGGTTGTACCGATAACAGTTGCAGGAAAATAAAAACATTCTGCCTTCCTCTGTACTCTTGATGCAGTCTGATTGGACACTCAGCACACAAACTTTCTATCATCAGGTCAATGCAGGCTGAATTTTAATTAATCTGAGAATAACATTTCTCACACTTCTCCTTCGATTACTGTGCATGTTCTCTTGAATATTTTAGCACACAGTCTTTGACTTTATGAATGGTTTCCACCATATTGTGCTTTGTGTGGGCTCAAACTAATCTGTGAGATGAATCTGGACTGTTTGGGAGTTTTTTTTCTCATTGTCTGGTTCAGTTTTGATCACGAATACTTGAGCTTATTTGACTCAATAACTGTGAAGGGTGAAAGATTGGGTTGTTTTACCTAAGCATTCTTTTGGACAGAAGAAAAAAGACCTAACTAATCTAGTTTGGGGATGGGAAACTTTGATTAAAGCAAGTAACAGAGGGCAGAAAGGTGTACTGTATAGAATATATAGGAGTCACAGTGAGTACATTTCTAGTAATTTTCTTTCATTGTTTGATTTCCTATTGTAATTATGAAGAATATGGACAATTTCACACACTGCACTTGATATTATTATATACAATATACATATATTGTGATTTTTTTCTTTATGATAAAAACATGTCTAGTATATTACTAATCAATACCAACATTACCTGTAAGAATTTTAATGTCATTATTATTGTTACCGTTATTGTCATCGTTTTTCATACTTATTATTTCATCTTCTTTTCTTTTGCTACTCTTCTTCTATTTAATGTCCACTTGGTGCTGTAACAATGAAAATGTGTGCACTGTGGGGCAAATACAGGAATATCTTTTCTTATATTGGGTTCAAACAATTGTAAAATGACTTTCCTATCTTTAAACCTGTACAACTTATCATGTATTAATGTCTGGAAAATTTGCATGCACACTGCAAAGAATAGGGATAGTGGTGCCTCTTCTAGTCCCTCTGCTCACTTTACTTGTGTTGCCATTTTGCAGTTACCTTTACCAAACATTTTTCAGAGAAATTTATAGTGGTTTACTGAAGTCAAGCATGCTTTAGCTGAAAGGGTATATATATATACACAAATCCCGATTTACCATTGTCGATGTCACTTGATCATGCTTAAATACAGCATTCAATCAATTCCTGCACCTTCATTAACGGTAATCAATACTGTCAGCGGCTTTCATGCTTTTACTGTAGTAGGCAACAAGTAGCAATCCAGTTTTAGCGAATGTAAGGAGTAGGGAGTACAGGTATTTATGTAGGAATAAAAGCAAAAAGCATTTCAAGTGGCAGATATTGTGTTTGAAAATCAGGAAGTTATTGCCAGCCTTTGATTGGCTGAGATTTTTAATTGCCTGCTGTGCAGGACTCTCTACACCACAGAGGGAAGAATGAATAGCTCTCCAGTGGCTACTACTAACAGGTGGCCTTGACTGACTCACAGTCCTTTCATGCTAACCGTGACGAGAGTTGTGACGCCACTAATAAAGAAAGAAAGCAACAACTCAATTAGACTGGATGGGGTGTAGAAAAGGGAGTCTTCTGGGAAACCGAATCAATTCAAATAACTTTGTGATTTTGCATGTAA
The DNA here is from genome assembly GCF_963422515.1 of Blennius ocellaris. Lineage (NCBI taxonomy): Eukaryota > Metazoa > Chordata > Actinopteri > Blenniiformes > Blenniidae > Blennius > Blennius ocellaris. The sequence goes on from NC_137654.1 coordinate 18,953,665, forward strand.
CGCCTCTTTGCTGTGTATGTGTGTTTGCCCCGTGATGGACTGGTGACCTGTCCAGGATGTAGCATGCCTTGCCTATAATCAGTTGGGAATGGCTCAAGCACCCACGATAAAGGGTCTGATTTTCTATGATCCTGTATAAAGCGTGCTAAATACCACACTCACGCAAATACACATCGATATCAGTTTTTGTACGTTGGCGGGTAATCAACTAAGAATAATGCCACGAATGACGTCACAGGCATAGTATTCTCATGAGGGATATATGCACATTCAGTTCTATTTACATGACAACAATCTGGTGGAAACAGCATTATATCCATGTTTGTTGGCTTGTGTTCACCTTGGACTGACAGACTGGAGTGCTGAGCCCTCCAAATTTTGACACAAAACAAAATTTGATCCAATGCAGTTGTATTTGTTGGCAAACATATTCCAACAAATAAATCTTAATTTGAGGGTTAAAAAAAATGCAGTATGAGAGACAATCATTCAAGTTAAGGTTTGAGGAACCAACTGTGGCTCAATTGTTAGAGAGGGCTAGTTTTCAACATTGCAGGTTCGATCCCCCTGTATCCAATGAACTCTGCATGGATGTCAATCCTTTCAAGTTGGGAGTGACGCATAGGAGGTAATAGTATAGACCTGATACTGTCCACATGTCAAAATGACACTGAGCCCAAAACTGCTCCGTGTGGATGTGAGAGATTAACGATGTAAAGCGCTTTGAGGAATGCTGAAGTAGTGGAAACGTGCTGTATAAGTGAATTCCATTTCCAAAAGAATAACATTGTTGACAAAACTCAGCGAAGGAAAAAGCCTTGCAATAACCGCAGCTCTTTGCTGAAGTGAAACACATTCAAAATGTAAGCAAGCAGTTTTCAGACAGTTTTCAACATAAACTCCCTCCAGTAATTTGAGCATTCTGCTACATGTCTGATAATCCAGATATAAAAAGGCAAACGACGAAATAGATTGAGTGAATTTTTTTGTCTTTTTTGTATTTTGTGCATCTGTCAGTCACGGCCCATGGTGCACTATGTAATAGTGAGTTTTTAATTTTATTACACGAAGATTTCTTCTTCAAACATACCAATTTTTAGAAAAGGTACTCATTTTGGTGTCTACATGCTTTTTATATAGAAGAATAAACATAAGCAGTACTAAAAGATTTGCAGCGTGTAAACAAACTGAAACGTCCTAAAGAAATGTTTTTACCTCAGGTTGAGCAGTGAGTGTGCCACTAGATCGAAGGAAGCCTCTGTTCTAGGTGTATTTAAAAAACAAAAAAAACAAAAAACAACTTGTTGTTGTTCAACATTGCAAACTTTGCATAACATAGATAGGACAATATATGATGATATATGAGACCTACAATTAAGCTGGAATGAAATGTATTTATTTATTTTTAACTTCTTTACACATTTTGTATGAAACAAAGTCTCATTTTATAGTCCCTGCTGCTTTCCCTGATGTTTCACACACGTATGACAGTAGGCTACTACCCAATTCCAAAAATGTGAACACAATGTAAAAAGTCTGAATAAAACTATTGTGCAAATACTCGCAATTTCCATAACCCCATAACTGATTCACAACAGAACATAGTAAACATGTTCTGTCTTAAAAGTAAGACACATTACGACTTGACAGCAATAACACATTTCAGAAATGCTTGGATAGGGAAAAAACAGCTTTAAAGTAAGTTAGTTGTTAGTGGTAGTCACAGTAACCAGCTGAAGAAGACCATTGCAAACACTGAGGTAAATATGCAGCAAGTCTTCAAGACAAATAGATGTTTCCATGTGAAACAAGGCCAACGGTCAATATTGCTTTGTGAGCTTTTGGCCCCGCCCATTTGGCAGTAAAGCAAAGTGATGATTCTAGATTACAAACAACAGCATGGGCTTAATAACACTTCTATAAATCATGGTCTGTAAAGTGCACACCATGTCATGCTATCCACAAATTTATGTTGAAGCTGTATCATGGAAAGAAGAAGCCATTTGTGACCACAAAAACAAGTTGTCAGCTTCAATGGGCCAGAGCTCATTTGAAATGTTTGGAGAGAAAATGGAAAATTGTTCTGTGGTCAAATCAATTTGCGATAATGAAGGACGGCCCAGCTAATTTTCATTGGACTGGAGAAAATCCAGCATCCCTGATAGTATCGTGCAACATCATGTTGCAAGCTTTCACATCTGGAAAGAAAGAAAACATCAATGCTGAAAAGTAAAGAGAAATTGGAGAGCAACACCTGCTCCCACATCCAAACTTTGTCAATAACTTTTTCACTATTTCAAGAAATGTCTAGTGTATTTTAACCGATCTAGACAATGAACTGTAGCCTTCTCAACAATCTGGCTTCACAGTAGAAGAATTGGGAGAGTTCAGTTCTTACACTAGAACCAACATTTGGTGCATCAAAAAACAAAAATATTGGCACAGAAGATATTGCACTATTGAGCAGCTTCTTACCCGAATCTTTTGAGTGATAAAAATAGGACATATTCTTACCCAAAAGCTTCAGAAATTGGTTTCATCAATTGCCAGAGGTTGAGAAGGCTCTCATTATAGAGAATTGAAATTATATACATTTCATTAATTTCATTTATTAATTTATTTGAATGGGACAGTGCATATTGATTAACAGACACACAGTGCTGTACATATGCCAGATTTAGCTCAGAGCTAATTTCAATCTGCATTCCCATGGAGTAAAACTTTACCGCCAAACACATAGTTATTATAATACATGTAAAACATACCAGACTAAAAAACACAACATATTAAAATACATATATGACATAACACATGAGGAAACATACCACATTACCAAACAGACCGTACAGCATAAAAAAAACAACAACATTGCATCTATCCCTAAAGTGCTAAAGTTAGCTGCCTTATCACAAATTCTAATATTAGCCATACACTCCTCCCTCCCAACAATCATTCACACTGACCTATTCCTGATAAAGCAAATGAAAATAAGTAGTAAAACACCTAATTTTGTTGACTGAGAAGAAATGTTTTAAGTTGTATCTTAAATGAGACATAAGTGGTACTTTCTCTTACAGTTACTGGTAGAGTGTTCCAGCTAGAACAACCCTTGATTGAAAGTACAGTCTGTGTAAACGTGGACCTCCGAAACTGCACTTCACAGTCCCCCCTCACTGTGGATGGAGTACTCGTCTCACTATTCATTTTTTTAATGAATTCAGTAAGAGGTGGTGGGGCCAGGCCGTTCAACACTCTGTACACAAGGCAATTAGTTTTAAAGATTTTTTGATTTTCAAAATTTAAAAGACTGAATTTTTCTATCAAGGCATATATATACGACTGAGGCTTTCAATCAAATACCGTGATAGCGTTTATATATAGTTGTCCAATTGGCTTAAACGCAGTGACACCAGCAAAGGACCACACTGTGAAGCAGTACTCCATGTGGAATAATACCATACAGTGGAGGTAGGATTGTGCTGCCTCTGTTGTGATGAAAGGTTGGATTTGTTTGAAGATTTGTAAATTAAACTTAATTGTGTTTGTGACCTTTGTTAATATGTTTCTTGAACGTGAGGTTGCAGTCCAGCATGACCCCAAGATAATTGAACTGGGGTACCAACTCCAAGTCTTCACCAACCAAGAACACAAAGGATCTGCTTTGCATTGATGGTTGTTTCACAGTGTTACTTGCTGAACATCATGCAGACTGTCTTTTTGAGTTGAGCATGAGGTAACTTTGTTTTAGCCAGCCATGCACTTTGCTTAGTCCATTTGTGAGGTTGGCAGCAATTGTCCTAGCATCTTCACCGTGGATGAACAGCACAGCATCATCAGTGTACATCAATGTATTAAGCTCAGGGCAGACATCTGGTAGGTCAGTGATGTATAACAAAAATAGAAAAGGCCCAAGCACAAAACCAGGTGTGACTCCAACATCACTGCTGAGACTCTGGCATTGTAATCCATTTGTAGAGACATGCTGTGTTCTGTTAGACAAATAAGAGTGAAACCATGCTAAGGAGTCTACTGAGAAATGGAAACATGTGAGCTTATTCAAAAGGACTTGGTGGTTGACTGTTTCAAACGCCTTCTTGAGATCTAAAAATACAGCACAGACACAAGGGTTTTTGTCTCATAACAATTTCAGTTTTTCAATGAAAAAGCAGTTTGCCGTCTCTGGAAAGTGATTTGGCCAGAAACCAAACTGTGTTCTATGCAGTGGAGAGAATCCTGCAATAAAACGCGACAAAGTTATCTTGTCCCAGATATACTACTGCCATCAATTTCAAAACAACCTAAAAATGAATGTAGAAATGTCTCGCTTTTAGCTTCTGATATGTTGTCAATGTTTTATTGTGTCCCACCTTTTTGGGAAATGCAATAACACTTTCAAGCCCTTTCTCTTGACGTTGGAGGTTGTCTATCCTTTAGAGAAAAAACATTTGCCTTCAGGTAAGAGAGAATATGGCGCTATGTGAGCCTGTCATTTATCAAAGGGAAAGCTGTTATTTTGAACATTTTCTGTGGTGCACTAAATTAGTTTTTGTGACTAAGAATTAGAAAGGAAAGCTGATACTACCCTCAGGTCTGCATGCTAAGTGCCACCACCAGCCACTGGTTAGTTGTCTTCAACACCAAAGACTGAAAGCATGCGGGAAGAACAAGATATATTGTGGCACATAAACGCATATCAACAACAATTTATCATATTTTTTTCTCTATTCAGCAGTGCACATATTGAAGAAATGAGATGCAGTGCTGAGATTAAAAAAAGAAGCTTTGGAGGCTCTAGTGGGTGGATTTTGATTAGTATTGATACCGTTGAGACAAGCAAGGTGTTTCTTCTCATTTAGAGTCATCTTAGCTTAATGTGTGAATATATAGATAAATGGGTATAGAGAAACAAGGGAGAGCAATACATTTATTTACAATACAAGCAAATTATCCACCACAGCAACTATCAAATCACTTCCATTCTCTTGTTCATAACACTGAAGATACTTGACGGCCTCATTACAGATGGGACAACTGAAAAGGATGAAGAAATTAATTACCTGTCAGCATCAGTTTGGTGTTAGAACCCTCCTTCTAAGAATGATTTTAATTATTTTGATTGCCCTCCTTCACATAACTCATTTTTTAAGATGATCCCGAGGATCCTGTGAGGTTGCTTCTTCACCTTAACCATCTTAAAAAAAAAAAAAAAAATCGTAATAAAGGTGCTTTTCAAACACTAAAAGGCAGAGCAGAGACAATTTTTCCCCCGAAAGAAACATTATCTATTTCAAAAGAAAGTTTGTTTTTATATTTAGATAGTTTTCAGACTATCTAAATATAAAAAGTCTATGGTGAGGAACAGACTACGACCTATATTGGAACCCAGGATTGAGCAGGAACCATTAAGATTCTGTCCTGGTTGTGGAAAAACAGGCCATATTGTCTCCCTCTCAGATATTATTTAGGGAACATAAGAGTTTGACAATCCAGTGTGTTTTGTGGACATGGAGCAGGCTTAAGACTGCCAAGACATCTTGTGAGGTGTAAGAGGAGTTGTGTGTGAGTTGTGAGCTATCTGGTCTCTACTTGGTGTGAGCTGTGTCCACATACTAGTCATTAAGTCAGACTTATTCAAGGTGAGTGTTGGACTCTGTCAAGATAGAGCTTTATCCCCCCTTTTGTTTGTGATGTTCATGGACAGCGTGTGATGGGGCAGCCAAGGGCAGTGGCTGAAGGGTGGTGCCTTTTTGCAGATGATGTACTCCTGACACCGTCACATGAGAGCCTGCAACAAACACTGGGGCAGTTTGCTGCCAAGTGCGAGGTGGGTGGGATGCCAATCAGCAGCACCAAGGCATTGTTCCTTGCAAAGAAAAGGATAGTATGCCCTATCCAGGTAGAGGAAACAGCCTTCTCCATGGGGATATGTTCAAATATTTTTGGAGTCCTGTTTATGGAAGGAGGAATTGCGCCACAGAACAGCTACAGATTTGGAAAGACTGTTGTGGTGAAGAGGAAGTTCAACAGTAAAATACATTTCTCTGTTTACTGCTTTGATCTACATACACACCCTCACCTATTGTTGAAAAGGTTGGGTCATGAGTGAAAGAACGAGATGAAATGAGCTTTCTCTGCAGTATTGTGGGCCATACTCTCAGTAACAGAGTGAGGAGTTCTTGTCGAGCTGCTACTCCTCCACTAAGAGGAGCCAGTTCAACGTGGTTCTGGCATCTGACTAAGGTGTCACATGGTTGCCTTCCATTATAGATTTATCAAGTACGTCCAAATGAGAGGGGGCTCTAGAACTCAGCGTCCCTCAGAAGAACGAGCGGATGTTGCAGCAGACAGAGATGTCCAGACTTCATTGCTCTCCATAATGACATCCAAGACCCCATGTGGACTAAGAAAATGGATGGATGGATAGTTTATACAAGTTCTGGTTAGCCCTCTCACATCAAAGATGGAAGAAATCGGCTCAGTGGCACCAATTTTGCACAATGTTGGATTCAGCTTTGAGCCACACTTAAGGAGTGTATCGAGCTAAATGAAGGTATATGATAATTATAACTGTATAAAGTTAATATGCATTCCTATATTTGTATTACAGTAATGTAGTGGACTCAATTTTTCTGCTATTTCATAAATTTTCTGTGATATACTAATATCATTTTGTGCACATAATTACTTCCATATTTTGAACAATGTCCTGTTAAGTGGTGAGCTCCTTATATAAGACCCGCTGACTCAGAATTCCCCATATTTACTCATCAAGGCCTTAGTGAGAGAGAAGAATTACGGAGAAGACATTACTCTGGTTTGGGATGAGTCATCTTCATCGCTCAGTAGCAGTTTTCACTGGGTTCAATATATCTTCTATTTTCTTAGAGGGGGCTCCACCTCTACCTGCAGTCCTCTCGGTTTTTTCTGATGTGAGATCTGAGAGGATTATCTTAGTATCAGTCAGACCAGCAGAGGAAGATGAGACCTCAAAACACTGATCAGTGGACACTCGTGGTCAGACATAATCCAATAACTGCGTGTGATCGGGTCCCACAGTTTCGATCGGCTTGTGGAAAAAAAAAAGACAATACAGATCAGTGAGCTCTAAGGATATTTTTCTTGCTTGTTTTTGTTTTTTCTTTAATGACCCTGGAGGGTTAACAAGTGGAAGAGAAAGTGAAAAGTAATTTCCCTGATTAATTATTTATTTTTCTCTCTCAAGTGGGTTTCCACCAAGAAAGTATCAGGTCATTTGCTCATGATGCTGGACAATCACACATATAATCTAATTATTGATTGATTTAGAGCAATAAAACATTGTCCACTATGCCCCCCCCCCCACACACACACACACACACACACTTTATATGCAAATAAAGTTTTTAAGTCTGAATCTTTGACCATTTTTTAGATGAATAAAGGAAGATAAATCTTTCCACTTTGAGTCCGAGAAACCATGTATACCTTAACTATTATAAATAATTTGATCAAACTGAACAGCTCTTTACCTATATTTATCTGTCTGTAGGACAATAGAAACACTGGCTGGGACAAAACACCTGGGACAACTATGCCTGGACAAACTCCCTGTATGCAAGCTTCAAGGTGTCCGCTCCACATCATTACCTTTTCAACACTCCATGAATAAGTGAAACTTTCAGCGAAAGTGACATCTTATTAGCAGAGGAGTCTGAGGGACTCCTGTCTGAACGAACTGACTAAACATTGTTTTTTTGTGCTGCGGCTTCTATTACCCAACATATGAGCATAAATAACTTTGAAATATAGATTTAAATGTGCAGCTCAAAGAGGGTGTCCCAATGTATGGAAATCCCTCAGAAACAATGAAAGTGCTCATGAAATCTCTTTGAGATCACATTTTGCACACATAGGGGAAGGTGGTCGTGAACTTGGTTCGTCCCCGTCTGAGGCTCCTGTTGTATGATCGCAACCTCATTCAAGAGAAAACATCGCTCCGATTCTCTGACATGGTCAGCTGTAACTGTTGTCTCTATTGACTCTTATTTCCAGTAAGAGGATGAATACACTGACAGACTCTGCAGCTGCAAAACACCACTGTACTGGAGGAAAAAGGGCCAGTCTTTGCCAAAGTAATCCCTTGGCAAAGACTGGTGCCCCAGACGTTAGTGCAGTGATGATCCACACAGAAAGGGGCTGGGTGATGTTGTGTAGTTTGGGTCACCAGACACTGACATTGTCCTTATAGTGACAATTGTATTTACTCTGTCTTCCATTTGTATTGTACAGTGCGCTCACATCTTTCGCAGTGGTGCCTATTCCAGTGCGAAAGGCTGATATCCTGTGCTCGCTGACAGCTTTGGCGCTCACTGCCAGCACGGCTGACCTGCCAAACTGCTGTGTTGTTTATTCAGGTGTGTCAAAGACTCAGTGTGACATCATTGTGTTCACCTATGTGTGAATTAAATTGTCCTGGGGATGGTTGAATTCAGCAAGGGTCCATTAAAAATATGCTATGGCCAGTTGATGAGTGCAGACAGGTGTGCTAGTTTTTAAAGATGGGGGAGAAAAAAACAAAACACTCATTAAAAACGAGATGAAAGGTGAACGGCCATTTTTTTTTTCTGAATCATTCACTCCAGCATTCTTCATGTGCGTAAAACTCACCATGTGTGGGAGTAAGCAATGACTCTTTCCAAACCCACACAATATGTCCATAAATAGCTCCTCTTACGTAAAAGAATCATATCATGTATTTCCAGTGAACATATAGTGATGATTTAAAAAAGCCTGCAGCAAAGACAGGGCCACATCATTTGCAGGAGTTTATTGTGCAGAAGAGTAGAACATCACTACACCCTGCTGTTCTGCTATTAATGAAAGATCAATTCATTAGTCCATTCTGAATAGATGACTAACAGACCACTGGGAAACGCACTGAGGCTCCATAGCGGGAAGCACACCTGCAGCGTGGAGTGTTGAATCAATTTTCCTGAGAGGCCAGAGCTGTGCTGAATTGGGAATATTTCCACCTCAGTCACGTGGATCGACTGTCATTGATCATAACTGTGATCAGTACACACACACACACACACACACACACACACACACACACACACACACACACACACACACACACACACACACACACACACACACACACACACACACACACACACACACACACACACACACACACACACGCGGCTCTGCGCACAGCCGATAAGATGTGCATGTGTCTTTTTTAAATGCAGCACATCAAGAGCCAAAAACAAGTGTCTCCCAAATAATACTAGAGGGTATACAGGGCTGCCTCAGATTAGACGAAGCATTAAAAACAACACATGCATACGATTATGTGCATACAATAAAGAGATCGCGAAAACCACATAGATACAAGTTGGACACGTTAATGTCACATAAAACGGCCTTCACGCCAAATCATAAATACTACTTGTATTCACATGAGCACAGATGGCTACAGGCGTCTTTATAGGGCGCAGATCTGGAGGATCGCAGCCGTTCACACACGGTGATACGGCACATTAATTTTCAATTTGCGGCTCCATCGTGCAACGTTATACAGTCCACATTGTACATCCAATGTTGCAAGCATATGCGCTAATTATCCCTCGGTGTTCTGACATCCCACCGGACAGGAGAGCATCTCTTCACGCCCCCAAAAAAGCGGCAGCGCCACAAAGACACATGTTCCATATGTACGGCACATAAATAAGCGCGTCTCCGTCTCCCTACCTGTGCCGTGAGCCAGATCGATGCCCGGTTCGGTGACTATGTTCGGGTCACTTTGAGATCTGCCTCGTTGCAGACAGCCGTCTAGTCCATCGGATGTAGCCATGGGGGAGGCAGCGCAGGAATCCTGAATAAAATATTGAAAACCCAACCGGAGGCAGGCAAGGTCAGGAGGAAAAGCAGCGAGGGAGAGTGGATTTTATTCGCTCTGACAACAGCCGCTTTGAGCATCTAGCGGGGAGCCATGGCTGAGCTGAAATTCCGTGTGTGTGTGTGTGTGTGTGTGTGTGTGTGTGTGTGTGTGTGTGTGTGTGTGTGTGTGTGTGTGTGTGTGTGTCTGGGCCGTGTGCGGAGATGATGCGTGGAGGAGGGAGGGGGGGAGGGAGGGGTGTCGTGCCCCCGATGATGCCAGCGGCTTGACTTTGCCCATCCCTGTCCAGCAACACGAGCACATCTCCTAACAGCACCCCGCTCACCTTCTTAACCTACATTTTATTTAACAAGCATGTGGGTCATTTTTACGGTTTTCAGTAAAACAGAGGCTTGAACTGTTTCTTATAAGCTGTGTGGTAGTTTCAGGCATGGTAATGAAATGCAAGCTTTTGCAAATGCATAAACGACTTACAATATACGAACGTGGTTGTTTAATTCATTTCTAAATATACGATATGATTCTTTGTTATTTGATGTGCCGATTCGTGTCTGCATATGTTCATTCATCGTGTGAATGGGGGTGTCATTTAATATGAAACACTCCTTCAGACTGCATCCAAAAGTCTGGAAATATTATTAGTTTTCATTAGTCATTTTCATCGAGTGGGAATCCTCTTCTAAATTAGATATTACTCTTAAAATGTAGAAATGTAAATACATATAGCAGACACACGTCACTGCCACTGACTCCATATGGAAGCAGCTCATTGGTCAGTTCTTCGCGTGACGCAAAACACGGAAGTGAACTCAGAAAAATGGCAGCTCGCAAGTGCAGTCATTTGATTTTCCTGTTCTTTCTCTTCACTTTGACTGTGACCGCTTTGGTAGACAGTCACGAAAGGACGTTAACTGATGGCCACCCTGCCGGAGTGGTTAATGATCCAGAAACAGCTGAAGAAGCGGTCGAGCAGCCCGTGGTGGAGAAGAGGCAATGGGAAGCAACCGAGGTTCAAGAAGCGACGTCGGCTGATGCGGCAGACGTGAAACAGGCCACATCTGCCCCCCAAACCACGGTACCCCCGTCAGTACCACCGCCTAAAGACGACTTTCAGGAGGAGTTAGTGATCAGACCCCTGCATTCGGGAGATATTTATGCTAGCTTCCAGTTTCGCACTCTGTGGGAGACAGATTTCATGAGAGAAAACAAAGGTAAGCTAGCCTTTTGCAGTCAATAAATACGCAGTGACCGCACGTGCGTGTCTCTTCATATAATGTATACAATAATGTAAATGCTAAATTGGAAATATTGTTGTTTAAACGTCGCTAAAATAAACTTTTTCAGCTTATACGTGGTCTAAATGCATGTTCTTAAATAGGGTTGGTATCGTCAGTGTCACGATACAAACCTCGATACATGGGTTATGACATCTACTTTATATATGGTCACGATACGATTGAGACGCACCTCGATACATGGGTTACAAGACAATAATTGCCTGGATACTCGAGTTACGATATGCTGCATACTTTGACACTAGAGTTATGAAACAAGTTGTACCTTGATACATTCGATGTGTACTGTGGTGCAATATGGTGTGATACGATTCAATGTGTATGAATTTATTGTCTCATATCAAGCCTTTAAATTCATCTATGTCTTATTACTGGTAAAAATAGTTAAAAACTCATTAGGTTCACCATAATCCGATGTGGCAATGTTTGCAAATAGCTCGTGTTTTGTCCATTTGATTACGCCCCTCTTTTGTTTTGAAACCAAAAACAAACCATATGAATGCTTTTAAAGGTGACGGTGCTCACACTTTATTCCTTGGCAGTAAATGTGTCCACTGGCATCGCTTCCTGTTTGAAAAGGCAAACATGTGCTCCACGGAAATCTACTGCATCACCGGACCGACTCACATCCAATGTCAGTGGCATCAATACTGGGGGCTGGAATATTAAAATATTGGTTTTTGAAAAAAGAAAAAAAAACATTGATATGTTCCTAAGTACCGATAATTTTGCACACCCCTATTCATAAATGACAATAGATGTTGATAAACATTGTGCCCATTGTCATGAAGACTAATTTATTAGGGCTACAAAAAAATAATACAACGTTGTTCTCGATCATTTGTTCTCATAAAGCCAAAAACTATGACTGTTTCAGCAATACACATGATGACATGGATGTGTAATTTGGGCCCTGCTAACTTTTCAATGGCCCCACAACCATTTAAACCCAGTTCATATTCACTGTTGGTGAGTTCATAATTTAGTGTATACTACATTCGGACTTGACAATGATAAATAGTGGGATTGAAGTAGCTCTCTTGATCACCAGATTGACTGTTGGTGGGAAGTTAATTAATTCCCTTAACATCACTTCCATAAATACTTCAAATGCATCCAGACATTTGCATGTATAAAAACAGGTGATGCCTTGAGTATTTACTCTTCAGTCGTATCCCTCACATTGCCCATAGTATGCTCGAGAGATAATTACCTGCTTTGATTATCCCAACTTAAAGTCACAGATGATTTAATGCATGATATGTGTACATATATGTACATTAACTGGATTAACGGGTTTCTCTGTGATGTATCTGGCTGCAATTTATTTTGCCGCTGATGTTAGAAGACCTTTTCAAGTTTTCTTGTCATGTCTCAAAGTCTTTTATTCTATTAACAGTATCTTTTCCTATATTTCCTTGTATTCAGTGTCCCACTACCGGCTTTTCCCCAAGTCTCTGGGCCAGGTCATTTCCAAGTTCTCAGTGCGAGAGCTGCACATCTCCTTCACCCAGGGCTACTGGAGGACCATGCAGTGGGGACAGCCGTACTTGCCCTCCCCTCCTGGAGCTGAGCTCTGGGTTTGGTTCCAGGACACAGTGACAGAGTGAGTGCGCCCTCTATTGGCCGCAGAGCATCGAACACACGAATGAGTCACGCCTTCAGATCAACATGAGGATCACCTGAAAACAAGCCTGTTTCACATTAAAAACTACAGGCCAGCCATAAATGACATACATTTTCGGCCAATTATGCAAACACTATTCACTGAAGCTATATATTTATATTACATGTATAGCCTGTGGTATTACATCCAACTAACACTATTTATATTCAGAATGAGCAATTGGCAAAAAAAACAGAAACATTTACTATTGTTTTGAACGACAACAACATGTCTGTTTGAATTACAAGAAATGTACTTTCATACCTTTCCAGTTTGGGTTTTATCAATCATTTGAATGTTTACTTACTGTTTGTTGGTTTGTTTTTGTGTGGTATTTTGCAGTGTGGATGCCACGTGGAAGGAGCTGACCAATGTTTTGTCTGGTATCTTCTGTGCTTCACTGAACTTCATTGACTCTACCAACACAGTTCAGCCCAGTGCCTCCTTCAAACCGCTGGGAATAGGAAATGGTACGGCCTGCTTAGTCCAGCCTCCCTCTGTGTGAAGCATCATAGTGATTGTGGAAGTAAATGATGCGGTCACCTCACGGCCTTGCCTGGCCAGTGTGGTTATGACTTGGCAGCATCCATTTTAACTCTCCCAGCAAATTAGTGAATTAGAAAATTAATTCTTTCTTTCTTTCTTTCTTTCTTTCTTTCTTTCTTTCTTTCTTTCTTTCTTTCTTTCTTTCTTTCTTTCTTTCTTTCTTTCTTTCTTTCTCCATCTTAACATGCTTACCCTTTTGTATTAAAATGAGATATTCATGCCACAGGAAAGCAGCAAACGGCGTTTACTCGGCCTAAAGTTTGAATTGATGGTTTATCTTTATTAAATCCAAAAGGTTTTCTGAGTTCTGACTCACCAGTCTTAACAAGTGATCTCGCTCCATCAAAATGATGTGTTGTTGAGTTTTGTTGAGCAGCAACTCCATTCAACTTTTTATTGCAGAACGTCTCTGGTGCCACTGCACACAGAGAGTCTTTGAGCAGTTCACACACAAGACCAGATACATTCCTGACTTTGATGTTGTTCCTTTGACTTGATCAGAGATACACTGATCAACCGCTTTTATCCACTGAACCTCCTCAAGAAATGGTTGGGCTGTGAAAAGATTCAAAAGTTTCTTTCATTAAGCATTTTGGTTAGATTCCATTTTTACGAGATATGCTGTGGAGACGGTGTATAATACGAAGTTAAGAACACTCAGAAAAACAGGGGTTTATTTCAGGAAACATAAGCTCAGAATAATAGTCATGTCGTGCCAGTGAAGGCTTCTGATAACATGCCAGTTGTAAAGCAACACTTCGCTCATTGTGTCATTGTGTTTTTATCAAACTACCTGTGAAAATTAGTCTTGGCCCCTATGCTTCATTGTAGGTCTCGTGTTGATTCTAGATGTCACCTTGCATTTAGGGTTCTGGGAGACGAGAGTATTATTATAGGAATCCGAGCAGTAAATTGTTGCATTCTAGCAATATTCAGAATTTTACTTAATTTAGATCTGGGTTAATTTTCTTATGTATTTAAAAAGTTGGTGAGCAAATATTCTCTTCCACAACTTTCCTGTTAGGGGACAAGAGGTATTGGATTACCACAAAACCAAAATAACTCAAAGTGAAGTGCAGTACTCTTTCACTGCGTTGCGGTGATGCTGCCTCAATCTGTTATTTGTAATTCTTTGTTTCTCCGTATACAGACAATAGAATGATGTTATTTGTGTGTTTGTGTCCCGAACTTGCAGTGACAGACCACCACTTCCTGCGCTATGCCACCCTCCCACGAGAAATAGTTTGCACTGAGAATCTGACACCTTGGAAGAAACTGTTGCCATGTGGATCCAAGGTGAGTACGTTTGTGCCTCCAAGAGTCTTTAGCGCGTTTGCCTTTCTGAAAACACAGCACAGCTCACTTTTTATTTTGTGTCTTACTGCAGCCAACTCACTTTTCCTCGTTGGTTTCTCCGTGTGCTCTGCAGGCTGGTCTCGCTGTCCTGTTGAAGTCGGAGAAGCTGTTCCACAGCAGTTTTCACTCCCAGGCTGTGCACATCAGGCCCGTGTGCCGGGACTGGCAGTGCAGATCAATGTCCTGGGAGCTGAGGCAGACACTGAATGTGGTGTTTGACCTCCACATGTCTGGGCAGGGAAAACGAGGTAACCTTCAGAGCAGTTCTCTGCATTTGTATAGTTTATTAGAGTTTCATTGAAGCCCCCTTCATTCACCTTTCTGTTTGCTCCTTCAGAGTGGTCCTTGTTCAAGATGTTCTCTCGGACACTGACGGAAGCTTGTCCACTTGCCTCCTCCAGCAAAATATATATCGACGTCACAGACAACCCCGAGGTTTGTTTGTTTTTTTTCAATCCATTTATGATCATTAATGTACGGATGGAAATCTCCAGTCGTTTAATTTGATAAGTTCTGTCGCTGTCTTGCAGGGAGAGCAGTTTGATCTCAGCCCAGCCACTTCGCTCCTGAGTCAGGCGATGGTGCTCGGTGACAGGCGGACTTACTCAGTCTACGATCTGACCCAACAAGCGACCTTTGGCAGTGTGCGCTCCCTCAACCTGTTGATCCGCTGGAAGTCCTCTGACGGTGAGTGTAAAAAAAACAGAGAGCTCCCAGTAACTGACAGTTCAAGGGATCAACAACAACTTGATTCTTATTGGACCTTTTTTAATGTGTGCTCTCTTATTACAATAGTGAATTCTGCAGGGACAAAGAGAATGCATCGGTATATCTATAAGGGTCGGACTCTATAAATGTTCTCAAGATGATCAATTCCAGTTTGAGGTTCTCTGTTTGAATCACTTCTTGGACTTTCTGTCTTCCACACCTTGTCCCCTCTCTGCAGGTGACATGTTGCGCCCCCTGCTGCACGCCGAGCGTTATGTGGCCGGATACGGACTTCAGGCAGGAGAGATTCACACGCTCATGTACAACCACCACCCCTACAGGTCCTTTCCTGTGCTGCTGCTAGACTCTGTTCCCTGGTACCTCCGCCTCTACATCCACACGCTCACCGTCACCAGCAAAGGAAAGGAAAACAAGCCAAGTGAGTGCTATTTTAGAAAACACACGGCCAACTGTATGCTTGATAAATAGAAGCTGATCACAACTGGCTACTTTTTCAAATGATGGGAATGTGATCGGCCTCACACAGTCCAGAGTTTATATCGATTTAATAAATTGACTGTGCTCCCTAAAGTAAAGGGTAATTACAAATAACAAGGTTTCTGATTGAGGTTAAGTCATTGTACATGCAACAAAATGTGTCATGGGTAAGAGAAATTTAAGTTATTCAAATAGTAGTTTTCAGTCACTTTGACATAAGAAATAATTTTACATAATGCAGTTTGAGGTTATACCTTTTTTTTTTTTTTGAAACTGTGAAAAGTACATTATGTTCCTACGAGAGTTTAATTTTTCTTCATGCAGATGCTTCTTTTCACCACAAGATGGCAAACACGTGAATGTAGTGAAACGTGTTGCAAGGTCCTACTTCAAACCCTTCCTCAACTGCAGCTACTTTGGGAGTTCTAAATGACAACATGCATATATAAATCCAAACGCTGTGTATAAAACCAGGTTGTCACCTTGAGTTTCTTTGTCTGTTTCTGCCAGGTTACATCCACTACCAGCCGTCGAAGGACCGTGTGAGGCCCCACCTGCTGGAGATGCTGGTCCAGCTTCCCCCCAACTCTGTGACGGAGGTCACGGTTCAGTTTGAGAGGGCTCTGCTCAAATGGACCGAATACACACCTGACCCCAACCATGGCTTCTATGTCGGGTACGTACCGCTGGCTGTTTCAAAAAGGTTATTTTGGGAAGATGAATTTCTTCCTGAAAGTCACTACCTTGTCTCTTCTTCTTCTTTTTAGTTCTTCAGTGATCAGTTCTCTTGTACCAAGCACTGTCGCCATGGATACGAACAGTACCCAGGAAAGACCACTTTTCAGCTCCTTGTAAGTGATGCAACTTCTTTCTCTTGAGGATATGACTTACTGTACACTTTATTTGAGTTTCTGTGGATAAAAAGCAACCGTATCCTCAGTGAAATGCTTAAATTGACCATCTTCCACTAGTTTTCCAAGTAAAGAGGAGTCCAGCTACTTTGTGCGTGTCTACACGGAGCCTCTCCTCGTCAACCTCCCCACCCCAGACTTCAGCATGCCGTATAACGTCATCTGCCTGACCTGCACCGTTGTGGCCGTGGGCTATGGCTCCTTGTACAACCTGCTGACGAGAAGCTTCCAGATAGACGAGCCAAACCCCGGACTGGCCAAGCGGATAGCGAATGTGATCCGCAGGATGAGGGGTGTGCCACCGCTCTGAAGCTGAGCCAGAGCGCAGAGTGGAACTTGTGTTCAATTCTGGAAGAAGTAAGTCAAACACTGGTATGGATGTTTTTTCCAAAAGTTCGACTTGAAGGTTTTGTTTTCGAATTGAAGGAGACGATTACTGCTGAACATTTTACTTGGGATATTTTCCTGAAAGACAGAAAGATGCCACCCTTTGGTTTGCTTGGATGAAAAACGGGCGTTTTTGTTATTTTGAGAACAAAAGGAACCAAGCCTGGACCGTGAATCTGGAGTAGCTGGCAACTACATCCATGTTTGTATAATTTTGATATTCATTACTTCACAATGCAGTGAGGCTATCACTCAGGGGAAACTGTGGTCAAAATACTCATCTACTATCAGATTGGTTTTATTTTACCCTTCCTCTGACATCTTTGTTTATTTATATTAGAATTTTTCTTCCCAGAAAATGTATTTGAAATGAAGCACTAAAAGTGTGAAATATCTAGTGTGTTTTCATGCTCTTCTAAAGTGGCTTTAAATCTTGTGACGACTGTGTAAATATGGTTGACTCACAAAGACAAACTCATTATAAGGTAACAAAAATGTTTTTGGTTTTTTTCTATTTACCGGCCGTTGCACACGAATCACTCCAACGTTTGTGTTGGTACTAAATCCCATTTCCATGAATGGATAGCCATTCATTTCAGCTAAACTTTTAACATCAACAAGAGTCACAATGTCACTTTTTTTTTCTGCAACCATAAGCTGTGACAGGAAATTTAAAAACTCTGAAGTACAATTTTGTTCAGGTTCAACCAAATTTCATATCATGTGGAAGTGATACAACACAATTTATACAAGTGGTATGAAATAAAAAGAGATGTCTGCAGATATACAGAAAAATACTAAAACCTAAAATTGGTTTTTCAAATTCATGTTATTTGAATCCATTTGTTCCAGAGAAGGTGAAAGAACCTTTATTCCGAACTGTTTTGCACTGATGTAGGAATGCATGCATGCTTGAAAGTTAAATGGGACTGTCTCCAAGGTTACTACTCTTTTCGCTTGATGAATCGATATCTCACTCATTAGTTCAAAATTGTTTTATTGCTTTACAATTCTGTCTGATACATTAAATGTCGTCATATGATTTTCTTCTTTTAGACACTGCTCTTTCACATTATTGCCTATAAGTGGTGTGTGTGTGTGTGTGTGTGTGTGTGTGTGTGTGTGTGTGTGTGTGTGTGTGTGTGTGTGTGTGTGTGTGTGTGTCAATAAACTGACTCGAACTCAATTATGACAACAGGAGATTTATGTTTCATAACACAATTACCACGGTTTTATATCGATGAATAAATATCCAAGCAATGGTACAAATGCTGGTACAGTAAATAAAGCAAACTCTCATCCCAGAAATATTGGCAAATGCCATCCCGTAGTTTCACCACCTGAATCAGAAATTATTATTCATGCCATTTTCATCCAGATTAGACTTTTCCTATTCAGTAAATGCAATCGGCTCTGAATGGACTCCTGATGTACCAAACCTGCACTGCAAACCAAACCAGCATCAACAAAAACGTACACTTCCATTTTATTGACTCCCAGTTTGTGTTAAAAGCTATGAACGTCGGACCTCTGTTTACATCTTTGAACAACTCATTCTCATAAACCTCCTGCTCAGGTATCAGATTAGTATCATGGCTGGACACTATGAACAATCTGCATTATTTTACGGTCCATTAATCTGGGTGTTGTTTCTATAAAGCAAATGAAAACTTATGGTAGCTGTATAAACTGGCCTGTTCTCCTCCATGTGCTAAAGCTTAGCGACTGACTTCACATCTCTAAACCCTGAAGACTATTCACTCTATATGCATAGCTTTTCTTTTGAGAATCACTGATTCAGTTTGTATTTGTTAAATCTCAGCCATAATTGAAAGACATTTTCCCCGATGTGAAGGCCTCACATCTGTTTCTTGTTTTCATGTGTACCTCCGCATTAAACCACGATCATTGGTTTGGGAGATATTTGGTTGAAGCTGGATTTCCCAAAACAGATGAGTGACGAGGAACCATTCTGTACCATCAATGTTGAAGAGAGAATAGTTTCTAGAGTTTGAACTATAAAGCATGTTCAGTGACTTTTGAGAAGCAAGTCTGAACCTCTGATATTATATGACAAAATGATCTCTCTAACCAATAGCAATGTCTATCCCTACAACGGATCATGATTTTTGAGCATGTTTGAATGTAATTTGAATTTTTCAAGGCAGGCCCAATTCTTACCAATTAGTAAGATAAACATAATCACCCACGTTAAACTTTCCACTTTTCAAAATAATAAGACGAAAAATGTGAGTTCCAAACTTTTATCTCTAGTTCCTCTCTGAATAACCGCAGTAAATCCTTTGCTGGACCAACATTATTAATTGACCATGGCTGGAAACAGGAAAAAAAAAAAGGAACTACAATTCCAAGATATCCCTTTCATAGATAAATCTATTAAATTCCAAACAATGGTAGAAATCAAATGACCTGCTGCTTCATTGCAATCTTTCTCCATCTTACCATACATCTGCCTGGAACAACCCAATGTTTTCAATCAAGAACAAAAAAAAAACAACCTTTGCATTCACTTTCTTAAAACCTGGATCAGTATTTTCCACAAGAATTAACTTAATAAAACATGAGACAAAACCAGGGCTTTCAACATTCAATAAAACACTTGGTAAACAAGCAACTAGAGTGAGTATACTCAAACACCAACAACAGCGAAGCTTGGCTTTTTCACAACCTTTCTGTAACTAACAATCAACCGATTGTTTTCGGCTGCGTTTGGCTCGACACAACCCAAGGGACCAGCACAACTCCAGCAAACAGGAATCAACACTACTGCTGCTGCAAGGCTGTGATATGGACCAACTGAGGAAACGCTGGATTTTCTAAGTGGAAACCGCGAAGTAGACCAAACTAACACTAATATAAACAATGAGCTGATTTGATCTTCATCCAAATCGACATTGAAAAGTAAATTAAAGTTTAAAAGACTTAAATAAGAATTACATTAAAACAATTCTGTATACTCAAGGGGAATAAAGAACATTATTTAAAGCTTGACCAAGGGATAAAATGCTATACCTGATTCCTGTTCCTGTCTTGTGCATTTTGACTCTTGGCATGGTTTAGTACTCCTGTTTACCAACTTTAAAGTAGAATTCCCTCCATTGCATCCTATTCAGTGTCGCACAGTGCTTCAGCCAATCCCATCCAACTCATGGTGAAGGCCAGATATACTCTGGACTGGTCTCCAGTCCACCCACAGTCAACTCTACAGGTAATTTAGGGTCATCATTTTACTTTACATGCATGTTTTTGGACCACGAGAGAAAACCTGAGTTCCCAAAGGAAATTCCTAGATTCGTGGCACCAGAGATGATAAAGACCACATGTCACTTTGATTAACAATGATTGATTGATTGATTGATGTGAAGTAGGTCAATGCTGTCATATGGAAAGTTTGACTTTTGAACAATGTGTGCTTCAAGTGAGCTCTTCCTGTTGGATAACATTAGTAACCAGCTACAAACCACACTTTTTTCCTTTTCTTTTCTAGCATCAAACAAGTTTAACATGGCACATTTTAGGCTTTGTTATATCCAAAGGTTTAAACTTTTTTGAGGTTGTGGTGAAGGATATTAATATTTCTGATCATTACTTGGATTCCTTTTAATCTCAGCTGACTGCAGCACAAGTAAAACGGTTTATGACCCAACGTCTCATTGATGAAAACAAACGCACATAATTCACCCAGATGTTCACTCACATGCCAACTCTGCCCTCAGCTCCTGTCAGTCACTTTATCGATAACTTCAGCTCTATCGTTACAAATCTCAGTCATGCCATTGACAGGTTATTGACAGCCCCAGTGAGAGCTAAAGTTGTATGCAGTAGGAGGAAAAACCTCATGGATGAAAGATACATTAGTAAAAGCTCATTCAAAAAGCCCAGTACTATATGAAGAAACTGTCCCTGCCTTGAGGCAGGACCACCATTCATAATCCCTTGTAGTGGTGAAACCTTAGCGTAATATCACAATTGGTATTTAACATTTTTTTCCTGCTTTGAAGTGGAAATGCAATTTTATTTAAAGGCAATGACACATTAAAAAATGCCAATAAGTGAATCACTTACATTTAGTTATTTTATTGTTTTGAAGTATTTTAATTTCCAATGTTGGTAAATAATTTGATACTCGGAAGTGGGTAAATCCCCTTTATACTAGTATAAAGAACACTTGCTTGAATGTAAAAAAAAAAAAAAAAAAAAAAATCAATGTCAGGTGAAAGACTATTGTGTCTCTGTCTTGTGATATAATAAAACTCTCACCAGCAAAACGGTATCGATCTTTGTTCACAGCTGCGTCACTCGTTACTGCTGCCATCTGATGTTCAGCTTTGGTCTTTACTCTTGTGTGAAAAGTGCGACTCTTGGTGGACAAAATAGGAAAAGCATGAGAATGAAAAGAGTCAAAGTCTCTTCCATTGAAAGACTGCAAAGTCTTCTTTGGATTTTCTTTTCCTATATGATTGTATGTCCCTGATTGAGGAGGCATGAATAAAGATAAATGAGGGCTGTCTGTTATTGCACCTGAAGGACCCAACACTTCACTGTTTGGGAGCAATTTGTCTCCATCCCTAAAAGAAAATCTGTCGATTAAATCTGATCATGACAAGGGCGTCCGTTTCTTCATCAGATCATTAAGTTTAATTAAAAACAAAAACTAAGTAAAAGACTTGCCTGTTTCTGTAGATACCTAATCTGAAGAGTCGAGCAACGCCACCTCCCTCATTCCTGTTGCTGATTACGTGTGTGTGTGTGTGTGTGTGTGTGTGTGTGTGTGTGTGTGTGTGTGTGTGTGTGTGTGTGTGTGTGTGTGTGTGTGTGTGTGTGTGTGTGTGTGTGTGTGTGTGTGTGTGTGTGTGTGTGTGTGTGTGTCATTAGGTTTATTCATACATTTTCTCTTCTTAACTGTAACATTTTATCCTTTAGTGTGAAAATGCCCCCACAAAAAGAGGTGCTTTCAAAAAATAACGGGTTAGGGTTGAGAATGGTGAGAGACCCCTCACTCGAGAAATACAACAGGTAAGAACAACATTGAATAGTTTCTCATCGACAACATACAATAATAGACACCACACTGCAGTTTGTTAGTCATTCCCTGATACAATGTTTGTGCTCTAATTTGGTTATATGTGCTGAAACGTTGCACTGATCTATACTTTTTCCACAAAATCACCCACAAGATAAATAATTCACAATCCACAACACATTTGTGACCCTATATATATATATATATATATATATATATATATATATATGTGGAAACTCAAGAGCTTCATTTCATTAGCAAATGGGGCATAATTCTGCTCCAGCACCTCATGCACCAGCAGTTTGTGAGATGAGAAACTCCAGGCCCTGCTGCAATAGTGATTGATTGTCACCATCTGACTATAATTCAAAAAGGACTGTGATAATAAGAACAATATTTTAATCTGGACCAAGCAGGAAGAAATGGAGTCTAAGGAGTTTTTGTTATTATAAATATGAAAGTTTTTTTTTCCATATTATTAACTTTATCTGTTTTCTTTTTTATTTGTTCCATCACTTTTCACTTGAACTTTATTCAGTGAAATTCTACATTCTTACATCTCATATCATAAAACATCTTTATCGGACAGCTGGTTCTCATTGCTTGTGATCTTTACCAGTTTCAACTGGAGAGCTATAGGCTTTGTGCTGAAGAGCTCATTTTTCTAAACGTGTATTTGGCACTGGCATTTGGATGCAAACTTGTTTGTTAAATGCTTTTTCCTGAATGTCTGTATAATTATTGGCATGTTGCATTAGTAGTTCTCTCGCTCATCGGCTTATTGTTAAACTTGTCTGTGCAAAAACAAGTAACAAGTACTGCAAATGTTTGAATCTGTGCTGTGAAGCAATTGACCTGAAATGATATTGGTTTTCCAATAAAGTGGAAGTCTCTCATATCCAGACAGAATGTTCATATACCGTTTGAAATTACTCTGGAGCTGGGCCTTTTATTACCTCCCACATTTTTCGAATGCCCAAGTTTTTATCTAAACAAACATGGCCCCATTTCTGGCAAGCGCATTGAGAAAAAAAAACACAGACCTCTCTGTGTTTGAGCGGTCAGTGATTATCACCCGTCACATTTGCCAACAGCAAGGAACACAAACAAAAGAAAAGGCAACATTCCACAAAGCAATGTGGTCAGCTGCACATGCCTTGTTTCCTTAATACCAGCCAGAGAGAAGTTTAATCACAGAACCTTTTCTTGAAGTGTGTGTGTGTGTGTGTGTGTGTGTGTGTGTGTGTGTGTGTGTGTGTGTGTGTGTGTGTGTGTGTGTGTGTGTGTGTGTGTGTGTGTGTGTGTGTGTGTGTGTGTGTGTGTGTGTGTGTGTGTGTGTGTGTGTGTGTGTTTATGTAGTTTGTCGATCTGGTATAGTTCAACAAAAGCTCAGTTTAAGATGTAGTTTAAGTTATGACGCAATACTGAGTTCCTGTTGCTCCAGAACTTTGTGTTCACATCTGTAAATAATGATTTTGTTTTTTTTCTGTAAACTCTTTCCGCTCTTGGCACATTTCATCATTTGTTTTCACAGTCATGCACTCACCTGCCTGTTAAAAGAGACCAGCAACATTGTGGACTGAGAAATGGCAAGATGACAAACTCATAACACAAATTTAGGCAGCAGTTTAATAGGATGTTTATTGGCGAGAGTGTCTCATACTCTAAAAACACCCATGTTGCTAATATATGCATGCTACTATTATGCAGAAGGTTGGAATACTCGATACATACTGTAGTATTCAACCACAATTTTATTAACATCAAAGTGAAAGGGAAGTAATCGAGAAGAAGATAAAGTAGGACATTTCTTCTGTATAGGAGATTAATATTTATAGTTTAAATGGGGAAAACATGAAAGAAAAATTCACTTATTTTTCCTGCTAGAACTCTTTAATGCAAGAAACACAAGTGTCTTCTTAGACAGCTAAACCTTTTTATGAACAGTGCTAAATGCAATGTCGCATTTTGGTGTCAGAGACAAAACACAAGTTGACTATTTTCTGTGTTCTTGCATTAAAGAAACTGACAAGTGCACTTTAGGGTGTTTGGGTGCAGGTGGTTTGATCAGCAGGGCTCACTGCAGGCATGTCCACAGGTTGTCTTGCAGCATTTCTGCTCCCCTGGACACTGACCATCATGATAGCAGTACTCGGCACACATGGGAGTACCCTGTGGAGGCCCGCAGCGTCCTGGCTTCACTTAAATAGCAAAGATAAAAAATACTCGTTAAAAGTACTAATCAGACAAGGACTATTTTTTCCCCCTTGATAATTTCACCTGTGTATGGTGTGATGCACTCGTGTCCACATCCATTGCTGCAGCACTTCTCGTCTTTGGGACAGTCGCTGTCGTCAGAGCAAAATTCAGCACACAGTCCTGAGCCCCACTGTCTGCGAGGACACCGTCCTGGTTTCGCTGAAGGGAGACAGGAATCAATATTTACAAGCAGCCCTAAACAAATAAAGTCTTCACTGAGTCATGTGACATTAAAAAACAATGCAGAAAATCAATACAGAAGAAATTTCACACCGGGGGCCAATTCTTCCTCACTATCCAAATATCATTCAATATATAGCACCATTATGAAAGAATCTCAAAAGCCTGGGCTGGCATTATTTCAGGAGGAGTGTTTCATTTGTTCTGGGAGCTTTCAAACTTTCAACACATGTGGCACGGCACAGTTTGGGAAAAAAAAAAATACTGGCGAGAGGCATGTTTGTTGCTGTTTGATGAAGCACAGACTCAGCCTTGAATTAATGGCAGTTGGGTAACTACTGTTAAACAAATGCATTAATAGCTGCCCACTTGAGAATAGGTGAAACATTGTGGTTCGTACTGAAAGCAGCGGGAACACAGACAGCTCCGCAGTCAAAAACACAGCATTTGTGTTCTGCAGGACAGTCTTCATCACACACACACCCTTTATGTGATGGAACAACATTAAGGCGTCGTGGACAGTGGACAAGTTTTGGTAGAATTTCTGAGAGAAAGGGGTTGTAGAGCAAAAACAGAGGTCAGCTGAAACATTCATGAAGCTTGCCTGGTCATATACCATGCTCTATAAAAAAACAAAAACAAACATACCTGTTAAATTGCCTCTATCCTCTGCAGAAGAAACTGTGTCAACATGAATAATAGCACCAAATGTTAAAAACAGTGCGCAGACTGTGGACCAGTGTTGCTCCATGTTAACTTTTTGCCCACAAGAGTGCAACTCCTCTTTGGACAAATATGTCAGGACATAGGCTATTGACTGAATAGAGTAGTCAGAAGATGCTGGGTCCTTGTGCCTGCAGAATTACATTTCCTGCCATTTAAAAAAAAATAAGATCTTATGAGAATAAATGCCCACAAACAAGGGACACATTCAAAAAACTGTAATCAATAATGTACTCAAACAACAGAATAGATGTTTTCTCCCATTTCAGCAGTTTTTCAACTCTTAACACCATGCAATCATGAAAAAAATAAACCAGAAACGCAATGATGTTGTGAGTCAAATGGGTTTACTAACTAAGATGGACACAAAGCGCAGACTCAGGCCTCCACGTTATACTTTGGAACTTTATAAAGATCCGGATGATTATAACACGCACAGGACAGACTGTTTTTCTTTGTTCACATTTTTAAAAAGTACTATTCAAAGGAAAGCCCACCCATGTTTTTGACATGCTCCGTTTTGCACTAGTTCAAAGCAAATTGTGTCTCCAGCCGCCTCCAGGCTTCAGTCCCGGCCCGGCTGTACCATACCACACTGTCCCATTCCATCTCGGCACATTTTGCACAATGGAAACGGGGCTGAGGTAGTGGAACACCCCCTCCCTTTGAGTAAGCAAGGGGGGATGAAACTGATCCAGGAAGAGGCATGGGCATCCTGTGAGGAGGAGTGTTAGTTGGAATGCGGCAGCTTGAAGCCCAGACTGAATGGGAGCAAACAGTTGAGTGTTGATTTTCCAGGAGTTAAGTGGTGGATGGCAGAGCCTTAGAAAAAACTCGAAAAAAAAATCAAACTAGACACACAAGAAAAGCCCGATATATTCTGCTGTCACCAGGTGATGACAATCACACACTCAGGCACAGATGAAAGACGTCGGGGTTGAGAACAGCAATCAAGACACAAGGAGGGGAAGTCAAGGAGTGTGAAAACGGACAGTGTAAGAACTTCATAATAACACCGGAAAGAGGAAATGTGCACCGTGGACAGTAACCCTCATTAAGAGGCCACACAGTGGGACAGTGGTTTGCATCAAGGTTAAGGGTTCGGATACCAGGTCTTTGTGCATGGTTTTGGTTTCCTGTCACAGTACAAAGACATCCACATGACATTAACTGGTGACTATAAATTGCCCATAGGTGCAAATGTGAGTGTGTGGGTTCTGTCTTTCTGTGTTTGTATTGCGCTTTGTTAGGGATCTGTTCAAGGTGTGTCCTAGTGAGCTGGGATTGGCTCCAGCGCCCTGCTAACCTGTACAAGATAAAGATGTATCGATGGGTGGATAATATCTCATCCAGTTGTACAGTTTCACCTTAAATGCTGCCTAAGAAGAACAGATCATTCAGCTTACAAAATGTCTGATGTTTTAAACCCAAAAATGACAAAAAATAAGTCAAAGAAATGTTTTTATGCAATAGTTTGTTTTATTAGCTTACAAAGAAAAGATTCAGAGCAAGAATTGTCACACCATCCTTTAACCAAAGAGATTTAATCATATAAAGAGCAATATTTGTGCAAAGTTATTAACCCTTTCACTTAAATGCACTGCAATGTAGTTGATTAAGTGGCAAAGCATAAAGAGAGAGATGAATACATTTTCCAATAAATGTTTTGATTATAGTAATAAAGAAACAACGCAACCACATCCCAGGAAATCAAATTCAGCTTGTAGTAGATTGTCAAATCAGCAGAGCCCACTGCAGTAATGGCTGCTAGTTGATCTCTGCTGAACACTGCCCCCTCATGAACAGCAGTATTCAGTTGTCATGATCATTTGACACCTGGAAAAAAAGAGGAAAAGAAAATATTTCATACTGTCAATTACAAGAAAGAACTCACAATCACACAAGATGAATTGAAAAACAACTTACAGTTTCTTTCATATGTATCACCCACGTCTGTATAGGGGAACACAAACGCGTTGACATCCTCTCATGCAGCACTTGGTAAGTGCTGGGCAGTCAGAGTCCCTATAGCACCTGTCCCTTCCAAATTTACCACAGTTGCGTGGGCGAGAGTTTAGGCACACTCTTGGAGAGAAAGCTAAATCGATATCTACAAAGAAAATTATAGCGTTTATTAAAGTGTTGAGGCTTTGTTCACTGAGCATATTCCACAGATTCTTTAGCTAGTTGCCAAAGTTAATCAGTTGTGTTGTTAAGAAGTGAGCAAAAATCACCACAGTAATATCAGCATGCGTCAGCATTGATCAAACAATAATTGCGGTTAAATTTTAGATTTATCATCAGTCACATTTTCACTGTGACAAGTGACAAAAACATTCTCTATTTAAAAAAAAAAAAAAAATTTCAAAGATGTATATAAAGTTTTAAAGTAAATCCTAAGGTTGTGTTCAACTGATGAATATAAGCAGACGGTTGCTGTAAATGTGATCCTATGGTTACTGCACTGCGATCCTGAGTTGGATCAAGCAGTGTAGAAAGTGGAGGGATATGTACAGTAATTCACATCTTACCAGTGTTTTGAAATGGAGCAACGCACATGCTTCCACATGGGTTGTAGCAGCACTTGTGATGTCCCTTGCACTGAAAGTCATTAGAGCACTGGTATTGCACATTCAAACACCAGACATACTGGAACCATTTAAAGCTGGGGCACACGCCTGGTTTGACTGAAAGGAAAAGAAAATCAAGATGTTTAGCAGAGGAAATTTGGACATCTGATTATCAGAATATATATGAAGTAACCGTTAAAATTCGTATGTTTAATCTCCATCTCACCTTGGTGTGGTGCAACGCACACACGTCCAAATCCTTTAAAGCAGCACTTGTGATCTCCATGGCAGTCATAGTCAAAAGTGCACTCATGTTTCACAGCTGAAAAACTCTTTGCATCCTTGAGCCCAGGTAAGCTGGGGCACACTCCAGATTTAACTGAAGAGAAAGGCAAATCATGAAAATGTGTAAAAGTTTTAGTTATGTAGCCCCGTCACGCTTAAGCCATAGTTTTTTCATATCCGACACTTTCACTATCTCAGTATCTGTAGATTATCCAACACCAAACTGACAAAAGACAAACTTACAAAAAACTCTCAAGTGCAACAAAGTCTTTTTAAATATGTCACTTCTTTTACATCTCACCTTTGATTGCTTGTGGTGCAGCACACACACGTCCACATCCGTTGTAGCAGCACTTCAGATGTCCATCGCATTCATAGTCATTACCACATTCATGTTTTGCATTAAAACACTTCACATCCCCGAACCAGGGCGAGCTGAGGCACACTCCTGACTTCACTGAAAGGAGAGACAAAGATGTTGTGACATTGGGACTCAGGAAAATCTCTTTAATTGTTGCTGTTGCCTTTAGAAATCTTATATTATTTTTCTCTTGACAAGGCTCAGTGTCAGCTTGTTATACAACAGTGTATTCATATACGCCAAACGTACAAAATACAAATGTCATTAAATAAATATCAAGAGTCTCAGCCAAAAAGAAGATAATTAGATGTTATTTCATCCAAATCTCACTTCTACCTTTTTGGGGTGCAACACACACTCGTCCACATCCTTTATCGCAGCACTTGTGCTGTCCAGCACAGTCATAGTCGTAGGAGCACTGATGTTGTACATTAAAACACTTAGAATTCCCAAACGAGGGAGAGGCGGGGCAGAGTCCTGACTTCACTGAAGTGAAAAACAATTCAAGATGTCAAGATAAAATGTATTCAAAAAATTCTAAATTACTAAGAATTTCCGAAATATATAACTTCATTCATATCTCACCTTGTCCTTTGACTGGAGAAACACAAACACGTGCACATCCATTGTAGCAGCACTTGTGACGTCCATTACAGTCATAGTCATCAGAGCACTTATGACGTGCATGAAAACACTTAGCATTCGCAAACCAGACCAAGCTGGGGCATTCTCCTGGCCGGACTGTGAAACACCGATTAAGATATTCTGAGTGGAAATCTTACAAACACGGTTTTTACTATTGGAACTTTTCTGACAAATGTTGAGTTTTAGACTTGACAATTCTGTACAAGGTGATCATACAACACTCTAAATATATAAATCTATAATGCTAAATGAAAATGGCAGAGTATTGTCATTGTAAAAGAAACCTTCAATAATAGAAAACATAAAAGTGGTCTTTAAGGCTGTGTTATTTCATGAACATCTCACTTCTACCTCTTTTGGGTGCAACACACACACGACCAAATCCTTTGAAGCAGCACTTGTGATTTCCATCGCAGTCATAGTCTTCATAGCATTCGTGTTTAATATGTGAAAAATCTTTCACATCGCTGTCCCGGCGCATGTTGGGGCACGTTCCTGCCTTCACTGGAGATAAAGACAAATTATGATGTTATAAAACTGTTGTAACTGTCCTGGAATTTATTTATTTTTGGACTAAATGTTTCTCAGTATCATGTGATGAAACACCACTTTGCTATCATAGAAGTACGATATTTAACAGCATGTCAATATAAACTCTCAACCACAAAACAGGTCTTCAGATTCATGTTATTTTCATTCAAATGTGACTTTTTACCTTCTTTTGGTGGAAGACAAACACGTCCACATCCTTTGTAGCAGCACTTGTAAAGTCCTTGGCAGTCATAGTCATCATAGCACTCGTTTTTCTCTGGTAGAGAACATGTCAGATCTGCGGCCCAGTCAGACCTGGGGCACACTCCTGACTTGACTGAAGACAAAGACAAAGCAACAAAACAGAAAATCATGGAACTTGTTTGCAGACATGGGTTACCAAATTTGTATCCTAAATGAAACATTATTGTCAAAAGACAAAGTAGAAAATAGTAGGAATCTAACATAGGTGAACAGTCAGAAGATGAGTGCAGAGCATCAGACCAACACGTGATTATTTCCAAATGGTGCATATTTCCTCAAATGTTGCAGGAGGAAACATTCCAATAAGTGTCTATGGCATGAGACATCTTGATAGTATATTTAATATTTCATTCAAATTTTACCCAGTTTTAGAACTATTTAATATTAATGACTGAGACAGTCTTTGGCCCCTAACCAGAGATTTCAGTTCGATAACAGAAATAGACTCCAATTAATTTTTACATGTGACTGATCGGCAGATGTATTAGGGTTTATCAATGTAAAATCTCAACTGCACTTTAGCAGTTCAAAATTCAAATAGGATAAAAGAAATATACCTCTCTGGGATGCATCGGAGAGTTCGATTGCAACCAGAACCAGGATCAATGCACAGACTGTAGACAGGTGTCCCTCCATGTCTCCACTTCCTGCACACTTGAAGGCGAGTGATGCTCAGGAAAAAGTCCAGGTGTATATATATACTGTCAACAGAGCAGGTGAGTCAAAGGATTGGTCTGCTCAGACTGTCATCCTGGTCGAGGGGTGTTCTGACATGTCACTCCCTCCATTGATGGCATTTGTCGTAAAAATGAACAAGTTGAACTTTTTCACAGGAAAGCTATAATCAAGAATGTGCTTAATGTTCCTAGAGAAGAAAGGCAATGCTTTCTGCACCCTTCACCAATTCTCCACGTCTGGAACATTTCAGCAAAATGGAAATGAAAGAAAAATCTTCATTAAACCAGAAACTCAAAAAAATTCATTTTAGCACCAACTTAACATATAGAACACTTATAGCACCCCCATAAAATCTCTGATTTAGGGGTTTATAGTTTTGCAAGGTGTAGGATTTTGGGTGGAATGGTCTGCAGATGGTAATTCCATTGCTGAATTCAGCAAGTAAAATGTATTTATAAAGCACTTTTCACAGATCAAGTCCACAAAGTGCTGTACATAACATGGGTGCAATAAAAACAAAACATAAGTTCAATAAAGCAATTTCAAGAAAGCGTTTTGTTCATCCAAAAGCTTTCTTAAATAAAAACATCAAGTTCTTTTTAAAAGAGCTTGTGGAATCGAGTGTGTGGAGGTACAGGGGCAAGTCGTTCCATAGCCTGGGGGCTACAGGCAGAAATGACAGGTCCCCCCCGGGTTTTAAAATGGGTCTTTGGGACCTCCGGCCCGAGGATCTGAGGGTGCACTCTGAGGTGTAGGGGCACAACATGTCAACGATGCATTGAGAAGCCTGACCATGCAATGCCAGAAAAGTGAGGATTTAAATATGAAGTCAATTTAAAATTTAACTGGGAGCCAGTGAAGATTTGACAAAATGGGGGTGATGTGAGCTGTTTTGGGTGTAGCTATTTCAACATTGTGAATGTTCGAGGTGAAATGAAGACTTGTGTAGCATTTTGGAATCTTTTTGTACAAGGTTTGTTTCATTTCCAGTGTGGTCTGAACTTCTTCACAATAAAGCTCCATAAAATAAACCTCCTTCACATTTAAATTCACACCAAGAGGCCAACCTTTCCGATGTTGTTGCTGTACTGGAGGTGCAGTTCACTTACTTTCACTGATTTGTATATACCTCAACAGCCTGTAAGCAAAATAATCTCAGCCAAGACTTTGGGTCATGGAAGAAAGGAAGGCAAAAATGATCAAAGGAATCTTTTTTTTTTTTTTTTTTTTTTTTTTTACTTCCATGAAAAGAAGTACAGCCAACTAAAGGTGCCACTTCCTTTTGTCCAAAATGTGGCTCTAGGTTTAGCCGGACCGACGTTCCTTCTCTTTCTAATACACATTGTTGAATAATCTAATATGCAGCAACCAGGAATCTCACAATGTTCATCAAGAACGTGCAGACTGGACCTACAGATGGAAAGTGCAACTAAGTTCATCCAAATGTCAGTTGTGCTTAATAAATCAATATCGCAAAAGCCACTCTGCATTGCACAACCATGTACTAGTAAATAGTTCCTATCATGCATATAGAACACCCTGAAGGACCTGATCTAAACACACATTCCCATTTTTCCATGCATGCACTCAAACTCCACACTCTCAGCACGAGGCTCAGGACAATGAGGGACGAGGTTACAAGCTCAGTTGCTCCATGTCTGAAAGGGGCACTTCCACAATACCTGAAGGTCTAACAGTCAACATCCATGTCAGCCCACCTATATTTTGGTTAAAACACACATACACTCATGACCTTCCTCTTCTCCATTTCTGAATTAAGGCCCCTTGATCCCAGAACCGTTGAAACACAAGTTAAAGCTGACCCCTGGCTGATTTGAGACGGTGAAAGATGCTCAAAGGACATATTTTTCACAGTTCTGTCATCAAACAATAACAAACCTTGTGGGTTTTTTTTTTTTTTTTTTTTTTTTTTTTAACCGTTAACACTATCTTAAATTCATGATGGACTCAAGGCAGCAGAGGGTGCTGTTAAAAAAAGGCAACCAATGAATATTCTTTTTTCAGGAAACAGGATGTTTGAAGTTGATCGAACTGTTCTGAGATCATTCTTTTTCATTGAATTTCTTTTCACTTTTTCTTTAGTCCGTTTGTATGGGTTAGGCATGCTCAAAAACAAAAACACTCTTAAGAAACTCATCTCTGACTACAAAGACTTCAATAATCTTTCGTTTTCTACCCCCTCCCACTTTGCTATGTTGTATGTACATCCATTAAACTCTTTCATTGCTGTGGAGATGAAACCAAGCTTTCTACCATGGACACTTTATTCAAGCAGCGTATTCACTTTTTTACTTAACCTGTTCTTGCCAGTCTCATAGAGAAGTTGCAATTTGTCTGAAGATAATTCTACTTGTTTATTATTTCAATTTAATTGACCTGTAATTATGTGCATTTCAACTTGAGGTTTTGCTGTTAGTTCATTTGAAAACATTGTTTCTTTAGTTACACGATGCCTATCTCTCAGTCCTAACCAATAATTACCGTAGTAGGAGAGTCATTTGGCACGCGCAACAAACAACATTGCTCACCTCTTGATTGTTCTCAATCATCCAGCAGCACTAAGGTCCTCTTTCCCTCATCTCTCAATTACAACCCCAAAGATTCCAAACTTCCAACCAGAAAGAACAAGATTCTTCTGGTCATTCTTTGACTTGGCCTTTACGAATGCTCACGGATCCAAGAAATTAAAACTGACTGTTGTGGTGCTTCAGAAAAATATGATCATCAACAAGTTGCACTTGACATTTGGCAATAGCAGAACACCATGTACAACACTGCTGGCTGACTGTAACATTATATCCCCTCTACATTGACATTATTTTCCCCACGTCGAGTGCAGCTACAAAACAATCACAATAACTAACGGTAACTTTACAAATTACATTAAGTTTTGTTGAACGACGTCCAGCAGCCTGCTTTGTGAGAAAGCGGAAATTAAGTGAAAAGTGTCTCTAACACAGGGGGATTTTCCACCGGAAAGAACCAGGGGCTAGTTCAGAGCCAGGGCCAGAGTTAGTGGATCTTGTCTGATGGGCCTCTGATTTTAACAACTCAGTCCTGGAAAATCAATGCTCAACCTCCAATCTAATTCTAATTATATGTAGTATAGAACTCCCAATAATAATGCTGAAGATGACAGTCTTTGAGAATCCCACAAACACACTGAAATTAAACAAAAAAGGTTGATTTGTTTATGTTGCAAGCTTGTGTTTCCGTGAGCAGGCTGTTCAGCATGGTGAGGTGTCTCTCTCCACAATGAATATGCCCTTCTTTCCTTATAGCTGTAAAACATTTTAAATGAACTGTTACTACATTTACCATGAAAGTCAAAGTTGTTTGGGATTTTTTCCAATCTAGTCAAAATGTCTCACCTTTGAGACACCTCTTTTTTCTCTCCATCAGCTGCTACCTGGTTCTTAAGCGACAATTAATTCCCAGGCAGCATGGTAGTCAGTCTACAGAAAGTTCACTTTGCACTGAGTCACCACTGAGCAACTATCTACCCCACACATTAAAAAACAAAAAAGATTGTAGCTGTTGTTTGGAGACATACAGTGAATTTGTATTGTCCTGACTGAACCTCCCCGTAGATGTAGAGTAAATGCCAGGAGTGTAGAAGGGACCTTTTGTGCATGACTGCCCTTCTTTTGTGAATGAGATGCAAGGTGAATAGAGCCTCCTTTTGGATGTACAACTGTAAACCTTTTGAATGAGTACTGTGTGAGGTTTTTTTTTTTTTTTTTAAAGAACCTCATCTGATGATGTGAGCATTTGATATGTTGCATAAAGTTGTGATCATCATGAATCTGCTCAAATTAAAATCTCTCCCTTGCTTTGTGCAACTCTTTTTAGACATATGTACACATTTTACGTGAGATAGATAGATAGATAGATAGATGTTAAATTATGTATACACAACCCCTTTCGCTGAGACACGCACACAGCAGTGTGTGTGTGTGTGTGTGTGTGTGTGTGTGTGTGTGTGTGTGTGTGTGTGTGTGTGTGTGTGTGTGTGTGTGTGTGTGAAATTTGCTGAATTTGAATAACAAATCAATATCAAAGCAAGGAGAAAAAATAAATAAATAGATCAATGTGTAATACTGGTGGCAATAAGAACCTGGGTGTGGTATACACTATGTACATGCTCGTATTGACACAGATACCCTTATATATGCACGCTGTCATTCTAGTTATATAGACAAATACTGAAAGCAGTTGTAACGCTGATAAATTACAAAGGCGTTTGCGATGTAAGAATCCTGACTTAAAAAAGTTACAGAAGTCAACTTTATTTACCTTAAAACAACTGAAGCTGAAAATAAATAGTATTTCAATAGAGAATGGTTGCCATGACATGTTTGTGTCCTGAGGTGCTTCATATCTCTATCAAGCTCAAGGATGATCTCACAAAGTTTGAGGCCATGGCATATGAAAATATGGTTCCCTAAACTTACTCTTACCAATGGGTGGCGCTTTGACTGTGAATGTTCATCAGCGCATGTGAAGTTTCAGGCTGATTGCAGCATGTAGAGCAGAGTTACATATCACTTCCTGTTTTTAAAGGTGACCCATCAGATATTCACTAGAGCGCCGTGGCCATGCCCTTTGAGATTATAGTTACATTTTGATAAAAATTCATCAGGAAGACCTCTTATATATTCTGGCCAAGTTTCACGTCTCCAGGACTAAACGCCTTGGAGGATCGGGTTTCACGCATATTGCAAAATTATGGCGTTGATCTCGGGTGTGATGGTTCTCATGCATGTCCAGGCAGAACCAGTGGAACCTCTTCTAAAACACTCCAAGTGTCTTACTTTTGATTTCTTGGACCCATATTTTCCACAGCAAAGGCTTGGAGTGTTCTTTGTTGCACGTGCCAACTGATCCACCTAGTAATTACTGGTGAGGACTAAGTGGTAGGCATCACATAACTAAAGAAACAATTAATGTTTTAAAATGAACTAGCATTAAAAAAAAAAATAGGTTAAAATGCACATAATTACTGGTCAATTTAATTTAAATAATACACAATTATAATAAAGTACATACATTAAAGAACTCTATGAGACTGACAAGAGCACGTTGAGTTGAAAAGTGAATACGCCACTTGCATAAAGTATCCAGGCTGGAAAGTTAGAGCGAAGTGTCATCTGCATGGCAATGGAACTGTTTATTGTTTTCACATAAAATCATCTCAAGTGGGAAGTGGTAGCCAATGAACAGGATGGGACCGAAGACAGAGCCCTGGGGGACACTGGAAGAGAGGGGAGATGACTGGGATGTGTAAGATCTTATGGGAATAAACTAAGTTTGACCACAGAGGAATAATTTGAACCAGCCAAGGAGTGTGTTGGATACTCCAATGAAGGTCAATCTGTGGAAGGGAATAAAGTCTAAAAGGTGTCAAAAGCTACTGTCAGATTGAGGAGTAATATAGATAGAATTTTTCATTTTATTGTGTGTGTTATTTTTATGATACTTTATTGTTTGAACTTTCTGATTTTAGATTCCTACGTCTATGTACAGCACATTGGTTTCAGCTGTAGTTTAAAAGTGCGACTTGACTTGACATTCATGGTTGTACATTGCAGAGTGGCTTTTTATGGGGTGTTGTTTTTTCGCTGAACAGCTGAGTTTCAGTTGGACTAGGTTGCATTTACCATCTGTCGGTCCAGTGTGTACGTTTGTGATGAGCATTGTGAGACTTTTGATCCCTGTATCTGAAGGGTTGACCTGACTTGAATATAAATGTTATCAGTAAAGTGTGAGACTTTGGAAAATATGACTGATGATTACAATTCAACAATGTGTATTAGAAAGAGAAGGGAACTGAGGTGAAGGGAGGTGAAACAAGACAAGTATTGAGTGATTTAGTGGATTTTTACGTTTATAGTGTGTGCTGTATATATGCTTATTGTGCTGCCGTTGTAGATACGGTGTTTTCCAAAATATTTGCAAGAATGTATGTGACTGTTGGAAGGATAATAGTTTTGAAATGACAATCTTACCTTTAGTAAATGTCATCTGATTCATGAAGTGACAATTACAGTCAAGCAAAGGTTACATTTTAACTACACCCAAAACAGTATTGTCAACTGACTTAAACATTATTACTATAAACTCAACAATTTAGTAAAACGATACATGACTCCAGCGTTTCACAGCGACTGGGATAAGCTGGAGTGAAGTAGAACTAAAGAGAAGTTGGAAGTTTTGGGCATTTTACTTTATTACAGATGATCATTATGGTGACAGTAATTCAGAGTTGCATGATAAAATAGCAACTTAAACATCTTTAAAGCCACCAACAAACTACAGTGGCATATAAATGATTCATATGTTGGTTTGTAGTGTGTTGTAAGAAGTGGTGTAATCTGTATTCACACATGAGCATCGATCATAATTTGCAGTGAAATTTACAGTAGTTTAATGTCCTGAATATTGCCACAACTGTCAAAGTTGTCGAGAAGAATCACTAAAAATCAGACCCGTTCTTTTCTATCGGCTGAAACTCAAGCCACATTTTATTTAAAAGGATGAGGCCCATTTAGTTGACGGTACTTTTTTTAAGGAACTAAAACAATCTTCCTTTGATCATTATTGCCTGCATTTCTATCATGACCTGAAGTACTGGCTGAGATTATTTTTCCTACAAGCTGTTGAGCTACGTACAAAGCAATAAAAGTGGACGATACCAACAACATAGCAACAACATCAGAGAGGGTGGCCTCCTGGTGTGAGGGATTTGAAACATCATGAGATGAGCCCTCAAGCAAGAAGATTCCAAAATGCGAGAAATGCATGAGTCTTTATTTGACAACAAACAGCAAACAAACTGGTGCAGTTTTTGATATACAACAATGGGATTACCATCTGCTGAGTACCAATTCAATCATATCAATTCAGCACTGCAGACCACTGAAAGCATTGGTGTAAAGAAAATGTTGCTAATCTATGTTTTCCACAGCAAAGGTTCGCAATGTTTGGTGCACGTTCCAGCTGACCCACCTACTAATTACTGGTGAAGGCCAATAAGTAGGCGTCAAGTAACTAAGGAAATAATTGATGTTTTAAATGAAGTAGCATTAAAAGAAATCATTTGAGATGCACATAAGTACTGTTGATTTGAATTTCTATCATACATAACTATAATAATGTACAGGCAATTTGCTATAGTAACGATACTGAAACTAACAAGAACGCATTGAATAGAAAAGTGAATAAACAACTTGCATAAAGTATCCAGGGTGGAAAGGTAGAGCTGGGTGTCATCTGCAAAGCAATGAAACTGTTTATTGTTTTTACTGGATATGAAGCCAAGCGGGAGGAGGTAGACAATGAGCAGGATGAGGGGGATGACTGGGCTGTGTAAGATCTTATGTGAATATACTACAAGTGTGACTACAGAGGAATAATTTGAACCAGCCAAGGGGTGTTTTGGATACTCCATGAATGTCAATCTGGGGAGGAGGATGGAGTGAGAGATTGTGTAAAAAGCTAAATCATATTGAGGAAGATAGATAAAAGTCTGGAGTCAGCAGCAATTCTAACATTGGCTGGTGACTTTGATGAAGACTGTTTCTGTGTGATGATGACAGAAATCAGACTGAAACTG
The DNA here is from genome assembly GCF_963422515.1 of Blennius ocellaris. Taxonomy (NCBI): domain Eukaryota; kingdom Metazoa; phylum Chordata; class Actinopteri; order Blenniiformes; family Blenniidae; genus Blennius; species Blennius ocellaris. The sequence goes on from NC_137654.1 coordinate 18,992,091, forward strand.
TTCATAAAGATTATTGAGATAGAGATCGACATGAAGAGTGATCTTGAGATGCTTCAGCTTTTTCAAGAAACTTAGAAAAAAATGCAAGATGACTTATCTGGTTAAAGTTATTGAAGTTGTTGCAGTCAGAGCCAAGATTGCTAAGTGTGTTGTTTTTAAGAAAGCCAACTATCACATGTTATTTTATCAGGAAAAAGGTTGTTTAAAGTTGATCAAATTATTCTGAGAATTTTTTTTAATTAAATCTCATGTTTAATCTCAGTTGTGGGTGCCTCAAGTCCATGGGGGATTTAAGATAACATTGACTATTCTAAACTAAACATGAGGCATGTGACTGTTTGATGATACAACCTGGGAAAATATGTCCTTTGAGCATCTTTTACAGTTGAACTAAGTTTCATTTTCTATCTGTAGGTCCAGTTTGTACATTCTTAATGAACATTGTGAGATTGTTAGTCACTATTGCTGAAGGACTGAACCTACCTGAAAATTAAAATGTTCACTGAAGCGTGAGGATTCAGAAAAACATGACTAGATGACTAGAATTCAACAATGTGTATGAGAGACAGAAGGGAACTGAGAACTGTACCGACTGGGTGTCTAGTTGTGAGGTAAAGGGAGATGAAACAAGACAAGTTACTGATGGACTGAGTGGATTTTGTAGTTTATCGTGTGTCTATAGATATATGCTTGTTGTGCTGCTGTTGTCAAGATGTTTTTTTCAAATATATGCAAGAATGTCTGACTGTTGGAAGGGTAATAGTTTTTAATGAAAATCTTAGCTTTTGAGCATCATCTGATTCATGAAGTGATAATTAAAGTCAACCAAAGATTACATTTAACAACATAAAAAAATAGTGTTCGCGATTATTACTAATTATTGAACAATTAAGTAAATTGGTACATGGGTCTAGAGGTTCACAGAGATGGGGATAGGCTGGAGTAAAGTAGAAAACTGAAAAGAAGTTGCATGTTTTTAGCTTTTTAAAATGATTGCAGTTGATCAGTATGGCGCCAGTAATTTAGACTTGTATGATATAGAAGCAACTTTGACATTTTTCAAAACACTAAAGCAGAAAGTGGAATCAAAATGATTAATCTGTTAGTTTTTTGTGTTTTGACAAGTATTGTATTTACACATTTTGACCAACCATCATAATTCGCAATGAAATATACATTAATGAAAAGTATTATTATTTTATTTATTAGCCTTTATGCAGTCAAGAGAACCACATTGATATTAATAATCTGTTTTAAAAATGTGTCCTGAGGAGCTGGGGCATGAAGGGCCTTGCTCAGGGATGCCCAGTGCATGTTTCTTTGGACTGTAGGGGAAACCCACACACACAGGGAGATGCAAACTCCACACAGAAAGGCCCTGAACTTGAACCTACAACCTTCTTGCTGCGAGGTGAGAGCACAAAGCACTGCACAACCGTGCAGCCATAAAGCCACATTGTGAGTAAAAGGAAGTGGAACCCTTGTTTGGCAATACTTGTCTTCAAGGAAATAAAAAAAGAACTTCCTTTGATCATTGTTGCCTCCCTTTCTACCATAACCTGAAGTCCTGGCTGAAATTATTTTGCCAACAAGCTTTTGCACAGCAAAAAAATCAATGAAAGTATAAAGACTACACCTCCAGTATAGAAACAACATCAGACCGGGTGACCTCCGGGTGTGAAAGAGTTTAAACCTGAACGAGATTTTATTCACAGAGCTTTATTGTGAAGAGGTTCATGGAGACCCCAATGGAAATGAGACAAGCCCTCAAGTCTTCACTTGACCAAGAATATTAGTCAAAAAAGTTGCAGAGGTTTACATATGGCAATTGATTCACCATCTGGTGAGTGCTACGTGTTCAATCAGATGAATTCAGCACCACAGACACCCCCCCCCCTCCCACCCCCACCCTCTGCATCTTTCAAAAGAACTACCCACTTATTTAGAGACTTTATGTGGGGTATTACAAGTGTTATATGTAAGCATTGCATTCCTTCTCCAGGAACATTAAGTACATTCTTGATTATAGCTTTCCTGTGAAAATGTTCAACTCAAGCGTTTTTACGACAAATGCCATCAATAGAGGGAGTGACATGTCAGTACACCCATCTATCAATAATTAAAGAGGATGACAGTCTGAGCAGACCAATCCTCTGACTCACCTGCTCTGTTGACAGTATATATATACACCTGGACCTTTTCCTGAGCATCACTCGCCTTCAAGTGTGCAGGAAGTGGAGACATGGAGGGACACCTGTCTACAGTCTGTGCATTGATCCTGGTTCTGGTTGCAATCGAACTCTCTGATGCATCCCAGAGAGGTATATTTCTTTTATCCTATTTGAATTTTGAACTGCTAATGTTCATTTTTTTTGCAGCGGGTAGCTTGGTTTTCACTGAATACTAGAGTGTAGTTGAGATTTTACATTGATAAACCCTAATACATCTGCAGATCAGTCACACGAAAAAGTTAATTGGAGTCTATTTCTGTTATTGAACTGAAATCTCTGGTTAGGGGCCAAAGACTGTCTCAGTCATTAATATTAAATAGTTCTAAAACTGGGTAAAATTTGAATGAAATATTAAATATACTATCAAGATGTCTCATGCCATAGACACTTATTGGAATGTTTCCTCCTGCAACATTTGAGGAAATATGCACCATTTGGAAATAATCACGTGTTGGTCTGATGCTCTGCACTCATCTTCTGACTGTTCACTCATGTTAGATTCCTACTATTTTCTACTTTGTCTTTTGACAATAATGTTTCATTTAGGATACAAATTTGGTAACCCATGTCTGCAAACAAGTCTCGTGATTTTCTGTTTTGTTGCTTTGTCTTTCTCTTCAGTCAAGTCAGGAGTGTGCCCCAGGTCTGACTGGGCCGCAGATCTGACATGTTCTCTACCAGAGAAAAACGAGTGCTATGATGACTATGACTGCCAAGGACTTTACAAGTGCTGCTACAAAGGATGTGGACGTGTTTGTCTTCCACCAAAAGAAGGTAAAAGTCACATTTGAATGAAAATAACATGAATCTGAAGACCTGTTTTGTGGTTGAGAGTTTATATTGACATGCTGTTAAATATCTTACTTCTATGATAGCAAAGTGGTGTTTCATCACATGATACTGAGAAACATTTAGTCCAAAAATAAATAAATTCCAGGACAGTTACAACAGTTTTATAACATCATAATTTGTCTTTATCTCCAGTGAAGCCAGGAACGTGCCCCAACATGCGCCGGGACAGCGATGTGAAAGATTTTTCACATATTAAACACGAATGCTATGAAGACTATGACTGCGATGGAAATCACAAGTGCTGCTTCAAAGGATTTGGTCGTGTGTGTGTTGCACCCAAAAGAGGTAGAAGTGAGATGTTCATGAAATAACACAGCCTTAAAGACCACTTTTATGTTTTCTATGATTGAAGGTTTCTTTTACAATGACAATACTCTGCCATTTTCATTTTGCATTATAGATTTATATATTTAGAGTGTTGTATGATCACCTTGTACAGAATTGTCAAGTCTAAAACTCAACATTTGTCAGAAAAGTTCCAATAGTAAAAACCGTGTTTCTAAGATTTCCACTCAGAATATCTTAATCGGTGTTTCACAGTCCGGCCAGGAGAATGCCCCAGCTTGGTCTGGTTTGCGAATGCTAAGTGTTTTCATGCACGTCATAAGTGCTCTGATGACTATGACTGTAATGGACGTCACAAGTGCTGCTACAATGGATGTGCACGTGTTTGTGTTTCTCCAGTCAAAGGACAAGGTGAGATATGAATGAAATTATATATTTCGGAAATTCTTAGTAATTTAGAATTTTTTGAATGCATTTTATCTTGACATCTTGAATTGTTTTTCACTTCAGTGAAGTCAGGACTCTGCCCCGCCTCTCCCTCGTTTGGGAATTCTAAGTGTTTTAATGTACAACATCAGTGCTCCTACGACTATGACTGTGCTGGACAGCACAAGTGCTGCGATAAAGGATGTGGACGAGTGTGTGTTGCACCCCAAAAAGGTAGAAGTGAGATTTGGATGAAATAACATCTAATTATCTTCTTTTTGGCTGAGACTCTTGATATTTATTAATGACATTTGTGTTTTGTATGTTTGGCGCAACTTGTATGTTATATATATCTAACTTATATGTTGTTGTATAACAAGCTGACACTGAGCCTTGTCAAGAGAAAAATAATATAAGATTTCTAAAGGCAACAGCAACAATTAAAGAGATTTTCCTGAGTCCCAATGTCACAACATCTTTGTCTCTCCTTTCAGTGAAGTCAGGAGTGTGCCTCAGCTCGCCCTGGTTCGGGGATGTGAAGTGTTTTAATGCAAAACATGAATGTGGTAATGACTATGAATGCGATGGACATCTGAAGTGCTGCTACAACGGATGTGGACGTGTGTGTGCTGCACCACAAGCAATCAAAGGTGAGACGTAAAAGAAGTGACATATTTAAAAATACTTTGTTGCACTTGAGAGTTTTTTGTAATTTTGTCTTTTGTCAGTTTGGTGTTGGATAATCTACAGATACTGAGATAGTGAAAGTGTCGGATATGAAAAAACTATGACTTAAGCCTGATGGGGCCAGACAAAAACAACAAATTTTACACATTTGCATGATTTGTCTTTCTCTTCAGTTAAATCTGGAGTGTGCCCCAGCTTACCTGGGCTCAAGGATGCAAAGAGTTTTTCAGCTGTGAAACATGAGTGCACTTTTGACTATGACTGCCATGGAGATCACAAGTGCTGCTTTAAAGGATTTGGACGTGTGTGCGTTGCACCACACCAAGGTGAGATAGAGATTAAATCATACGAATTTTAAGTGTTTCTTCATATATATTCTGATAATCAGATGTCCAAATTTCCTCTGCCAAACATCTTGATTTTCTTTTCCTTTCAGTCAAACCAGGCGTGTGCCCCAGCTTTAAATGGTTCCAGTATGTCTGGTGTTTTAATGTGCAATACCAGTGCTCTAATGACTTTCAGTGTAAGGGACATCACAAGTGCTGCTACAATCCATGTGGAAGCATGTGCGTTGCTCCATATCAAAACACTGGTAAGATGTGAATTACTGTACATATCCCTCCACTTTCTACACTGCTTGATTCAACTCAGGATCACAGTGCAGTAACCATAGGATCACATTTACAGCAACCGTCTGCTTATATTCATCAGTTAAACCCAACCTTATCTTTTTGGTTTTACTTTAAAACTTTAGATACATTTTTGAATTTTTGTTTTTTTAATAATAATAATTTTTGTTGTCACAGTGAAAATGTGACTGATGATAAATCTAAAATTTAACCGCAATTATTGTTTGATCAATGCTGACGCATGCTGATATTACTGTGGTGATTTTTGCTCACTTCTTAACAACACAACTGTTTAACTTTGGCAACTAGCTAAAGAATATGTGGAATATGCTCAGTGAACAAAGCCTCAACACTTTAATAAATGCTATAATTGTCTTTGTAGATGTCGATTTAGCTTTCTCTCCAAGAGTGTGCCTAAACTCTCGCCCACGCAACTGTGGTAAATTTGGAAGGGACAGGTGCTATAGGGACTCTGACTGCCCAGCACTTACCAAGTGCTGCATGAGAGGATGTCGGCGCATTTGTGTTCCCCTATACAGACGTGGGTGATACATATGAAAGAAACCGTAAGTTTTTTTTCAATTCATCTTCTGTGATTGTGAGTTCTTTCTTGTAATTGACAGTATGAAATATTTTCTTTTCCTCTTTTTTTCCAGGTGTCAAATGATCATTACAACTGAATTCTGCTGTTCATGAGGGGGCAGTGTTCAGCAGAGATCAACTAGCAGCCATTACTGCAGTGGGCTCTGCTGATTTGACAATCTACTACAAGCTGAATTTGACCTCCTGGGATGTGGTTGTGTTGTTTCTTTATTACTATAATCAAAACATTTATTGGAAAATGTATTCATCTCTCTCTTTATGCTTTGACACTTAATCAACTACATTGCATTACATTTCATTGAAAGGGTTAATAGCTTTGCACAAAGTTTGCTCTTTATATGATTGAGCTACTTTGGTTAAAGGATGGTGTGACAATTTTTGCTCTGAATCTTTTCTTTGTAAGACAATAAAACAAACCATTGCATAAAAAAATGTTCTGTCATTCTTTAAAAATAATAAAAAATTAAACTTTGCGTTGAAAACACCAGACATTTTTCTAAGCTGAAGTATCTCTTCTGCATAGGCAGGGTAACAGGGTAAAACCAGATGAGTTTGCAATCCACCCTGGCCAGCTGACAGCTTTGTTGGGGCCCAGGACAAAATATCGCCTGGACATCTCCTGCTCCTCTTGTCTCTTCCGCTATTCAGCTCCTCTTTGTCTTCTCTCCTTTACTCTTCCTCGCTTCTGTGCTGAATGAATTACTGGCCTGATCAGCAACAAATCATAACAAATCATCAATAAAATATAATCTCTGCAGCCTTTTTATGATATATTTGATACGTTCATTTTCATACCCCTACTCAGTCAGAGATCTGCTGGTCGCTGGCTGTGTCCTCCAGGAGGAGTCTGTCCAGCTGGTAGCTCAGCTCCTCCGGACACAACTTTTTCTTTCATACTTTTAGACGGCACTGCAGCGGGACTGGAGCTGTGCAGCTCAACTCCCTGGCGTTTCTGTGGGAGTTGAGAGGAGCGAAGTGAAAAATGTGATCAACACAAAAGAGCTGAAGCAGAAACAGGAGCGTTCTATCAGTTGGTTTGTTAAGATCAGGCGTGTCTAAAGTATTTTATATAATACACATTATAATGTATATTACAATGTATAGTATAATTGTATATAAGTTTTGGAATCATACTTGCTGTCTTATTAATTTGCACAAAGGTGAATGAAATTCTGTGTCAAGAACTCTAAAATCCTTTAAAGCTTTACTGTTAAATCTGGTAATTCGAATTAATTTGCCGGTACCTATTCATTCAAATTCCAAATTAATTGTTTAGTTATACCTTATGAGACTGATATAACTAAATTTATTATAATTTCCTGTTAAACAGGTGGTGCTCTTGAAGTATATGTGGCAGAGAGGTGATTAAGCCCCTGATGTGACTCAGGTGTGTTGCCTCACCTCTCTGCCCATCAAGGAGGAGCCACTGGACACACAGGGGTGACAGGAGGGAGTGAACACACGGTCTCACAGAAGAGCTGGAAAGAGGCAGTGGTGTCTGGTGTGTGTTTTGGTGTTTGTTTTGATTTATTTTAATAAAATAATTGTCTCTGGAACTCCAAACTCTGTCCCTCTGTGGCAGAAACCAACAGTGGCATGCATGACTTCAACAATATGTGATACAGATCAGATAATCCATCCATCCATGGATGGATGGATATCAGATTAAATCTTCGATAATAACTGTCTTTGATCATTATTAATCACTATCGATAGCCAAACTGCCCAAACCCAACATAATTGGTACCCGGTGCAGAGTCTCCCAACATAAATGGTACCACGTGATCTTTATGAGGTAAGAAATCCCTAAATTACCACATAAATGGGTCTCCAAGACATTGGATTCACACAATCGGGGCTTTTTCATTATTTACATTCTGGATCGATTTGCTTCATCCTCGCCATTGAACACATGTTAGAGCACAATATTTCCCAGCTTGCCCAAGGTGGCGATTCTAGACAAATGGTCTAAAACTGTATTTTCTTTCTTTCATTTATGGCAAACAGAGTGAGCAAACCAACAAGAACATGTTCATCTTTAATGAATTTTCTGTCACTTGAGCCAAAAATTAATGAAGCATGCTTACAATAGCAAGGCAGCACTTAATCCATAAGTGATGGCGAAGTTGGGCGCAGCAATGGCTTCTCAAACTCCAGGTTCACAACTCCTTTGAGCTTCTCCTCTGTGCCAATGTTCAAATCTGTGACCTGCTTCATCAGCTGGTCAAACCTCTGAGGAGTCATCTTGTTCAGGATGCTCCGGACTTTCCTGAGGAGCTCCTGGGGGCTCCAGTGAGAACAAATTATTAATCACTGAGCCAATCAATCAATTAGCTTGCTTACATGCAAATCCTGTTCTTGTGATTTCTTTTTGTTTTGCTCAAGTTTGTTTATTGAGTTTTTACATAGACAGTTATACAAATAATGGCATTTCAAATATCAATGTTGTGTCAAATATAACAGCATATGCCAAAACAAAAGCAAAACAAAGAACCCCCCCCCCCCCCCCCCAACCCCCCCCCCAAAAAAAACTAAACCAAATAAAACACATGCCAAAGTGTCCTGAACCCTGAACTTCCTGTGTGAATGCAGTGTTAGAGTGAATGGTTGGTGGTGGTCGGAGGGGCCGATGGTGTGAAATGGCAGCCTCGCTTCTGTCAGTCTGCGACGTAGTTTACCACCATCCAGTATGGAATAAATGAATAATGCAATGTAAAGCGTCTTTGAGTGTCTAGAAAAGCGCTACATAAAACCAATGCATCATTATTATTATTATTATTATTATTATCTTCAGGGGATGTGTAGAAACATTTCCAAGATGGCAGATGTTAAACTTTTATTTAAGTTGTACATCAAGTATTAGGCTTAATTCAAAGTTTTGTAAATTAAGTTCCCTTCTCGTGGACAGAATGCTGAGATAAAGGATTGGCACCTTACAGGGTCGACATATATTGTGGGAATATTGTGAAATTATTCCAGGATCTCTCACAACAATATGAGATTAAAATCCCATTTGGAAATATTTGAAAATTGGGCATGTTTTGAAGGGTGTTGGCTCATACTATCAGGACCCAAAGGCTGCGGATAAAGTCAATATGATTACAAAGACTTTTGGAGAGGACAGGATGGTTCTATATTACAAGCTTCTGCTCAGCTTCAGTGAGAATAAATCTCTGAAATAGGCATGGGGAAAAGACTTAGAAGCTTCTTTTGATGAGCACAGCTGGTAGAAAATATGTGCTCGTATTTGTACTTCATCAGGTCCCTCAGAATGAGACTGATGCAGTTCAAAATATTACAGTGCTTCTATTGTAGATTATTTAGAATAGGTTCGTTTGAGTCAACATTTTGCTGAAAATGTAGACAAGTTACTGGTACTTTAAGTCATGTGCTGTGAACTTGTCCACAAATCCAGCTGTTTTGGTTCCTCATCAGCATTAACAGAACTTGATGTCTTGAGAAAGAAAACCTATCAGTTGAAATCACTGTATTTTCAACAAAAATACTTGTTCATGCTTATGGAAACAATTGTAAAAATAATTCTCTTCAAAGAATTATGTGAGACTAACTTGGTTTTACACTCCTACTCAAAACTTTCTTCCTCAAAGGAACTGCAGATACAGAAATATGGTCAAGGCAACATGTAAGGTCGACACAGATCCTCTTTTGATGCAACTTTCTTTTATTGGTTTATAAAGAACAGATTCAAAGCAAGAATTACCATACCATTCTTGAGAAGAAGGGCATAGCATAATATCATCTCATCATTAAGATCAATTACTTGTGAAAACCAAAGCTCAAATACCCAGCATTGCAGTTGATTAAGTAGGAAAATCTCACAAGAGATATTTTCCAACAAATTTTATGATTACAGCATGAAAGAAACAACAGATTTGTGCGCCCAGGATGAAGAATCCAGCTTTTTGTAGATCGTTAATCAGTAGACATCACTGCCGGAATGCCCAGTGAAGGCTCATCAGGGAGCTGGAAAATCATAAAAAAGTAACACTGTCAATTACAAAAGGAACCCACAACCGCACAAGGGAGATTGTCTTTTAAATGGTAAGTTGTCATTCTCTTTGTTCATATTTATATCTCAACCCAATGTTAAACACTAAAACCATAAATACAAACATGTCTACAACTTTTGATGCAGCACTTATTACGTATGAGGCAGCCATAGTCATTAAGGCACATATGTTTCAAAAATGGTTGACACTTGGTAACCCTGCACCAGTAAAAGTTGGAGCACAATTCTGACTTGACTAACAATGAAATTGATGTCCAGAAAAATGAAAGAGATTATCTAACTCATGAAAGACATTAACGGTCTATAGAATTTATCTCTGGATTCTTCCCATCAAAAGTGACTTTATTTCATTGCCTGACTTATAATTCAATAATGGCTAAATGTATGTGTGCAGTTAGCTCCAAGAAGCAAACAGTGGCCAATGTGGAACAATGTAAATAACTTAAAGTGATAAATACCTGCAGAATCTGTTCAAATACATTTTTCATCCACCTCAAAGAGCCCATTTCTACTCTCGCTTCAACACTTTCACTTTCAGTCTCAACTACACAGTGAATATTTAAAAAGACATTATTTCATTAAAATCTCACCTCTTGGATCCAAGCAGACACGTCCACATGTTGTACTGCAACATTTCTGAAGTCCAGGGCATTGGAAGTTATTATTGCACATTTGTTGGTCAGAGCAGTCTGTAGGTCGGTCCCTCATCCTGGGGCACCTTCCTTGCTTGACTGAAGAAGAAGAAGACAAATCAACATCTGCCAAAAGCATCTGGACAATGAGACAACTTTTGACTCAATGTTTCACAGAACCTTAGTGTGAAGTAACCTGTGACATAAATGTCCCAAAATATAATGAGCTAAACAGTTAAGTTGATACGAACAGCAGAAGAGGGGGACACACAATCTCATAGACACACACACACACGCATGCACGCACGCACATACACACACACACACACACACACACACACACACACACACACACACACACACACACACACACACACACACACACACACACACACACACACACACACACACACACTAGAAGTTAGTAGTCTGAGCCTCCTGCCCTCGTCATGGTTGGCAGCAAGTGACTTTTTGTCTGCTTGTTCCTCTTCGTCTCTATCCTTTCCTTTTCTTTCTTTCTGTTCATTAACCTCAACCAGAACAGTGGAAACCCGCCACCTCTGACTCTGGTTCTGCAGGTTTATTCCTGATAGGTAGTTTTTCTTTCCACCGTCGCTTAACTTTGTTCGTGTGGAATTGTTGAGATTTACTCGTACTTGGTATTTTAAAATGAAATTAAATTGAACGCAATAAAAAAAAAAAATCACTGTATTTCATTGCCTGGTAGATAATTCAGTAGATTATTCAACAAAAGCTAAATGTAGGTGTTGTTAACAAACAGTAATGTCAAAGAAGCAAACAACTCATGCAAATGTTTTGCCAAGTAGAGCTTGTCATTCTCTTGACCAGTAGAAAATGATTCAAAGAAAATGAATTCATTATGATCTATCCTCCTAATATATTAATTTTAAGTACCTGCAAAATCAGTTCAAATATGTTTTTCGGCCACTTCAACAAGCCCATTTCTACTCTTGCTTCAACATTTTCACTTTGTGTATAATTAACATCATGTATTCTAGTACCTTCGTTGAGAAACTATTTTTCTCTTTCAAAAAATATGTGCAAATTGTCTCAACTTCACAGTGAATATTTGATAAGATGTTATGTCATTCACATCTCACCTGCTCGTAGGCAGACTTTTCCACAGTCGAAAGTGTCGCAACATTGTTGAATTCCAGGGCATTGGAAGTTGTTTGTGCAACTTCGTTCCTGAGAACACGTCAGAGTTGCGGGGCTCAGGCGGGGACATGCTCCTGTCTTGACTGAAAAAGAAGAAGACAAATCAACATATGCCAAAAGCATCTGGACAATGATGTAACTTTTGACTTGCCAGTTCATTTAGTGGATCAATAACATCATGCATTCTCGTCCCTTAGTTGAGAAACGATTTTCTCTTTCAAAACATGTGCATTTTGAGAAAAGTCACAACTTCACAGTGAATATTTGAAAAGATGTTATTTCATTCGCATCTCACGTGCTTCAATGCAGACAGGTCCACATGGACTGGCACAACATTTGTCAATTCCAGAGCATTGGAAGTTTAGAGTACACGGTTGTTGGCTCGAACAATCCAACGGGGTGGACGAGTGGGGACACCTTCCTGCCCTGACTGAAGAAAAAGAAGAAGAACAACAAATCAGCATCTCTTCAAAGAATCTGGACAATGATGTAACTTTTGACTTTCTATTCCACAGAAGGTTTTTGTGATGTAACCTTTGACAAAAATGTAGTAGCTTCAGAAAATATGATATATTACACAGTTGAGGTGATACGAACAGCAGAGGATGGGGACACACATCTTCATTAGACAGACATGGACAGCAGTCAAGCTCCTCTCATGTGTAACCAGTTCCCAGTTTCAGTTAGGGATGCAAACACAGTCTTTACTTTTAAGGCCTGGCTCATTCCTTTATGGACCATTTTCTATTAAAGCTGCTATAAGGTTTAAACTGCTTGGAGACCTTTAAAGCAGTTGTATGCTTGACGTACGGGCGGGACGTTTGGAACTTAAGGACTTCACATGCTCTCTGCAAGGCTCATCTGTAGAGCTTGCACAGGTCGCGGGTGCACACATGATTGTGGCCATGCTCCACTCTGGGCTCACTTCCATGCGGGTTCCATAATGTAACATAACAATCCCGAAAACTTGTCCACTGCTGCTGCCCGGCATTCTCCACCTTTCCTAAAGTAGTTTAGTTTTCATTTCAGGAGTTCTGAGTTGTCTGGGTATCTTTATTTGCTTTTAAATTGTGATTGTTCAGACGTGGAGACGGGGGATCTCCTCACACAAGCAGTCAGTAGTCTCTGACGTATGCACAGTTGGCAGCGCACAGACCATGCAGTCACAAATTGTGGGCTGCGCGCATTCAAACGCAGTGGGGATGCAGAGGACAGGGTGGATGACAACTTTGACGTCACTGCACACACGTACATTGCACAGAGCATGTTCAGGCCTGTTAAGTCAAAATTGCCTTGTTATTCAATTATGTCATCATTGTGGTAAAGGAGGGGCTTCTTGCAAAGGCCTGTACTGCAGGGCTGGAGGGAGGCACACACAGCAACTCACAGCAGCTGACCAGGTGGGCAGAATCAATCAATCAGAAAGGTGACTGAAGCTTCAACAGCTTTCAGCAAAGAAGCCAGTGCCCTGCTTGGTAGTGGGCTTATGCAGAGAGACAGGGAAGCATCTACAAATATCCAGGAAGGCAGCAGGTAAGGCAAAAAATGAAGACTCTCTGCTGCTTTGTGTTGATTCACTGTGATGTGTGCTGAGCTCGCTGATTTGATTTCAGTAATTAATTGGTGTTTTTGTAGTTAATTTAGTTACATTTAAAATTGTGGTTAAAATCTCTACTAATAAACCAAATTTGCTAATTCAGGTACTTTAATTTACAGTGGAGTACATTTCATGATCTTATATATTAAAAGTAGAATTTGTGGTGATTAAAATACCAGTTAATGACCGATGAGAATGCATTTTGTTGGAGTAAAACACTACAAAATAGGAACTTAACTTCAACTTAATTAATCTAAATACTCTTGTCTTGTTGAAATATATTTCCAGTACTTTGTTTACCTATGAGTTTAGATGACTAAACAGAAACGCATTTCAATGTGAAATAAGTTGCATTTGTGTGGATACATGTACAGTGACGTGATTTCTTTGTTGTGATTTCTGTTAAAAGGTTTTCTACCTGCAGCGAAGGCTGTACCCACATCCAATAAATAATGGAGAAAAGGAAAGAATGACTCTGTGGTGATTGAGTGGAACCCAGTTTGAGCTCTGGGTAGAAGCTGCTTGTCCCTTTTTAAGTGAGGAATCTACAACAACCAAGGTGGAACTTGACAAGGCCTTTAAGCGTGTGGAATTGGCATGAGAGAATGTGTGTGCCATTTATTTTACATGCGGCCTCCTCCTCTTCAACTCCGCCTTTTTTCCCGTCTCCGTCCATCTGGTCAGAAAAATTTGGAGGCGCACGGTAACGTCGTACATAGGGGCGTGGTGGCTAAAATCACGTAATTCGGCCGCATGAAACTGCAGAGCTTTCAGACACGTCAAGCATAAAACAGCCTTCATTCCCAGAGGAGAATATTTGTGGAATTGTATCTTAACAACATTGATTGGCAGTGAGTATGCCATGCAAATTGTGTATTGTTGATCAAATTAAGCAAGCACCTATTAATATTTTGCACAAAATATAAATAACAAATGTATACTTATCCAGATTTTTTGAAATTGAAAAGATATTCCTTTTGTCATAGCAAAATAAACAATATACTGTTATTGTGGACTAGAATAGAGAATTATTTACTATGTAAAAGAAAAAATCATGTTCAAATTGATTGTAAAAGTGTAATTGCATATTATACTTACAAAAATAAAGACATAATTTATAGTTTAATAATTAGAATTGTAAAATTTCACATTCACAGATACACATTAGCAAAACTAAACTAAAATGTTAAGTTTTATATTGAATTCAAAGAACACATTAAAATACTAAGTAACACTTTTTTTTTAATTTTACTATTCATTTAAAATAAATCATCCTTATTTGTATTTGTTGTAGTTGCAATCATATAGTTATCAATGTAATGATCATAATCTCTGAGACATAAACATGTAATCACACATTCTAAATGAGACAATGCCAGGAATTTATGATTGGTTGTACATTTTTACAGAAAGATGCCAGGAATATCTTTGGAAGTCATAAACACCAAATGTAAAGCTCATCCACAAAATCATTCAATAATTGTTTGGCAAATTGCGTGTCTGTCTCTCATTAAAAGTGGTTTCTCCGGTTTTAGTATTGCAACTACAAAAAAAAGCTTGCGGATGCGTCAAGCATCTTTACTGGGCTTTCTTTTTTGCTTTTTTAATTTTGCTCATTGCTCTCCATCTCTAGCCTCTGCTTTTATTCTTGAATCACAACCGGAATAGCACGAAGCCGCCACTGTCTGGTTTTGTCTGTTGGAATACATTTTTCACCCACCTCAAAGAGCCCATTTCTACTCTCACTTCAACACATTCACTTTGCGCATTATCATCATGCATTCAAATACCTTAGTTAAGAAACTGTTTTCTCTTTCAAAAATAATTGTGTACTTTGAGAAAGGGCTCACCTTAAGTGATTATTTGAAATTTTTTTATTTCATTCACATCTCACCTGGTCGTGTGCAGACATTTCCACAATCAGTTGAACAACATTTTTGACGATTATGGCAAGTGCTGTCATCACTGCACCCTTGTTGTCCAATACACACTAATCCGGAGAGCATGGCAGGGCACACTCCTCGATTGCCTGACAAATCAAGACCTGCCAAAAGGAACACACACACACACACACAGGATAAGCAAGAAATACAATTGAACAAATGTCCTATTATACAGCCACAACTACACCTCATATATATTTACCAAAAGCATTACTATCAATGAAATAAGATAGAAAAAACTTATCAATAAAATGAATTTTACTGTCATAAAGCAGTGATCATTTGTCTCGAAAATCCACCCGTTACCTTTCCTCATAAACAGTTCCATCACTATGTAATAAAAGTTGTTTGAGTTCAAACCATCAGATCTTTTCTGTCGCTATGAAGCCCAATGCTGAAAGTTGAGCCTGCTCTGTCTTTTTTCTGGCATAAGCTCTAATTGACTGACTATTCTGACTGCTCTTGATGTATACTGTCACCACATGAGTTTAAGCCACAGGTGCCTGCACTGTTGATTCTGAAGGCCCAAAGGCAGATTTCTTCCATCCTGACAATGCTTGAAATATGATTGAACCAGAGTCCTATATAAACATACTTCTGGAAAAAGTGAAACAAGAAGAAAAGCTATGAAATGAAAACTGCTGGTAAACTGAAGATGTTATTAAGGTCATTCAATTTGAAAGAGGAATTCTTATCATTCAGTCAGATTACATGTCTAATAGTTGTAAGTAAAAACAAACCTGTCATATCTGAGACAGAATCTGAGTGCTCAATTGCACCCAGAATCAGGATCAATGCACAGACTGAAGCCAGGCGTCCCTCCATATCTGCTCTTCCTGCACAGAGAACACAACACAAACTGCACAAACTTCTTGGTGTATATGTACTGTAAGCAGAGGAGGAAGTCAGACTTGCTCTGCCCAGCCTATTGTACCACTTAATTACCACTGGATGAGTATGCGGATGCATGTCACTCCAAAGGAGTGCCATTGGTGGATTTTGGTGGGGAAAACACAGAACAAGTTTCTATTAAAAGTTAAAATTAAATTCCAACACAATCAAAGTTGAGTTCAGCAACTCTTAAAAACCTGTACATCAAACCAGGTCAAACAAGAAATACCTTTGCAACAATGAACATTCCAGTCTTTTTCAAGAAAAGATCAGTTGAATCACAGCCATGGAATTATGGCTTTGAAAAGTACAATCGATATAATAACAATGATATAATCATAATCAGCCCTCCATCAACATCTCCTTTTACCGGAGATCTGAGAAAACCTCCCAAATACATTTAATTTAATTCACCCCTCCAGCAAACAAACATATTGGACCTTCTTGAGCTCACATTAAAACATGATTCCACTTTTTCACACATTATGAAGAATTCAAATATTCATGTTCACCCTAAAATTTCAAGTATGCTCAAACATACTTTATGTTAAATCGACCCAACTCATCAGTTACAGAAGAGCTGCCTATTGTTCAGAATCCTCCTGCTGTTCTTAACAAAATCAGCATACCTGAAAGTATTGCAAGAATCATACATTCAGTTCCAGTAACCTGGATGATTGTCACGATGTGTTTATAGATCTCAGTAAAAAAAAAAAAACAAGTTAGACAACTGTCCTAAGTGACACAAAGGGGTGGAGCACATCATACCCGAGGTTCCAAAAGAAAGGATCCACTTCAAAATATAAATGGTTTGGGTATAAATACGTCTCAGGAGAAGGTTTATATTAAGTCAGAAGCAAAAAAGGTGAAGCAGCTTTTTAAACAATAGATTTGACTTATTTTGCCTTTATATAACTGTTACTTTATTTACGGTGGTGTTACTATATAACACCACTTTGCTAACGTAGAAGTAAAATATTTAACAGCATGTCAAAATAAACCCTCAACCACAAAACAGGTCTTCAGATTCATGTTATTTTCATTAAAAATGTGACTTTTGCCTTCTTTTGGTGGAAGACAAACACGCAGCAGCACTTGTAAAGTCCTTGGCAGTCATAGTCATCATCGCACTCGTTTTTCTCTGGGAGAGAACATGTTAGATCTGCGGCCCAGTCAGACCTGGGGCATGCTCCTGACTTGACTGAAGAGAAAGAAAGCAACAAAACAGAACATTTGAAAATGCTTTTTTGTTTGTTTGTTTTTTACTATTTGTTGCCCTCAGAAAATGGTCAGGTCTTGTCCTCTTTGGCAGTTTGTAACACACAAGGTTTTCACAAAATGTTTCCTATTTTCATTTGAATATATATAAAAAATTTTATGTTTCAGTGGGAGAGTAACAGTGCCACCTATAAGGCAAAGATAAACATGAGGGAAAAGGAATTGTCTGTTATGGCAAGGCAAAGCAAATGTATTCATATAGCACCATTCAGACACAAAGCAAATTCAGTGTAACTAAATAAAAGAAATCTATTAAAACAAGGTGAATAAGATTCTTTATTTCAAGCAATTGAGATTGAGAGATATACAAAAACAGCAGAATAAAGGAATGAAAAGGAGAATAAATAAAGTAAGTTATATAAAGGCAAAACAAGTCTAATCTATTGTTTATTAGAAAGCCAGAGCAAATACAATTGTTTTCAGGCCTGATATTGAAGTATGTCAGCAGTCCACTGGTGTTCAGGAACTTTGTTCCACAGGTGAGGCGCGTAGGCACTAAAAGCTGCTTCACCTTTACATCATTGTCCAGATGCTTTTGGCAGATGTTGATTTGTCTTCTTTTTCAGTCAAGACAGGACCATGTACCCTCCTGAGCCCCAGAACTCTGACGTGTTCTCAGCAACGAAGTTGCACAAACAACTTCCAATGCCCTGGAATTCTACAATGTTGCGACACTGACTGTGGAAGAGTCTGTTGAGGGACTGACTGATTTGAGTGAAGGTCCCCATCCCCGACTACGTGTGGCGCTCGTGTGTGCATGAGATGGCGATGGAATGTTTTCTGTACTGGGGGCATTTTTCCATTTGACTTGATCAATCTATGCTGGCCGGGAGTGGAGTGTACTTGGTTTCTCCCTTTCTTTTTATTTATTCATTTTTTTCTATCACGGTTCACACTCAGAGAAGAGACTCAGGTGCGAACAGAAACACAGCAATCAGGACAACGCTCATAACACTTTATTAAGTGATGAGGCAAAGTACTCAAAACCAAAATATAAAAGGAAAGCAGAACTCTAACGAGACAGAACTAAAGACTACCCAGGTACTTTAAACTAGAAAAACTGAACTCACAGAGGTCCCAAGACCTAGTCTACACTACACCAGCCAAGAACCACCCAAACAAAACTACAAGGACCCAGCGGGAGACTAAAGGAGCACACTGGAATGAAGCGGCAAATGCGGAAGGGCGTGTTTGGCGCTGGAGGACACGGGAGGTGGCGTTGTGGTGAAGCCGTTGCACTGGGCCAAGAACAGAGTCACAGGCAGGAGCTTGGTGCAGCAGGGTGGGGTCCGGTATGTAGGTAGTTTTACAGTCCGGCGCCGAGTCTTTATCTGATGCCAGCTTCAAAGAGAGAGAGGTGCATTGCTGAATGAAGCCACACCCTGTTGCAGGTGAGCGCACTCAGGACGTCAGCCCTGCACTCCTCCACACCTCACACAGCATGCAGCAAATGCCCACGTAGGAAAAAAGGAAAGGAGGGAGGGGGAATGGAAACAATGCTGCCACGAGGCAGAACCAGAGGTGGAGGTCATCACATTTTCCTTTCTTTTTTTTGTTGGTGTTGGTTTTTTTTTTTGTTTTATTATGTTTTGTTTTTTTGGGGGGGGTGGGGTTCTTTGTTTTGCTTTTGTTTTGGCATATGCTGTTATATTTGACACAACATTGATATTTGAAATGCCATTATTTGTAATAACTGTCTATGTAAAAACTCAATAAACAAACTTGAACAAAACAAAAAGAAATCACAAGAACTGGATTTGCATGTAAGCAAGCTAATTGATTGATGTTCTCAGGGATTGGTTATTTTTTTCTCACTGGAGCCCCCAGGAGCTCCTCGGGAAAGTCCGGAGCATCCTGAACAAGATGACTCCTCAGAGGTTTGACCAGCTGATGAAGCAGGTCACAGATTTGAACATTGGCACAGAGGAGAAGCTCAAAGGAGTTGTGAACCTGGTGTTTGAGAAGCCATTGCTGCGCCCAACTTCGCCATCACTTATGGATTAAGTGCTGCTGCCTTGCCATTGTAAGCATGCTTCATTAATTTTTGGCTCATGTGACAGAAAATTCATTGAAGATGAACATGTTCTTGTTGATTTGCTTAATCAGTTTGCCATTTATGAGAGAAAATAATACAGTTTTAGACCATTTGTCTAGAATCGCCACCTTGGGAAAGCTGGGAAAAAGTGTGCTTTAACATGTGTTCAATGGCGAAGATGAAGCAAATCGATCCAGAATGTAAATAATGAAAAAGCCCCGATTGTGTGAATCCAATGTTTCAGAGACCCATTTATTTTGCAATTTAGGGATTTCTTACCTCACAAAGATCACGTGGTATCATTTATGTTGGGAGACTGTGCACCGGGTACCAATTATGTTGGGTTTTGGCAGTTTGGCTATCGATATTGATTAATAATGATCAAAGACAGTTATCAATTATATTATTGAAGATTTAATTTGATCTGTAACACATATTGTGGCAGTCATGCACACCACTGTCAGTTTTCCCCACAGAGGGATGGAGTTCGGAGTTACAGAGGCTATTATTTTATTAAAATAAATCAAAACAAACACCAAAACACACACCAGACACCACTCCCTCATTCCGGCTCTTTTATTTCAAAAGAAATTAAGAGTGTTTTTGTTTACACAAGAATGAATTTTGTTAACTATCTGTGATCAGCAATTAATAATGATGATTGTAATATCAATAATAATGTAGTAATAACAGTGATAATTGTTATTGTTGTTACTGCTTCATTTTGATGTTTGGATAACGCCATAGTTTTTATAGTGATTATAGTTATATTGTGGTGTTTTTGGCTTAATGTGTTCTTTTGACAGATGTGTTTAATTTGGTTGCACAGTGGGCTTCATGGTTTGTCCTGTGTCCTGTGCGTGTATATGTGTGCGTGACTTTGTATGTCATTTTGTAAATAACATTTGCAATGAAAAAGAAGGAGACCCCAGGAAGAATAGCACCTGCAATGAGTCAGGATCTAATGGGGCGCTCAATAAAATGAAGAAATGAACAACATCACTCGTAATCGAACACCATCTTACAAAGCAAATCACACTCACGTGAACTCATTTTCAAAATAGGCCTCTTGACTGTATGGGAAAGAGATGTTGGGTTTCCCCCATATGACAGTCTGAGTAGCAGACAACTTGGGATTTTGAGAGACAAGTAGCAGAAAGAGAAAGATAAGCTGATGTCAGAACCGAAGATTAAAACTAGTAATTTTTAAAGCTGTGATTTAAATCCAACACAATTAATCATCAAAGTAGACTTAATACTTTCTACACCCTTCACCAAGTGTCTATGAGCTTAGCAACTTGGAAAAACCTGTACCTCAAAGCAGGTCAAACAAGAAATACCTTTGCAACAATTAACATCCCGCTCTTTCTCAAGTAAAGGTCACTTGAATCACAACAATTGAACCATGGTGTTGAAAAATACAATGGTGTAACAATGATGTAATCACAATCAAACCTCCATCAACATCTCCTTCTACTCATCGTAGATCTCAGAAAATTTCCCATATACATTTAATTTAAATCACCCCTCCAGCAAACAAACATATTGGACCTTCTTGAGCTCACATTAAAACATGATTGTCACGATGTGTTTACAGGTCTCAGTAAAAAAAAAAAAAAAAAAAAAAGTTAGACATGAACCATGAAAAAGTGGCGAGAAAGTGATTTTCATTCCCATGTTTGGTCACTACTTTTTAAATGCATTTTTGTGTAGACTTTGGGAATAAAAGTTCTCTGCAATATGCCTTGCATTTTTTGTCACAAGCCATGAATCTATATAAGTATAAATTAATAAAATTTTCATTCTGTGATACTTAATTCACTTGTTTTATTTATCAAATTTCACTTCAGCAACACAAAACTTCTCACAAATTATCAGCTATATATATTATATATTATATATATATTTATGGTAACATTTTAGAAAGGTCTTGAGGAATTGTGACCATGAAATGTGAATGTAGACCATGAAATCCTGCAAATGTGTGGAAAAACGCTTCTTTAACTAATACTATATATCAACCATGGAGAACTTTGCCACACAAACACACACAAACATCACTGTAATGGCATTGGTTGTATTTTACAGTGTTTACAGTGGAAGGGTTTCATTTCTTCTATTGACAATTGATGCTTTTGTCATTTTACAGTACATGTTTTTTTTTTTTAAATAGACCTTGCAAGCTTTTGTATCTATTCAATAGACACTTTCTTTAGAGGATGTTTTATGATTCATCTCCATCACATCACTGTCAGAAATGTCATCTCAGGTCCCTATATCTTCTGTTTCCTTCAGAACATTCACAGCGCTGGCATCCTATAAATCGATCTTGTTGATGTACATGAACATCTGTCTGAATCACATTTGACTTGCTGGCAGGTGCAGCAGACGAACTGCAACACACTTTGAGGTGCAGGATTTGTAGTCATCCAGGTCACGTTTAACCCCCCATCCTCAATGTGCCATCCACTACTAATGGGTGAGGGTGAACACATGATACCTTTCAGACAATGTTTCATTATTGCTGCTTGGTAGTTTGTCCTTTTGCAGTATCGGTGTAGAGCGTCACATGTTGGGAGGCATGGCTAGTTCTGGCAAAGCGGAAGATGCCATGCAGGATGCTTTGTGCCTTGCATCGTTCACATTTTCAGCAGATGACTCACCATACAGGTAACTGATATTTGCACATTACTTCAAAGCCGGGAAGTAATATGCCCGCATTTGAAGTAATATGCAAATTTTACTTGCATGGCTTAAGACAATGATTCTTGTTTTGTTGGAAAGTCCTGTGTGAAAGTACAACCTACATGGTACATCTTTCTCCAGTTTTAAAACAACGACTGCCTCTTCAGTACCGCAATGACCACAGTGTGATGTTTTCGTGCAGAACGTTGTACATGTAAACACATTCTTGTGTCACATTGTTCATGATCACATGTCAGATCTTCAATTGCATTACCAGTCTGCAAAGCCTCCCTTACAGTCACATGTAATGTTTTTCTCCCATTCTAACATTGTGTAAGCTCACAATAAAGTATGCTTGTGTCCTCATTAGTTTGACGAGCAGCTTTTGTGCTGTGTCAGTGTCACGTTGTGCTTGGCTTCCCTTTAGTCGTGACTCTGAGCATTCTGTACCTGATGGTTGAGGTCGCCTGAGCTTGTCTGCAGCGAGTGTCTCAATAAAAATGACATCACATCACATATATTGATTTGATCATTCTTTGCCTGATGATCTGCTCACAGGAGGTCTTGTAGCTTAGTAGCTTACATTGAAGGCTGGCTCATTTTTGAAACACGTACGTACGCACGCACGCACGCACGCACGCACGCACGCACGCACGCACGCACACACACACACACACACACACACACACACACACACACACACACACACACACCAAGCTGTATGTATGTAGTTCGAATCATTGTTTTATTTGTTTCATTGTAAATAAATATATTTTTTGGAATCATACTTGCTGTCTTATTAATTTGCACAAAGGTGAATGAAATGTTGACCTTTTCTGTTTCAAGAACTCTAAAATCCTTCAAGCTTTATTGTTAAATCTTGTAATTGTAATTAATTCAACTATTAATTATAATCCCAAATTAATTATTTAGTTATATCTTATATCTATATTTCCTGTTAAACAGGCGGTGCTCTTGAAGTATATGTGGCAGAGAGGTGATTAAGCCCCTGATGTGACTCAGGTGTGTTGCCTCACCTCTCTGCCCATCAAGGAGGAGCCACTGGACACACAGGGGAGGAGGAGGGAGTGAACACACGGTCTCACAGAAGAGCTGGAAAGAGGCAGTGGTGTCTGGTGTGTGTTTTGGTGTTTGGTTTGATTTATTTTAATAAAATAATAGCCTCTGGAACTCCGAACTCTCTCCCTCTGTGGGTGAAACCAGCGGTGCGTTCATGACTGCCACAGTATGTGATACAGTAATTTTTTTTTGTCTGTTTTTTTTTTTTTTTACTATTTCACTTCTTAACAACCCAACTGTTTAACTTTGGCAATGACCTAAAGAATCTGTGGAATATACTCAGTGAACAAAGCCTCAACACTTTAATAAATGCTATAATTGTCTTTGTAGATATCGATTTAGCTTTCTCTTCAAAAGTGTGCCTAAACTCTCGCCCATGCAACCGTGGTAAATTTGGAAGGGACAGGTGCTATAGGGACTCTGACTGCCCAGCACTTACCAAGTGTTGCATGAGAGGATGTTTGTGTTCCCCTCTCCAGACGTGGGTGTGAAACAGGTGTGTTGCCTCACCTCTCTGCCCATCAAGGAGGAGCCACTGGACACACAGGGGTGACAGGAGGGAGTGAACACACGGACTGACAGAAGAGCCGGAAAGAGGCAGTGGTGTCTGGTGTGTGTGTTTTGGTGTTTGTTTTGATTTATTTTAATAAAATAATAGTCTCTGGAACTCCAAACTCTGTCCCTCTGTGGCAGAAACCAACAGTGGCATGCATGACTGCCACAATATGTGATACAGATCAGATTATCCATCCATCCCTGGATGGATGGAGATCAGATTAAATCTTCAATAATAACTGTCTTTGATAATTATTAATCAGTATCGATAGCCAAACTGCCCAAACCCAACATAATTGGTACCCGGTGCAGAGTCTCCCAACATAAATGGTACCACGTGATCTTTATGAGGTAAGAAATCCCTAAATTACCAAATAAATGGGTCTCCAAAACATTGGATTCAAACAATCGGGGCTTTTTCATTATTTACATTCTGGATCGATTTGCTTCATCCTCGCCATTGAACACATGTTAAAGCACAATATTTCCCAGTTTGCCCAAGGTGGCGATTCTAGACAAATGGTCTAAAACTGTATTTTCTTTCTTTCATTAATGGCAAACAGCGTGAGCAAACCAACAAACTTTTATTTAAGTTGAACATCAAGTATTTGGCTTAATTCAAAGTTTTGTAAGTTAAGTTCCCTTCTCGTGGACAGAATGCTGAGATAAAGGATTGGCACCTTACAGGGTCGACATATATTGTGGGAATATTGTGAAATTATTCCAGGATCTCTCTCAACAATATGAGATTAAAATCCCATTTGGAAATATTTGAAAATTGGGCATGTTTTGAAGGATGTTGGCTCATACTATCAGGACCCAAAGGCAGCGGATAAAGTCAATATGATTACAAAGACTTTTGGAGAGGACAAGATGGTTCTATATAACAAGCTTCTGCTCAGCTTCAGTGAGAATAAATCTCTGAAATAGGCATGGGGAAAAGACTTAGAAGCTTCTTTTGATGATCACAGCTGGTAGAAAATATGTGCTCGTATTTGTACTTCATCAGGTCCCTCAGAATGAGACTGATGCAGTTCAAAATATTACAGCGCTTCTATTGTAGATTATTTAGAATAGGTTTGTTTGAGTCAACATTTTGCTGAAAATGTAGACAAGTTACTGGTACTTTAAGTCATGTGCTGTGATCTTGTCCACAAATCCAGCTGTTTTGGTTCCTCATCAGCATTAACAGAACTTGATGTCTTGAGAAAGAAAACCTATCAGTTGAAATCACTGTATTTTCAACAAAAATGCTTGTTCATGCTTATGGAAACAATTGTAAAAATCATTCTCTTCAAAGAATTATGTGAGACTAACTTGGTTTTACACTCCTACTCAAAACTTTCTTCCTCAAAGGAACTGCAGATACAGAAATATGGTCAAGGCAACATGTACAGTAGACACAGATCCTCTTTTGATGCAACTTTCTTTTATTGGTTTATAAAGAACAGATTCAAAGCAAGAGTTACCATACAATTCTTGAGAAGAAGGGCATAGCATAATATCATCTAATCATTAAGATCAATTACTTGCGCAAACCAAAGCTCAAATACCCAGCATTGCAGTTGATTAAGTAGGAAAATCTCACAAGAGATATTTTCCAACAAATTTTATGATTACAGCATGAAAGAAACAACAGATTTGTGTGCCCAGGATGAAGAATCCAGCTTTTTGTAGATCGTTAATCAGTAGACATCACTGCAGGAATGCCCAGTGAAGGCTCATCAGGGAGCTGGAAAATCATAAAAAAGTAACACTGTCAATTACAAAAGGAACCCACAACCACACAAGGGAGATTGTCTTTTAAATGGTAAGTTGTCATTCTCTTTGTTCATATTTATATCTCACCCCAATGTAAAACACTAAAACCATAAATACAAACATGTCTACAACTTTTGATGCAGCACTTATTACGTCTGAGGCAGCCATAGCCATTAAGGCACATATGTTTCAAAAATGGTTGACACTTGGTAACCCTGCACCAGTAAAAGTTGGAGCACAATTCTGACTTGACGAACAATGAAATTGATGTCCAGAAAAATGAAAGAGATTATCTAACTCATGAAAGACATTAACGGTCTGTAGAATTTATCTCTGGATTCTTCCCATCAACAGTGACTTTATTTCATTGCCTGACTTATAATTCAATAATGGCTAAATGTATGTGTGCAGTTAGCTCCAAGAAGCAAACAGTGGCCAATATGGAACAATGTAAATAACTTAAAGTGATAAATACCTGCAGAATCTGTTCAGAATCTGTTGAAATACATTTTCCATCCACCTCAAAGAGCCCATTTCTACTCTCGCTTCAACACTTTCACTTTCAGTCTCAACTACACAGTGAATATTTAAAAAGACATTATTTCATTAAAATCTCACCTCTTGGATCCAAGCAGATATTTCCACATGTAGCACTGCAACATTTCTGAAGTCCAGGGCATTGGAAGTTATTATTGCACATTTGTTGGTTAGAGCAGTCTGTAGGTCGGTCCCTCATCCTGGGGCACCTTCCTCGCTTGACTGAAGAAGAAGACAAATCAACATCTGCCAAAAGCATCTGGACAATGAGACAACTTTTGACTCAATGTTTCACAGAACCTTAGTGTGAAGTAACCTGTGACATAAATGTCCCAAAATATAATGAGCTAAACAGTTAAGTTGATACGAACAGCAGAAGAGGGGGACACACAATCTCATAGACACACACACGCACGCACATACACACACACACACACACACACACACACACACACACACACACACACACACACTAGAAGTTAGTAGTCTGAGCCTCCTGCCCTCGTCATGGTTGGCAGCAAGTGACTTTTTGTCTGCTTGTTCCTCTTCGTCTCTATCCATTCCTTTTCTTTCTTTCTGTTCATTAACCTCAACCAGAACAGTGGAAACCCGCCACCTCTGACTCTGGTTCTGCAGGTTTATTCCTGATAGTTAGTTTTTCTTTCCACCGTCGCTTAACTTTGTTCGTGTGGAATTGTTGAGATTTACTCGTACTTGGTATTTAAAAATGAAATTGAATTGAACGCAATAAAAAAAAAATCACTGTATTTCATTGCCTGGTAGATAATTCAGTAGATTATTCAACAAAAGCTAAATGTAGGTGTTGTTTACAAACAGTAATGTCAAAGAAGCAAACAACTCATGCAAATGTTTTGCCAAGTAGAGCTTGTCATTCTCTTGACCAGTAGAAAATGATTCAAAGAAAATGAATTCATTATGATCTATCCTCCTAATATATTAATTTTAAGTACCTGCAAAATCAGTTCAAATACGTTTTTCGGCCACTTCAACAAGCCCATTTCTACTCTTGCTTCAACATTTTCACTTTGTGTATAATTAACATCATGTATTCTAGTACCTTCGTTGAGAAACTATTTTTCTCTTTCCAAAAATATGTGCAAATTGTCTCAACTTCACAGTGAATATTTGATAAGATGTTATGTCATTCACATCTCACCTGCTCGTAGGCAGACTTTTCCACAGTCAGTGTTGCAACATTGTTGAATTCCAGGGCATTGGAAGTTGTTTGTGCAACCTTGTTGCTCTGAACACCTCAGAGTTCCGAAGCTCAGGACGGGACATGCTCCTGTCTTGACTGAAAAAGAAGAAGACAAATCAACATCTGCCAAAAGCATCTGGACAATGATGTAACTTTTGACTTGCCAGTTCATTTAGTGGATCAATAACATCATGCATTCTCGTCCCTTAGTTGAGAAACGATTTTCTCTTTCAAAGCATGTGCATTTTGAGAAAAGTCACAACTTCACAGTGAATATTTGAAAAGATGTTATTTCATTCGCATCTCACGTGCTTCAATGCAGACAGGTCCACATGGACTGGCACAACATTTGTCAATTCCAGAGCATTGGAAGTTTAGAGGACACGGTTGTTGGCTCGAACAATCCAACGGGGTGGACGAGTGGGGACACCTTCCTCCCCTGACTGAAGAAAAAGAAGAAGAACAACAAATCAGCATCTCTTCAAAGAATCTGGACAATGATGTAACTTTTGACTTTCTATTCCACAGAAGGTTTTTGTGATGTAACCTTTGACAAAAATGTAGTAGCTTCAGAAAATATGATATATTACACAGTTGAGGTGATACGAACAGCAGAGGATGGGGACACACATCTTCATTAGACAGACATGGACAGCAGTCAAGCTCCTCTCATGTGTAACCAGTTCCCAGTTTCAGTTAGGGATGCAAACACAGTCCGTACTTTTAAGGCCTGGCTCATTCCTTTATGGACCATTTTCTATTAAAGCTGCTATAAGGTTTAAACTGCTTGGTGACCTAGCAGTTGTATGCTTGACGCACGGGCATGACGTTTGGAACTTAAGGACTTCACATGCTCTCTGCAAGGCTCGTCTGTAGAGCTTGCACAGGTCGCGGGTGCACACATGATTGTGGCCATGCTCCACTCTGGGCTCACTTCCATGCGGGTTCCATAATGTAACATAACAATCCCGAAAACTTGTCCACTGCTGCTGCCCGGCATTCTCCACCTTTCCTAAAGTAGTTTAGTTTTCATTTCAGGAGTTCTGAGTTGTCTGGGTATCTTTATTTGCTTTTAAATTGTGATTGTTCAGACGTGGAGACGGGGGATCTCCTCACACAAGCAGTCAGTAGTCTCTGACGTATGCACAGTTGGCAGCGCACAGACCATGCAGTCACAAATTGTGGGCTGCGCGCATTCAAATGCAGTGGGGATGCAGAGGACAGGGTGGATGACAACTTTGACGTCACTGCACACACGTACATCGCACAGAGCATGTTCAGGCCTGTTAAGTCAAAATTGCCTTGTTATTCAATGATGTCATCATTGTGGTAAAGGAGGGGCTTCTTGCAAAGGCCTGTACTGCAGGGCTGGAGGGAGGCACACACAGCAACTCACAGCAGCTGACCAGGTGGGCAGAATCAATCAATCAGAAAGGTGACTGAAGCTTCAACAGCTTTCAGCAAAGAAGCCAGTGCCCTGCTTGGTAGTGGGCTTATGCAGAGAGACAGGAAAGCATCTACAAATATCCAGGAAGGCAGCAGGTAAGGCAAAAAATGAAGACTCTCTGCTGCTTTGTGTTGATTCACTGTGATGTGTGCTGAGCTCGCTGATTTGATTTCAGTAATTAATTGGTGTTTTTGTAGTTAATTTAGTTACATTTAAAATTGTGGTTAAAATCTCTACTAATAAACCAAATTTGCTAATTCAGGTACTTTAATTTACAGTGGAGTACATTTCATGATCTTATATATTAAAAGTAGAATTTGTGGTGATTAAAATACCAGTTAATGACAGATGAGAATGCATTTTGTTGGAGTAAAACACTACAAAATAGGTACTTTACTTCAACTTAATTAATCTAAACACTCTTGTGTTGATGGATATATTTCCAGTACTTTGTTTACCTATGAGTTTAGATGACTAAACAGAAACGCATTTCAATGTGAAATAAGTTGCATTTGTGTGGATACATGTACAGTGACGTGATTTCTTTGTTGTGATTTCTGTTAAAAGGTTTTCTACCTGCAGCGAAGGCTGTACCCACATCCAATAAATAATGGAGAAAAGGAAAGAATGACTCTGTGGTGATTGAGTGGAACCCAGTTTGAGCTCTGGGTAGAAGCTGCTTGTCCCTTTTTAAGTGAGGAATCTACAACAACCAAGGTGGAACTTGACAAGGCCTTTAAGCGTGTGGAATTGGCATGAGAGAATGTGTGTGCCATTTATTTTACATGCGGCCTCCTCCTCTTCAACTCCGCCTTTTTTCCCGTCTCCGTCCATCTGGTCAGAAAAATTTGGAGGCGCACGGTAACGTCGTACATAGGGGCGTGGTGGCTAAAATCACGTAATTCGGCCGCATGAAACTGCAGAGCTTTCAGACACGTCAAGCATAAAACAGCCTTCATTCCCAGAGGAGAATATTTGTGGAATTGTATCTTAACAACATTGATTGGCAGTGAGTATGCCATGCAAATTGTGTATTGTTGATCAAATTAAGCAAGCACCTATTAATATTTTGCACAAAATATAAATAACAAATGTATACTTATCCAGATTTTTTGAAATTGAAAAGATATTCCTTTTGTCATAGCAAAATAAACAATATACTGTTATTGTGGACTAGAATTGAGAATTATATACTATGTAAAAGAAAAAATCATGTTCAAATTGATTGTAAAAGTGTAATTGCATATTATACTTACAAAAATAAAGACATAATTTATAGTTTAATAATTAGAATTGTAAAATTTCACATTCACAGATACACATTAGCAAAACTAAACTAAAATGTAAAGTTTTATATTGAATTCAAAGAACACATTAAAACACTAAGTAACACTTTTTTTTAAATTTTACTATTCATTTAAAATAAAAAATAAATCATCCTTATTTGTATTTGTTATAGTTGCAATCATATAGTTATCAATGTAATGATCATAATCTCTGAGACATAAACATGTAATCACACATTCTAAATGAGACAATGCCAGGAATTTATGATTGGTTGTACATTTTTACAGAAAGATGCCAGGAATATCTTTGGAAGTCATAAACACCAAATGTAAAGCTCATCCACAAAATCATTCAATAATTGTTTGGCAAATTGCGTGTCTGTCTCTCATTAAAAGTGGTTTCTCCGGTTTTAGTATTGCAACTACAAAAAAAAGCTTGCGGATGCGTCAAGCATCTTTACTGGGCTTTCTTTTTTGCTTTTTTAATTTTGCTCATTGCTCTCCATCTCTAGCCTCTGCTTTTATTCTTGAATCACAACCGGAATAGCACGAAGCCGCCACTGTCTGGTTTTGTCTGTTGGAATACATTTTTCACCCACCTCAAAGAGCCCATTTCTACTCTCACTTCAACACATTCACTTTGTGCATTATCATCATGCATTCAAATACCTTAGTTAATAAACTGTTTTCTCTTTCAAAAATAATTGTGTACTTTGAGAAAGGTCTCACCTTAAGTGATTATTTGAAATTTTTTTATTTCATTCACATCTCACCTGGTCGTATGCAGACATCTCCACAATCAGTTGAACAACATTTTTGACGATTATGGCAAGTGCTGTCATCACTGCACCCTTGTTGTCCAATACACACTAATCCGGAGAGCATGGCAGGGCACACTCCTCGATTGCCTGACAAATCAAGACCTGCCAAAAGGAACACACACACACACACGATAAGCAAGAAATACAATTGAACAAATGTCCTATTATACAGCCACAACTACACCTCATATATATTTACCAAAAGCATTACTATCAATGAAATAAGATAGAAAAAACTTATCAATAAAATGAATTTTACTGTCATAAAGCAGTGATCATTTGTCTAGACAATCCACCCGTTACCTTTCCTCATAAACAGTTCCATCACTATGTAATAAAAGTTGTTTGAGTTCAAACCATCAGATCTTTTCTGTCGCTATGAAGCCCAATGCTGAAAGTTGAGCCTGCCCTGTCTTGTTTCTGGCATAAGCTCTAATTGACTGACTGTTCTGACTACTCTTGATGTATACTGTCACCACATGAGTTTAAGCCACAGGTGCCTGCACTGTTGATTCTGAAGGCCCAAAGGCAGATTTCTTCCATCCTGACAATGCTTGAAATATGATTGAACCAGAGTCCTATATAAACATACTTCTGGAAAAAGTGAAACAAGAAGAAAAGCTATGAAATGAAAACTGCTGGTAAACTGAAGATGTTATTAAGGTCATTCAATTTGAAAGAGGAATTCTTATCATTCAGTCAGATTACATGTCTAATAGTTGTAAGTAAAAACAAACCTGTCATATCTGAGACAGAATCTGAGTGCTCAATTGCACCCAGAATCAGGATCAATGCACAGACTGAAGCCAGGCGTCCCTCCATATCTGCTCTTCCTGCACAGAGAACACAACACAAACTGCACAAACTTCTTGGTGTACATGTACTGTAAGCAGAGGAGGAAGTCAGACTTGCTCTGCCCAGCCTATTGTACCACTTAATTACCACTGGATGAGTATGCGGATGCATGTCACTCCAAAGGAGTGCCATTGGTGGATTTTGGTGGGGAAAACACAGAACAAGTTTCTATTAAAAGTTAAAATTAAATTCCAACACAATCAAAGTTGAGTTCAGCAACTCTTAAAAACCTGTACATCAAACCAGGTCAAACAAGAAATACCTTTGCAACAATGAACATTCCAGTCTTTTTCAAGAAAAGATCAGTTGAATCACAGCCATGGAATTATGGCTTTGAAAAGTACAATCGATATAATAACAATGATATAATCATAATCAGCCCTCCATCAACATCTCCTTTTACCGGAGATCTGAGAAAACCTCCCAAATACATTTAATTTAATTCACCCCTCCAGCAAACAAACATATTGGACCTTCTTGAGCTCACATTAAAACATGATTCCACTTTTTCACACATTATGAAGAATTCAAATATTCATGTTCACCCTAAAATTTCAAGTATGCTCAAACATACTTTTTTATGTTAAATCGACCCAACTCATCAGTTACAGAAGAGCTGCCTATTGTTCAGAATCCTCCTGCTGTTCTTAACAAAATCAGCATACCTGAAAGTATTGCAAGAATCATACATTCAGTTCCAGTAACCTGGATGATTGTCACGATGTGTTTATAGATCTCAGTAAAAAAAAAAAAACAAGTTAGACAACTGTCCTAAGTGACACAAAGGGGTGGAGCACATCATACCCGAGGTTCCAAAAGAAAGGATCCACTTCAAAATATAAATGGTTTGGGTATAAATACGTCTCAGGAGAAGGTTTATATTAAGTCAGAAGCAAAAAAGGTGAAGCAGCTTTTTAAACAATAGATTTGACTTATTTTGCCTTTATATAACTGTTACTTTATTTACGGTGGTGTTACTATATAACACCACTTTGCTAACGTAGAAGTAAAATATTTAACAGCATGTCAAAATAAACCCTCAACCACAAAACAGGTCTTCAGATTCATGTTATTTTCATTAAAAATGTGACTTTTGCCTTCTTTTGGTGGAAGACAAACACGCAGCAGCACTTGTAAAGTCCTTGGCAGTCATAGTCATCATCGCACTCGTTTTTCTCTGGGAGAGAACATGTTAGATCTGCGGCCCAGTCAGACCTGGGGCATGCTCCTGACTTGACTGAAGAGAAAGAAAGCAACAAAACAGAACATTTGAAAATGCTTTTTTGTTTGTTTGTTTTTTACTATTTGTTGCCCTCAGAAAATGGTCAGGTCTTGTCCTCTTTGGCAGTTTGTAACACACAAGGTTTTCACAAAATGTTTCCTATTTTCATTTGAATATATATAAAAAATTTTATGTTTCAGTGGGAGAGTAACAGTGCCACCTATAAGGCAAAGATAAAAATGAGGGGAAAGGAATTGTCTGTTATGGCAAGGCAAAGCAAATGTATTCATATAGCACCATTCAGACACAAAGCAAATTCAGTGTAACTAAATAAAAGAAATCTATTAAAACAAGGTGAATAAGATTCTTTATTTCAAGCAATTGAGATTGAGAGATATACAAAAACAGCAGAATAAAGGAATGAAAAGGAGAATAAATAAAGTAAGTTATATAAAGGCAAAACAAGTCTAATCTATTGTTTATTAGAAAGCCAGAGCAAATACAATTGTTTTCAGGCCTGATATTGAAGTATGTCAGCAGTCCACTGGTGTTCAGGAACTTTGTTCCACAGGTGAGGCGCGTAGGCACTAAAAGCTGCTTCACCTTTACATCATTGTCCAGATGCTTTTGGCAGATGTTGATTTGTCTTCTTTTTCAGTCAAGACAGGACCATGTACCCTCCTGAGCCCCAGAACTCTGACGTGTTCTCAGCAACGAAGTTGCACAAACAACTTCCAATGCCCTGGAATTCTACAATGTTGCGACACTGACTGTGGAAGAGTCTGTTGAGGGACTGACTGATTTGAGTGAAGGTCCCCATCCCCGACTACGTGTGGCGCTCGTGTGTGCATGAGATGGCGATGGAATGTTTTCTATACTGGGGGCATTTTTCCATTTGACTTGATCAATCTATGCTGGCCGGGAGTGGAGTGTACTTGGTTTCTCCCTTTCTTTTTATTTATTCATTTTTTTCTATCACGGTTCACACTCAGAGAAGAGACTCAGGTGCGAACAGAAACACAGCAATCAGGACAACTCTCATAACACTTTATTAAGTGATGAGGCAAAGTACTCAAAACCAAAATATAAAAGGAAAGCAGAACTCTAACGAGACAGAACTAAAGACTACCCAGGTACTTTAAACTAGAAAAACTGAACTCACAGAGGTCCCAAGACCTAGTCTACACTACACCAGCCAAGAACCACCCAAACAAAACTACAAGGACCCAGCGGGAGACTAAAGGAGCACACTGGAATGAAGCGGCAAATGCGGAAGGGCGTGTTTGGCGCTGGAGGACACGGGAGGTGGCGTTGTGGTGAAGCCGTTGCACTGGGCCAAGAACAGAGTCACAGGCAGGAGCTTGGTGCAGCAGGGTGGGGTCCGGTATGTAGGTAGTTTTACAGTCCGGCGCCGAGTCTTTATCTGATGCCAGCTTCAAAGAGAGAGAGGTGCATTGCTGAATGAAGCCACACCCTGTTGCAGGTGAGCGCACTCAGGACGTCAGCCCTGCACTCCTCCACACCTCACACAGCATGCAGCAAATGCCCACGTAGGAAAAAAGGAAAGGAGGGAGGGGGAATGGAAACAATGCTGCCACGAGGCAGAGCCAGAGGTGGAGGTCATCACATTTTCCTTTCTTTTTTTTGTTGGTGTTGGTTTTTTTTTTTGTTTTATTATGTTTTGTTTTTTTGGGGGGGGTGGGGTTCTTTGTTTTGCTTTTGTTTTGGCATATGCTGTTATATTTGACACAACATTGATATTTGAAATGCCATTATTTGTAATAACTGTCTATGTAAAAACTCAATAAACAAACTTGAACAAAACAAAAAGAAATCACAAGAACTGGATTTGCATGTAAGCAAGCTAATTGATTGATGTTCTCAGCGATTGATTATTTTTTCTCACTGGAGCCCCCAGGAGCTCCTCAGGAAAGTCCGGAGCATCCTGAACAAGATGACTCCTCAGAGGTTTGACCAGCTGATGAAGCAGGTCACAGATTTGAACATTGGCACAGAGGAGAAGCTCAAAGGAGTTGTGAACCTGGTGTTTGAGAAGCCATTGCTGCGCCCAACTTCGCCATCACTTATGGATTAAGTGCTGCTGCCTTGCCATTGTAAGCATGCTTCATTAATTTTTGGCTCATGTGACAGAAAATTCATTGAAGATGAACATGTTCTTGTTGATTTGCTCAATCAGTTTGCCATTTATGAGAGAAAATAATACAGTTTTAGACCATTTGTCTAGAATCGCCACCTTGGGAAAGCTGGGAAAAAGTGTGCTTTAACATGTGTTCAATGGTGAAGATGAAGCAAATCGATCCAGAATGTAAATAATGAAAAAGCCCCGATTGTGTGAATCCAATGTTTCGGAGACCCATTTATTTTGTAATTTAGGGATTTCTTACCTCACAAAGATCACGTGGTATCATTTATGTTGGGAGACTGTGCACCGGGTACCAATTATGTTGGGTTTTGGCAGTTTGGCTATCGATATTGATTAATAATGATCAAAGACAGTTATCAATTATATTATTGAAGACTTAATTTGATCTGTAACACATATTGTGGCAGTCATGCACACCACTGTCAGTTTTCCCCACAAAGGGATGGAGTTCGGAGTTCCAGAGGCTATTATTATTATTATTAAAATAAATCAAAACAAACACCAAAACACACACCAGACACCACTCCCTCATTCCGGCTCTTTTATTTCAAAAGAAATTAAGAGTGTTTTTGTTTACACAAGAATGAATTTTGTTAACTATCTGTGATCAGCAATTAATAATGATGATTGTAATATCAATAATAATGTAGTAATAACAGTGATAATTGTTATTGTTGTTACTGCTTCATTTTGATGTTTGGATAACGCCATAGTTTTTATAGTGATTATAGTTATATTGTGGTGTTTTTGGCTTAATGTGTTCTTTTGACAGATGTGTTTAATTTGGTTGCACAGTGGGCTTCATGGTTTGTCCTGTGTCCTGTGCGTGTATATGTGTGCGTGACTTTGTATGTCATTTTGTAAATAACATTTGCAATGAAAAAGAAGGAGACCCCAGGAAGAATAGCACCTGCAATGAGTCAGGATCTAATGGGGCGCTCAATAAAATGAAGAAATGAACAACATCACTCGTAATCGAACACCATCTTACAAAGCAAATCACACTCACGTGAACTCATTTTCAAAATAGGCCTCTTGACTGTATGGGAAAGAGATGTTGGGTTTCCCCCATATGACAGTCTGAGTAGCAGACAACTCGGGATTTTGAGAGACAAGTAGCAGAAAGAGAAAGATAAGCTGATGTCAGAACCGAAGATTAAAACTAGTAATTTTTAAAGCTGTGATTTAAATCCAACACAATTAATCATCAAAGTAGACTTAATACTTTCTACACCCTTCACCAAGTGTCTATGAGCTTAGCAACTTGGAAAAACCTGTACCTCAAAGCAGGTCAAACAAGAAATACCTTTGCAACAATTAACATCCCGCTCTTTCTCAAGTAAAGGTCACTTGAATCACAACAATTGAACCATGGTGTTGAAAAATACAATGGTGTAACAATGATGTAATCACAATCAAACCTCCATCAACATCTCCTTCTACTCATCGTAGATCTCAGAAAATTTCCCATATACATTTAATTTAAATCAACCCTCCAGCAAACAAACATATTGGACCTTCTTGAGCTCACATTAAAACATGATTGTCACGATGTGTTTACAGGTCTCAGTAAAAAAAAAAAAAAAAAAAAAAGTTAGACATGAACCATGAAAAAGTGGCGAGAAAGTGATTTTCATTCCCATGTTTGGTCACTACTTTTTAAATGCATTTTTGTGTAGACTTTGGGAATAAAAGTTCTCTGCAATATGCCTTGCATTTTTTGTCACAAGCCATGAATCTATATAAGTATAAATTAATAAAATTTTCATTCTGTGATACTTAATTCACTTGTTTTATTTATCAAATTTCACTTCAGCAACACAAAACTTCTCACAAATTATCAGCTATATATATTATATATTATATATATATTTATGGTAACATTTTAGAAAGGTCTTGAGGAATTGTGACCATGAAATGTGAATGTAGACCATGAAATCCTGCAAATGTGTGGAAAAACGCTTCTTTAACTAATACTATATATCAACCATGGAGAACTTTGCCACACAAACACACACAAACATCACTGTAATGGCATTGGTTGTATTTTACAGTGTTTACAGTGGAAGGGTTTCATTTCTTCTATTGGCAATTGATGCTTTTGTCATTTTACAGTACATGTTTTTTTTTTTTAAATAGACCTTGCAAGCTTTTGTATCTATTCAATAGACACTTTCTTTAGAGGATGTTTTATGATTCATCTCCATCACATCACTGTCAGAAATGTCATCTCAGGTCCCTATATCTTCTGTTTCCTTCAGAACATTCACAGCGCTGGCATCCTATAAATCGATCTTGTTGATGTACATGAACATCTGTCTGAATCACATTTGACTTGCTGGCAGGTGCAGCAGACGAACTGCAACACACTTTGAGGAGCAGGATTTGTAGTCATCCAGGTCACGTTTAACCCCCCATCCTCAATGTGCCATCCACTACTAATGGGTGAGGGTGAACACATGATACCTTTCAGACAATGTTTCATTATTGCTGCTTGGTAGTTTGTCCTTTTGCAGTATCGGTGTAGAGCGTCACATGTTGGGAGGCATGGCTAGTTCTGGCAAAGCGGAAGATGCCATGCAGGATGCTTTGTGCCTTGCATCGTTCACATTTTCAGCAGATGACTCACCATACAGGTAACTGATATTTGCACATTACTTCAAAGCCGGGAAGTAATATGCCCGCATTTGAAGTAATATGCAAATTTTACTTGCATGGCTTAAGACAATGATTCTTGTTTTGTTGGAAAGTCCTGTGTGAAAGTACAACCTACATGGTACATCTTTCTCCAGTTTTAAAACAACGACTGCCTCTTCAGTACCGCAATGACCACAGTGTGATGTTTTCGTGCAGAACGTTGTACATGTAAACACATTCTTGTGTCACATTGTTCATGATCACATGTCAGATCTTCAATTGCATTACCAGTCTGCAAAGCCTCCCTTACAGTCACATGTAATGTTTTTCTCCCATTCTAACATTGTGTAAGCTCACAATAAAGTATGCTTGTGTCCTCATTAGTTTGACGAGCAGCTTTTGTGCTGTGTCAGTGTCACGTTGTGCTTGGCTTCCCTTTAGTCGTGACTCTGAGCATTCTGTACCTGATGGTTGAGGTCGCCTGAGCTTGTCTGCAGCGAGTGTCTCAATAAAAATGACATCACATCACATATATTGATTTGATCATTCTTTGCCTGATGATCTGCTCACAGGAGGTCTTGTAGCTTAGTAGCTTACATTGAAGGCTGGCTCATTTTTGAAACACGTACGTACGCACGCACGCACGCACGCACGCACGCACACACACACACACACACACACACACACACACACACACACACCAAGCTGTATGTATGTAGTTCGAATCATTGTTTTATTTGTTTCATTGTAAATAAATATATTTTTTGGAATCATACTTGCTGTCTTATTAATTTGCACAAAGGTGAATGAAATGTTGACCTTTTCTGTTTCAAGAACTCTAAAATCCTTCAAGCTTTATTGTTAAATCTTGTAATTGTAATTAATTCAACTATTAATTATAATCCCAAATTAATTATTTAGTTATATCTTATATCTATATTTCCTGTTAAACAGGTGGTGCTCTTGAAGTATATGTGGCAGAGAGGTGATTAAGCCCCTGATGTGACTCAGGTGTGTTGCCTCACCTCTCTGCCCATCAAGGAGGAGCCACTGGACACACAGGGGAGGAGGAGGGAGTGAACACACGGTCTCACAGAAGAGCTGGAAAGAGGCAGTGGTGTCTGGTGTGTGTTTTGGTGTTTGGTTTGATTTATTTTAATAAAATAATAGCCTCTGGAACTCCGAACTCTCTCCCTCTGTGGGTGAAACCAGCGGTGCGTTCATGACTGCCACAGTATGTGATACAGTAATTTTTTTTGGTCTGTTTTTTTTTTTTTTTACTATTTCACTTAACAACCCAACTGTTTAACTTTGGCAATGACCTAAAGAATCTGTGGAATATACTCAGTGAACAAAGCCTCAACACTTTAATAAATGCTATAATTGTCTTTGTAGATATCGATTTAGCTTTCTCTTCAAAAGTGTGCCTAAACTCTCGCCCATGCAACCGTGGTAAATTTGGAAGGGACAGGTGCTATAGGGACTCTGACTGCCCAGCACTTACCAAGTGTTGCATGAGAGGATGTTTGTGTTCCCCTCTCCAGACGTGGGTGTGAAACAGGTGTGTTGCCTCACCTCTCTGCCCATCAAGGAGGAGCCACTGGACACACAGGGGTGACAGGAGGGAGTGAACACACGGACTGACAGAAGAGCCGGAAAGAGGCAGTGGTGTCTGGTGTGTGTGTTTTGGTGTTTGTTTTGATTTATTTTAATAAAATAATAGTCTCTGGAACTCCAAACTCTGTCCCTCTGTGGCAGAAACCAACAGTGGCATGCATGACTGCCACAATATGTGATACAGATCAGATTATCCATCCATCCCTGGATGGATGGAGATCAGATTAAATCTTCAATAATAACTGTCTTTGATAATTATTAATCAGTATCGATAGCCAAACTGCCCAAACCCAACATAATTGGTACCCGGTGCAGAGTCTCCCAACATAAATGGTACCACGTGATCTTTATGAGGTAAGAAATCCCTAAATTACCAAATAAATGGGTCTCCAAAACATTGGATTCAAACAATCGGGGCTTTTTCATTATTTACATTCTGGATCGATTTGCTTCATCCTCGCCATTGAACACATGTTAAAGCACAATATTTCCCAGTTTGCCCAAGGTGGCGATTCTAGACAAATGGTCTAAAACTGTATTTTCTTTCTTTCATTAATGGCAAACAGCGTGAGCAAACCAACAAACTTTTATTTAAGTTGAACATCAAGTATTTGGCTTAATTCAATGTTTTGTAAGTTAAGTTCCCTTCTCGTGGACAGAATGCTGAGATAAAGGATTGGCACCTTACAGGGTCGACATATATTGTGGGAATATTGTGAAATTATTCCAGGATCTCTCTCAACAATATGAGATTAAAATCCCATTTGGAAATATTTGAAAATTGGGCATGTTTTGAAGGATGTTGGCTCATACTATCAGGACCCAAAGGCAGCGGATAAAGTCAATATGATTACAAAGACTTTTGGAGAGGACAAGATGGTTCTATATTACAAGCTTCTGCTCAGCTTCAGTGAGAATAAATCTCTGAAATAGGCATGGGGAAAAGACTTAGAAGCTTCTTTTGATGATCACAGCTGGTAGAAAATATGTGCTCGTATTTGTACTTCATCAGGTCCCTCAGAATGAGACTGATGCAGTTCAAAATATTACAGCGCTTCTATTGTAGATTATTTAGAATAGGTTTGTTTGAGTCAACATTTTGCTGAAAATGTAGACAAGTTACTGGTACTTTAAGTCATGTGCTGTGATCTTGTCCACAAATCCAGCTGTTTTGGTTACTCATCAGCATTAACAGAACTTGATGTCTTGAGAAAGAAAACCTATCAGTTGAAATCACTGTATTTTCAACAAAAATGCTTGTTCATGCTTATGGAAACAATTGTAAAAATCATTCTCTTCAAAGAATTATGTGAGACTAACTTGGTTTTACACTCCTACTCAAAACTTTCTTCCTCAAAGGAACTGCAGATACAGAAATATGGTCAAGGCAACATGTACAGTAGACACAGATCCTCTTTTGATGCAACTTTCTTTTATTGGTTTATAAAGAACAGATTCAAAGCAAGAGTTACCATACAATTCTTGAGAAGAAGGGCATAGCATAATATCATCTAATCATTAAGATCAATTACTTGCGCAAACCAAAGCTCAAATACCCAGCATTGCAGTTGATTAATTAGGAAAATCTCACAAGAGATATTTTCCAACAAATTTTATGATTACAGCATGAAAGAAACAACAAATTTGTGCGCCCAGGATGAAGAATCCAGCTTTTTGTAGATCGTTAATCAGTAGACATCACTGCCGGAATGCCCAGTGAAGACTCATCAGGGAGCTGGAAAATCATAAAAAAGTAACACTGTCAATTACAAAAGGAACCCACAACCGCACAAGGGAGATTTTTTTTTAAATGGTAAGTTGTCATTCTCTTTGTTCATATTTATATCTCACCCCAATGTAAAACACTAAAACCATAAATACAAACATGTCTACAACTTTTGATGCAGCACTTATTACGTCTGAGGCAGCCATAGTCATTAAGGCACATATGTTTCAAAAATGGTTGACACTTGGTAACCCTGCACCAGTAAAAGTTGGAGCACAATTCTGACTTGACTAACAATGAAATTGATGTCCAGAAAAATGAAAGAGATTATCTAACTCATGAAAGACATTAACGGTCTGTAGAATTTATCTCTGGATTCTTCCCATCAAAAGTGACTTTATTTCATTGCCTGACTTATAATTCAATAATGGCTAAATGTATGTGTGCAGTTAGCTCCAAGAAGCAAACAGTGGCCAATGTGGAACAATGTAAATAACTTAAAGTGATAAATACCTGCAGAATCTGTTCAAATACATTTTTCATCCACCTCAAAGAGCCCATTTCTACTCTCGCTTCAACACTTTCAGTTTCAGTCTCAACTACACAGTGAATATTTAAAAATACATTATTTCATTAAAATCTCGCCTCTTGGATCCAAGCAGACACGTCCACATGTTGTACTGCAACATTTCTGAAGTCCAGGGCATTGGAAGTTATTATTGCACATTTGTTGGTCAGAGCAGTCTGTAGGTCGGTCCCTCATCCTGGGGCACTTTCCTCGCTTGACTGAAGAAGAAGAAGACAAATCAACATCTGCCAAAAGCATCTGGACAATGAGACAACTTTTGACTCAATGTTTCAC
This sequence comes from Blennius ocellaris, assembly GCF_963422515.1. NCBI lineage: Eukaryota > Metazoa > Chordata > Actinopteri > Blenniiformes > Blenniidae > Blennius > Blennius ocellaris. Next base: position 19,033,863 of record NC_137654.1, read on the forward strand.
AGAACCTTAGTGTGAAGTAACCTGTGACATAAATGTCCCAAAATATAATGAGCTAAACAGTTAAGTTGATACGAACAGCAGAAGAGGGGGACACACAATCTCATAGACACACACACCAGCACACGCACGCACGCACGCACGCACACACGCACGCACGCACACACACACACACACTCACACACACACACACACACACTAGAAGTTAGTAGTCTGAGCCTCCTGCCCTCGTCATGGTTGGCAGCAAGTGACTTTTTGTCTGCTTGTTCCTCTTTGTCTCTATCCATTCCTTTTCTTTCTTTCTGTTCATTAACCTCAACCAGAACAGTGGAAACCCGCCACCTCTGACTCTGGTTCTGCAGGTTTATTCCTGATAGGTAGTTTTTCTTTCCACCGTCGCTTAACTTTGTTCGTGTGGAATTGTTGAGATTTACTCGTACTTGGTATTTTAAAATGAAATGAAATTGAACGGAATAAAAAAAAAAAATCACTGTATTTCATTGCCTGGTAGATAATTCAGTAGATTATTCAACACAAGCTAAATGTAGGTGTTGTTTACAAACAGTAATGTCAAAGAAGCAAACAACTCATGCAACTGTTTTGCCAAGTAGAGCTTGTCATTCTCTTGACCAGTCGAAAATGATTCAAAGAAAATGAATTCATTATGATCTATCCTCCTAATATATTAATTTTAAGTACCTGCAAAATCAGTTCAAATATGTTTTTCGGCCACTTCAACAAGCCCATTTCTACTCTTGCTTCAACATTTTCACTTTGTGTATAATTAACATCATGTATTCTAGTACCTTCGTTGAGAAACTATTTTTCTCTTTCCAAAAATATGTGCAAATTGTCTCAACTTCACAGTGAATATTTGATAAGATGTTATGTCATTCACATCTCACCTGCTCGTAGGCAGACTTTTCCACAGTCGAAAGTGTTGCAACATTGTTGAATTCCAGGGCATTGGAAGTTGTTTGTGCAACTTCGTTCCTGAGAACACGTCAGAGTTGCGGGGCTCAGGCGGGGACATGCTCCTGTCTTGACTGAAAAAGAAGAAGACAAATCAACATCTGCCAAAAGCATCTGGACAATGATGTAACTTTTGACTTGCCAGTTCATTTAGTGGATCAATAACATCATGCATTCTCGTCCCTTAGTTGAGAAACGATTTTCTCTTTCAAAACATGTGCATTTTGAGAAAAGTCACAACTTCACAGTGAATATTTGAAAAGATGTTATTTCATTCGCATCTCACGTGCTTCAATGCAGACAGGTCCACATGGACTGGCACAACATTTGTCAATTCCAGAGCATTGGAAGTTTAGAGTACACGGTTGTTGGCTCGAACAATCCAACGGGGTGGACGAGTGGGGACACCTTCCTGCCCTGACTGAAGAAAAAGAAGAAGAACAACAAATCAGCATCTCTTCAAAGAATCTGGACAATGATGTAACTTTTGACTTTCTATTCCACAGAAGGTTTTTGTGATGTAACCTTTGACAAAAATGTAGTAGCTTCAGAAAATATGATATATTACACAGTTGAGGTGATACGAACAGCAGAGGATGGGGACACACATCTTCATTAGACAGACATGGACAGCAGTCAAGCTCCTCTCATGTGTAACCAGTTCCCAGTTTCAGTTAGGGATGCAAACACAGTCCTTACTTTTAAGGCCTGGCTCATTCCTTTATGGACCATTTTCTATTAAAGCTGCTATAAGGTTTAAACTGCTTGGTGACCTAGCAGTTGTATGCTTGACGCACGGGCATGACGTTTGGAACTTAAGGACTTCACATGCTCTCTGCAAGGCTCGTCTGTAGAGCTTGCACAGGTCGCGGGTGCACACATGATTGTGGCCATGCTCCACTCTGGGCTCACTTCCATGCGGGTTCCATAATGTAACATAACAATCCCGAAAACTTGTCCACTGCTGCTGCCCGGCATTCTCCACCTTTCCTAAAGTAGTTTAGTTTTCATTTCAGGAGTTCTGAGTTGTCTGGGTATCTTTATTTGCTTTTAACTTGTGATTGTTCAGACGTGGAGACGGGGGATCTCCTCACACAAGCAGTCAGTAGTCTCTGACGTATGCACAGTTGGCAGCGCACAGACCATGCAGTCACAAATTTTGGGCTGCGCGCATTCAAATGCAGTGGGGATGCAGAGGACAGGGTGGATGACAACTTTGACGTCACTGCACACACGTACATTGCACAGAGCATGTTCAGGCCTGTTAAGTCAAAATTGCCTTGTTATTCAATTATGTCATCATTGTGGTAAAGGAGGGGCTTCTTGCAAAGGCCTGTACTGCAGGGCTGGAGGGAGGCACACACAGCAACTCACAGCAGCTGACCAGGTGGGCAGAATCAATCAATCAGAAAGGTGACTGAAGCTTCAACAGCTTTCAGCAAAGAAGCCAGTGCCCTGCTTGGTAGTGGGCTTATGCAGAGAGACAGGAAAGCATCTACAAATATCCAGGAAGGCAGCAGGTAAGGCAAAAAATGAAGACTCTCTGCTGCTTTGTGTTGATTCACTGTGATGTGTGCTGAGCTCGCTGATTTGATTTCAGTAATTAATTGGTGTTTTTGTAGTTAATTTAGTTACATTTAAAATTGTGGTTAAAATCTCTACTAATAAACCAAATTTGCTAATTCAGGTACTTTAATTTACAGTGGAGTACATTTCATGATCTTATATATTAAAAGTAGAATTTGTGGTGATTAAAATACCAGTTAATGACCGATGAGAATGCATTTTGTTGGAGTAAAACACTACAAAATAGGTACTTTACTTCAACTTAATTAATCTAAACACTCTTGTGTTGATGGATATATTTCCAGTACTTTGTTTACCTATGAGTTTAGATGACTAAACAGAAACGCATTTCAATGTGAAATAAGTTGCATTTGTGTGGATACATGTACAGTGACGTGATTTCTTTGTTGTGATTTCTGTTAAAAGGTTTTCTACCTGCAACGAAGGCTGTACCCACATCCAATAAATAATGGAGAAAAGGAAAGAATGACTCTGTGGTGATTGAGTGGAACCCAGTTTGAGCTCTGGGTAGAAGCTGCTTGTCCCTTTTTAAGTGAGGAATCTACAACAACCAAGGTGGAACTTGACAAGGCCTTTAAGCGTGTGGAATTGGCATGAGAGAATGTGTGTGCCATTTATTTTACATGCGGCCTCCTCCTCTTCAACTCTGCCTTTTTTCCCGTCTCCGCCCATCTGGTCAGAAAAATTTGGAGGCGCACGGTAATGTCGTACATAGGGGCGTGGTGGCTAAAATCACGTAATTCGGCCGCATGAAACTGCAGAGCTTTCAGACACGTCAAGCATAAAACAGCCTTCATTCCCAGAGGAGAATATTTGTGGAATTGTATCTTAACAACATTGATTGGCAGTGAGTATGCCATGCAAATTGTGTATTGTTGATCAAATTAAGCAAGCACCTATTAATATTTTGCACAAAATATAAATAACAAATGTATACTTATCCAGATTTTTTGAAATTGAAAAGATATTCCTTTTGTCATAGCAAAATAAACAATATACTGTTATTGTGGACTAGAATAGAGAATTATATACTATGTAAAAGAAAAAATCATGTTCAAATTGATTGTAAAAGTGTAATTGCATATTATACTTACAAAAATAAAGACATAATTTATAGTTTAATAATTAGAATTGTAAAATTTCACATTCACAGATACACATTAGCAAAACTAAACTAAAATGTAAAGTTTTATATTGAATTCAAAGAACACATTAAAACACTAAGTAACACTTTTTTTTAAATTTTACTATTCATTTAAAATAAAAAATAAATCATCCTTATTTGTATTTGTTATAGTTGCAATCATATAGTTATCAATGTAATGATCATAATCTCTGAGACATAAACATGTAATCACACATTCTAAATGAGACAATGCCAGGAATTTATGATTGGTTGTACATTTTTACAGAAAGATGCCAGGAATATCTTTGGAAGTCATAAACACCAAATGTAAAGCTCATCCACAAAATCATTCAATAATTGTTTGGCAAATTGCGTGTCTGTCTCTCATTAAAAGTGGTTTCTCCGGTTTTAGTATTGCAACTACAAAAAAAAGCTTGCGGATGCGTCAAGCATCTTTACTGGGCTTTCTTTTTTGCTTTTTTAATTTTGCTCATTGCTCTCCATCTCTAGCCTCTGCTTTTATTCTTGAATCACAACCGGAATAGCACGAAGCCGCCACTGTCTGGTTTTGTCTGTTGGAATACATTTTTCACCCACCTCAAAGAGCCCATTTCTACTCTCACTTCAACACATTCACTTTGTGCATTATCATCATGCATTCAAATACCTTAGTTAATAAACTGTTTTCTCTTTCAAAAATAATTGTGTACTTTGAGAAAGGTCTCACCTTAAGTGATTATTTGAAATTTTTTTATTTCATTCACATCTCACCTGGTCGTATGCAGACATCTCCACAATTAGTTGAACAACATTTTTGACGATTATGGCAAATGCTGTCATCACTGCACCCTTGTTGTCCACTACACACTAATCCGGAGAGCATGGCAGGGCACACTCCTCGATTGCCTGACAAATCAAGACCTGCCAAAAGGAACACACACACACACACACACGATAAGCAAGAAATACAATTGAACAAATGTCCTATTATACAGCCACAACTACACCTCATATATATTTACCAAAAGCATTACTATCAATGAAATAAGATAGAAAAAACTTATCAATAAAATGAATTTTACTGTCATAAAGCAGTGATCATTTGTCTAGACAATCCACCCGTTACCTTTCCTCATAAACAGTTCCATCACTATGTAATAAAAGTTGTTTGAGTTCAAACCATCAGATCTTTTCTGTCGCTATGAAGCCCAGTGCTGAAAGTTGAGCCTGCCCTGTCTTGTTTCTGGCATAAGCTCTAATTGACTGACTGTTCTGACTACTCTTGATGTATACTGTCACCACATGAGTTTAAGCCACAGGTGCCTGCACTGTTGATTCTGAAGGCCCAAAGGCAGATTTCTTCCATCCTGACAATGCTTGAAATATGATTGAACCAGAGTCCTATATAAACATACTTCTGGAAAAAGTGAAACAAGAAGAAAAGCTATGAAATGAAAACTGCTGGTAAACTGAAGATGTTATTAAGGTCATTCAATTTGAAAGAGGAATTCTTATCATTCGGTCAGATTACATGTCTAATAGTTGTAAGTAAAAACAAACCTGTCGTTTCTGAGACAGAATCTGAGTGCTCAATTGCACCCAGAATCAAGATCAATGCACAGACTGAAGCCAGGCGTCCCTCCATATCTGCTCTTCCTGCACAGAGAACACAACACAAACTGCACAAACTTCTTGGTGTATATGTACTGTAAGCAGAGGAGGAAGTCAGACTTGCTCTGCCCACCCTATTGTACCACTTAATTACCACTGGATGAGTATGCGGACGCATGTCACTCCAAAGGAGTGCCATTGGTGGATTTTGGTGGGGAAAACACAGAACAAGTTTCAATTAAAAGTTCTAATTAAATTCCAACACAATCAAAGTTGAGTTCAGCAACTTGAAAAACCTGTACATCAAACCAGGTCAAACAAGAAATACCTTTGCAACAATGAACATTCCAGTCTTTTTCAAGAAAAGATCAGTTGAATCACAGCCATGGAATTATGGCTTTGAAAAGTACAATCGATATAATAACAATGATATAATCATAATCAGCCCTCCATCAACATCTCCTTTTACCGGAGATCTGAGAAAACCTCCCAAATACATTTAATTTAATTCACCCCTCCAGCAAACAAACATATTGGACCTTCTTGAGCTCACATTAAAACATGATTCCACTTTTTCACACATTATGAAGAATTCAAATATTCATGTTCACCCTAAAATTTCAAGTATGCTCAAACATACTTTTTTATGTTAAATCGACCCAACTCATCAGTTCCAGAAGAGCTGCCTATTGTTCAGAATCCTCCTGCTGTTCTTAACAAAATCAGCATACCTGAAAGTATTGCAAGAATCATACATTCAGTTCCAGTAACCTGGATGATTGTCACGATGTGTTTATAGATCTCAGTAAAAAAACAAAACAAGTTAGACAACTGTCCTAAGTGACACAAAGGGGTGGAGCACATCATACCCGAGGTTCCAAAAGAAAGGATCCACTTCAAAATATAAATGGTTTGGGTATAAATACGTCTCAGGAGAAGGTTTATATTAAGTGTTCCCAAAGTCAGAAGCAAAAAAGGTGAAGCAGCTTTTTAAACAATAGATTTGACTTATTTTGCCTTTATATAACTGTTACTTTATTTACGGTGGTGTTACTATATAACACCACTTTGCTAACGTAGAAGTAAAATATTTAACAGCATGTCAAAATAAACCCTCAACCACAAAACAGGTCTTCAGATTCATGTTATTTTCATTAAAAATGTGACTTTTGCCTTCTTTTGGTGGAAGACAAACACGCAGCAGCACTTGTAAAGTCCTTGGCAGTCATAGTCATCATCGCACTCGTTTTTCTCTGGGAGAGAACATGTTAGATCTGTGGCCCAGTCAGACCTGGGGCATGCTCCTGACTTGACTGAAGAGAAAGAAAGCAACAAAACAGAACATTTGAAAATGCTTTTTTGTTTGTTTGTTTTTTACTATTTGTTGCCCTCAGAAAATGGTCAGGCCTTGTCCTCTTTGGCAGTTTGTAACACACAAGGTTTTCACAAAATGTTTCCTATTTTCATTTGAATATATATAAAAAATTGTATGTTTCTGTGGGAGAGGAACAGTGCCACCTATAAGGCAAAGATAAACATGAGGGGAAAGGAATTGTCTGTTATGGCAAGGCAAAGCAAATGTATTCATATAGCACCATTCAGACACAAAGCAAATTCAGTGTAACTAAATAAAAGAAATCTATTAAAACAAGGTGAATAAGATTCTTTATTTCAAGCAATTGAGATTGAGAGATATACAAAAACAGCAGAATAAAGGAATGAAAAGGAGAATAAATAAAGTAAGTTATATAAAGGCAAAACAAGTCTAATCTATTGTTTATTAGAAAGCCAGAGCAAATACAATTGTTTTCAGGCCTGATATTGAAGTATGTCAGCAGTCCACTGGTGTTCAGGAACTTTGTTCCACAGGTGAGGCGCGTAGGCACTAAAAGCTGCTTCACCTTTACATCATTGTCCAGATGCTTTTGGCAGATGTTGATTTGTCTTCTTTTTCAGTCAAGACAGGACCATGTACCCTCCTGAGCCCCAGAACTCTGACGTGTTCTCAGCAACGAAGTTGCACAAACAACTTCCAATGCCCTGGAATTCTACAATGTTGCGACACTGACTGTGGAAGAGTCTGTTGAGGGACTGACTGATTTGAGTGAAGGTCCCCATCCCCGACTACGTGTGGCGCTCGTGTGTGCATGAGATGGCGATGGAATGTTTTCTATACTGGGGGCATTTTTCCATTTGACTTGATCAATCTATGCTGGCCGGGAGTGGAGTGTACTTGGTTTCTCCCTTTCTTTTTATTTATTCATTTTTTTCTATCACGGTTCACACTCAGAGAAGAGACTCAGGTGCGAACAGAAACACAGCAATCAGGACAACGCTCATAACACTTTATTAAGTGATGAGGCAAAGTACTCAAAACCAAAATACAAAGGAAAGCAGAACTCTAACGAGACAGAACTAAAGACTACCCAGGTACTTTAAACTAGAAAAACTGAACTCACAGAGGTCCCAAGACCTAGTCTACACTACACCAGCCAAGAACCACCCAAACAAAACTACAAGGACCCAGCGGGAGACTAAAGGAGCACACTGGAATGAAGCGGCAAATGCGGAAGGGCGTGGTTGGCGCTGGAGGACACGGGAGGTGGCGTTGTGGTGAAGCCGTTGCACTGGGCCAAGAACAGAGTCACAGGCAGGAGCTTGGTGCAGCAGGGTGGGGTCCGGTATGTAGGTAGTTTTACAGTCCGGCGCCGAGTCTTTATCTGATGCCAGCTTCAAAGAGAGAGAGGTGCATTGCTGAGTGAAGCCACACCCTGTTGCAGGTGAGCGCACTCAGGACGTCAGCCCTGCACTCCTCCACACCTCACACAGCATGCAGCAAACGCCCACGTAGGAAAAAAGGAAAGGAGGGAGGGGGAATGGAAACAATGCTGCCACGAGGCAGAACCAGAGGTGGAGGTCATCACATTTTCCTTTCTTTTTTTTGTTGGTGTTGGGTTTTTTTTTTGTTTTATTATGTTTTGTTTTTTTTGGGGGGGGGTGGGGTTCTTTGTTTTGCTTTTGTTTTGGCATATGCTGTTATATTTGACACAACATTGATATTTGAAATGCCATTATTTGTAATAACTGTCTATGTAAAAACTCAATAAACAAACTTGAACAAAACAAAAAGAAATCACAAGAACTGGATTTGCATGTAAGCAAGCTAATTGATTGATGTTCTCAGCGATTGATTATTTTTTCTCACTGGAGCCCCCAGGAGCTCCTCAGGAAAGTCCGGAGCATCCTGAACAAGATGACTCCTCAGAGGTTTGACCAGCTGATGAAGCAGGTCACAGATTTGAACATTGGCACAGAGGAGAAGCTCAAAGGAGTTGTGAACCTGGTGTTTGAGAAGCCATTGCTGCGCCCAACTTCGCCATCACTTATGGATTAAGTGCTGCTGCCTTGCCATTGTAAGCATGCTTCATTAATTTTTGGCTCATGTGACAGAAAATTCATTGAAGATGAACATGTTCTTGTTGATTTGCTCAATCAGTTTGCCATTTATGAGAGAAAATAATACAGTTTTAGACCATTTGTCTAGAATCGCCACCTTGGGAAAGCTGGGAAAAAGTGTGCTTTAACATGTGTTCAATGGTGAAGATGAAGCAAATCGATCCAGAATGTAAATAATGAAAAAGCCCCGATTGTGTGAATCCAATGTTTCGGAGACCCATTTATTTTGTAATTTAGGGATTTCTTACCTCACAAAGATCACGTGGTATCATTTATGTTGGGAGACTGTGCACCGGGTACCAATTATGTTGGGTTTTGGCAGTTTGGCTATCGATATTGATTAATAATGATCAAAGACAGTTATCAATTATATTATTGAAGACTTAATTTGATCTGTAACACATATTGTGGCAGTCATGCACACCACTGTCAGTTTTCCCCACAGAGGGATGGAGTTCGGAGTTCCAGAGGCTATTATTTTATTAAAATAAATCAAAACAAACACCAAAACACACACCAGACACCACTCCCTCATTCCGGCTCTTTTATTTCAAAAGAAATTAAGAGTGTTTTTGTTTACACAAGAATGAATTTTGTTAACTATCTGTGATCAGCAATTAATAATGATGATTGTAATATCAATAATAATGTAGTAATAACAGTGATAATTGTTGTTGTTACTGCTTCATTTTGATGTTTGGATAACGCCATAGTTTTTATAGTGATTATAGTTATATTGTGGTGTTTTTGGCTTAATGTGTTCTTTTGACAGATGTGTTTAATTTGGTTGCACAGTGGGCTTCATGGTTTGTCCTGTGTCCTGTGCGTGACTTTGTATGTCATTTTGTAAATAACATTTGCAATGAAAAAGAAGGAGACCCCAGGAAGAATAGCACCTGCAATGAGTCAGGATCTAATGGGGCGCTCTATAAAATGAAGAAATGAACAACATCACTCGTAATCGAACACCATCTAACAAAGCAAATCACACTCACGTGAACTCATTTTCAAAATAGGCCTCTTGACTGTATGGGAAAGAGATGTTGGGTTTCCCCCATATGACAGTCTGAGTAGCAGACAACTTGGGATTTTGAGAGACAAGTAGCAGAAAGAGAAAGATAAGCTGATGTCAGAACCGAAGATTAAAACTAGTAATTTTTAAAGCTGTGATTTAAATCCAACACAATTGATCATCAAAGTAGACTTAATACTTTCTACACCCTTCACCAAGTGTCTATGAGCTTAGCAACTTGGAAAAACCTGTACCTCAAAGCAGGTCAAACAAGAAATACCTTTGCAACAATTAACATCCCGCTCTTTCTCAAGTAAAGGTCACTTGAATCACAACAATTGAACCATGGTGTTGAAAAATACAATGGTGTAACAATGATGTAATCACAATCAAACCTCCATCAACATCTTCTTCTACTCATCGTAGATCTCAGAAAATTTCCCATATACATTTAATTTAAATCACCCCTCCAGCAAACAAACATATTGGACCTTCTTGAGCTCACATTAAAACATGATTGTCACGATGTGTTTACAGGTCTCAGTAAAAAAAAAAGAAAAAGAAAAAAGTTAGACATGAACCATGAAAAAGTGGCGAGAAAGTGATTTTCATTCCCATGTTTGGTCACTACTTTTTAAATGCATTTTTGTGTAGACTTTGGGAATAAAAGTTCTCTGCAATATGTCTTGCATTTTTTGTCACAAGCCATGAATCTATATAAGTATAAATTAATAAAATTTTCATTCTGTGATACTTAATTCACTTGTTTTATTTATCAAATTTCACTTTAGCAACACAAAACTTCTCACAAATTATCAGCTATATATATTATATATTACATATATATTTATGGTAACATTTTAGAAAGGTCTTGAGGAATTGTGACCATGAAATGTGAATGTAGACCATGAAATCCTGCAAATGTGTGGAAAAACGCTTCTTTAACTAATACTATATATCAACCATGGAGAACTTTGCCACACAAACACACACAAACATCACTGTAATGGCATTGGTTGTATTTTACAGTGTTTACAGTGGAAGGGTTTCATTTCTTCTATTGACAATTGATGCTTTTGTCATTTTACAGTACATATATATTTTTTTTTAAATAGACCTTGCAAGCTTTTGTATCTATTCAATGGACACTTTCTTTAGAGGATGTTTTATGATTCATCTCCATCACATCACTGTCAGAAATGTCATCTCAGATCCCTATATCTTCTGTTTCCTTCAGAACATTCACAGCGCTGGCATCCTATAAATCGATCTTGTTGATGTACATGAACATCTGTCTGAATCACATTTGACTTGCTGGCAGGTGCAGCAGACGAACTGCAACACACTTTGAGGAGCAGGATTTGTAGTCATCCGGGTCACTGTTAACCCCCCATCCTCAATGTGCCATCCACTACTAATGGGTGAGGGTGAACACATGATACCTTTCAGACAATGTTTCATTATTGCTGCTTGGTAGTTTGTCCTTTTGCAGTATCGGTGTAGAGCGTCACATGTTGGGAGGCATGGCTAGTTCTGGCAAAGCGGAAGATGCCATGCAGGATGCTTTGTGCCTTGCATCGTTCACATTTTCAGCAGATGACTCACCATACAGGTAACTGATATTTGCACATTACTTCAAAGCCGGGAAGTAATATGCCCGCATTTGAAGTAATATGCAAATTTTACTTGCATGGCTTAAGACAATGATTCTTGTTTTGTTGGAAAGTCCTGTGTGAAAGTACAACCTACATGGTACATCTTTCTCCAGTTTTAAAACAACGACTGCCTCTTCAGTACCGCAATGACCACAGTGTGATGTTTTCGTGCAGAACGTTGTACATGTAAACACATTCTTGTGTCACATTGTTCATGATCACATGTCAGATCTTCAACTGCATTACCAGTCTGCAAAGCCTCCCTTACAGTCACATGTAATGTTTTTCTCCCATTCTCACATTGTGTAAGCTCACAATAAAGTATGCTTTTGTCCTCATTAGTTTGACGAGCAGCTTTTGTGCTGTGTCAGTGTCACGTTGTGCTTGGCTTCCCTTTAGTCGTGACTCTGAGCATTCTGTACCTGATGGTTGAGGTCGCCTGAGCTTGTCTGCAGCGAGTGTCTCAATAAAAATGACATCACATCACATATATTGATTTGATCATTCTTTGCCTGATGATCTGCTCACAGGAGGTCTTGTAGCTTAGTAGCTTACATTGAAGGCTGGCTCATTTTTGAAACACGTACGCACGCACGCACGCACGCACGCACGCACGCACGCACGCACGCACACGCACACACACACACACACACACACACACACACCCACACACACACACACACACCAAGCTGTATGTATGTAGTTCGAATCATTGTTTTATTTGTTTCATTGTAAATAAATATATTTTTTGGAATCATACTTGCTGTCTTATTAATTTGCACAAAGGTGAATGAAATGTTGACCTTTTCTGTTTCAAGAACTCTAAAATCCTTCAAGCTTTATTGTTAAATCTTGTAATTGTAATTAATTCAACTATTAATTATAATCCCAAATTAATTATTTAGTTATATCTTATATCTATATTTCCTGTTAAACAGGTGGTGCTCTTGAAGTATATGTGCGACCTGAAGGCCCTTCTTAATGAAAAGAAGAAGGCATTCAGATCCGGGGACAGAGCAGAACTCAAACGGGTACAAAGGGAACTGAAACGCAGCATCAGGGAGAGCAAGGACAACTTCAGACAAAAACTGGAACACAAACTGGAGGAAAACAACACCAGGGACGTCTGGAGTGGGATGAGAGAGATCACCGGCTTCCAGTGGAGAGGTGGGACTGCAGCTGAGGGGGATGAACGACGCGCCAACGAGTTGAACACATTCTTCCATAGGTTCAACTCCAACACCTCCACGCCCAGCGGCCCCTCTACTGCTCTTACTAGCTACAACCCCCCACCTCCCCCCACCACCCCCTGCCATACACCACCCCCATCACCCCTAACACCTCCCTGCCCCCTGCTGACATCCACCACAGACCTTTTCACACCTCCCACCAACTGGACATCCTCCCAGCCACCACAGCTCCCCACCACCTCCTGCGGTGGACACCCCCCTGCCCCACCCTCATCACCTCCAACTCATCCACCTTCAACCTCAGACACTGCCATATCCCCCACCCCCCCGTCTGGACTCCACATCACATCCAGCCAGGTGAGGAGAGAGCTGGAGAGGCTCAAACAAAGGAAAGCTGCCGGACCGGACCGCATCAGCCCTCGCGTGTTGAAGGCGTGTTCCAGCCAGCTCTGTGGAGTTCTGCAGCACCTCTTCAACCTGAGCCTACGCCTTCAGAGAGTGCCATTGCTCTGGAAAACATCCTGCCTGGTCCCCGTGCCCAAAAAAGGACGCCCTGCTGCACTGAAGGACTACAGGCCGGTGGCACTGACCTCTCATATTATGAAGGTCATGGAGAGACTTGTCCTGGCACACCTCAGACCACTGGTGTGCCCATCGCAAGACCCCCTGCAGTTTGCATATCAGCCCCATGTTGGGGTTGATGATGCAATCATCTACCTGCTGCAGAAGGCGTATTCCTCCCTGGACAGACCCAACTCCTCAGTCAGGATCATGTTCTTCGACTTCTCCAGCGCCTTCGACACGATCCAGCCCAGACTGCTGAAGGCCAAGCTGGAGAACATGCAGGTTGGTGCTCCCCTCATCACTTGGGTGGACGACTATCTGACGGGCAGACCGCAGTTTGTGAGATTACAGAACTGTGTGTCTGGTCGTCTGATCAGTAACGTCGGGGCCCCCCAGGGAACTGTACTGTCCCCCTTCCTCTTCACCACATACACATCTGACTTTAAGTACTGCACTGAGTCGTGTCATCTGCAAAAATTCTCTGATGACACGGCCATTGTGGGGTGTGTTGGGGGCGGGGGGGAGGCGGAGTACAGAGTCCTGGTTGACCGATTTGTGAAGTGGTGTGGGGAGAACCACCTGTTGCTGAACGTGGAGAAGACGAGGGAGATGGTGGTGGACTTCAGGAGGAACCAGCCCCTGCCCTCTCCAGTCAGCATCAGTGGGAAGGACGTGGACTTGGTGGACTCCTATAAGTACCTGGGTGTCACACTGGACAATAAACTGGACTGGTCCACCAACATACAGGCCATCTACAAGAAGGGCCTGAGCCGGCTTTACTTCCTGAGGAGGCTCAGGTCCTTTAATGTCTGCAACAAGATGCTGCAGATGTTCTATCAGTCTGTCGTTGCAAGCACCATCTTTTTTGCTGCGGTGTCCTGGGGTGCGGGCATCAAGGCAAAGGACGCCAACAGACTGAACAAACTGATCAGGAAGGCAGAGTCTGTTGTTGGCTCCAAGCTTGTCACCCTGGAGGAGGTAGTGGAGGACAGGATGCTGGCAAAACTGCTAGCAATCATGGACAATCCCTCCCACCCCCTCCACAAAACACTGGACAAGCTGAAGAGCAGCTTCAGCAACATACTGATCCAACCCCGCTGCTCGAAGGAACGCTACAGGAAGTCGTTCCTCCCCACGGCAATAAGACTTTTTAACTCGTCTACCTCCGTCAGAGCCTCATTATAATTACTCACGCTCATTTCTTAAGTTATGTCCTACCCAGATATTTTTATATTTGTATATGTGTATATTTTTATTCCCTACTTTTTATATTCTATTCCATTGTATTTTATAAACCAGAATGCTGCAACAAAACAATTTCCCTTCGGGGATTAATAAAGTTATCTATCTATCTATCTATCTATATGTGGCAGAGAGGTGATTAAGCCCCAGATGTGACTCAGGTGTGTTGCCTCACCTCTCTGCCCATCAAGGAGGAGCCACTGGACACACAGGGGAGAAGGAGGGAGTGAACACACGGACTGATAGAAGAGCTGGAAAGAGGCAGTGGTGTCTGGTGTGTGTTTTGGTGTTTGGTTTGATTTATTTTAATAAAATAATAGCCTCTGGAACTCCGAACTCTCTCCCTCTGTGGGTGAAACCAGCGGTGCTTTCATGACTGCCACGGTATGTGATACAGTAATTTTTTTTTGTCTTTTTTTTTTTTTAACTATTTCACTTCTTAACAACCCAACTGTTTAACTTTGGCAATGACCTAAAGAATCTGTGGAATATACTCAGTGAACAAAGCCTCAACACTTTAATAAATGCTATAATTGTCTTTGTAGATATCGATTTAGCTTTCTCTTCAAGAGTGTGCCTAAACTCTCGCCCATGCAACCGTGGTAAATTTGGAAGGGACAGGTGCTATAGGGACTCTGACTGCCCAGCACTTACCAAGTGTTGCATGAGAGGATGTTTGTCTTCCCCTCTCCAGACGTGGGTGTGAAACAGGTGTGTTGCCTCACCTCTCTCCCATCAAGGAGGAGCCACTGGACACACAGGGGTGACAAGGAGGGAGTGAACACACGGACTGACAGAAGAGCCGGAAAGAGGCAGTGGTGTCTGGTGTGTGTGTTTTGGTGTTTGTTTTGATTTATTTTAATAAAATAATAGTCTCTGGAACTCCGAACTCTGTCCCTCTGTGGCAGAAACCAACAGTGGCATGCATGACTGCCACAATATGTGATACAGATCAGATTTTCCATCCATCCCTGGATGGATGGAGATCAGATTAAATCTTCAATAATAACTGTCTTTGATAATTATGAATCACTATCGATAGCCAAACTGCCCAAACCCAACATAATTGGTACCCGGTGCAGAGTCTCCCAACATAAATGGTACCACGTGATCTTTATGAGGTAAGAAATCCCTAAATTACCAAATAAATGGGTCTCCAAAACATTGGATTCAAACAATCTGGGCTTTTTCATTATTTACATTCTGGATCGATTTGCTTCATCCTCGCCATTGAACACATGTTAAAGCACAATATTTCCCAGTTTGCCCAAGGTGGCGATTCTAGACAAATGGTCTAAAACTGTATTTTCTTTCTTTCATTAATGGCAAACAGCGTGAGCAAACCAACAAACTTTTATTTAAGTTGTACATCAAGTATTTGGCTTAATTCAAAGTTTTGTAAGTTAAATTCCCTTCTCGTGGACAGAATGCTGAGATAAAGGATTGGCACCTTACAGGGTCGACATATATTGTGGGAATATTGTGAAATTATTCCAGGATCTCTCTCAACAATATGAGATTATAATCCCATTTGGAAATATTTGAAAATTGGGCATGTTTTGAAGGGTGTTGGCTCATACTATCAGGACCCAAAGGCAGCGGATAAAGTCAATATGATTACAAAGACTTTTGGAGAGGACAGGATGGTTCTATATTACAAGCTTCTGCTCAGCTTCAGTGAGAATAAATCTCTGAAATAGGCATGGGGAAAAGACTTAGAAGCTTCTTTTGATGATCACAGCTGGTAGAAAATATGTGCTCGTATTTGTACTTCATCAGGTCCCTCAGAATGAGACTGATGCAGTTCAAAATATTACAGTGCTTCTATTGTAGACTATTTAGAATAGGTTTGTTTGAGTCAACATTTTGCTGAAAATGTAGACAAGTTACTGGTACTTTAAGTCATGTGCTGTGATCTTGTCCACAAATCCAGCTGTTTTGGTTCCTCATCAGCATTAACAGAACTTGATGTCTTGAGAAAGAAAACCTATCAGTTGAAATCACTGTATTTTCAACAAAAATGCTTGTTCATGCTTATGGAAACAATTGTAAAAATCATTGTCTTCAAAGAATTATGTGAGACTAACTTGGTTTTACACTCCTACTCAAAACTTTCTTCCTCAAAGGAACTGCAGATACAGAAATATGGTCAAGGCAACATGTACAGTCGACACAGATCCTCTTTTGATGCAACTTTCTTTTATTGGTTTATAAAGAACAGATTCAAAGCAAGAGTTACCATACAATTCTTGAGAAGAAGGGCATAGCATAATATCATCTAATCATTAAGATCAATTACTTGCGCAAACCAAAGCTCAAATACCCAGCATTGCAGTTGATTAATTAGGAAAATCTCACAAGAGATATTTTCCAACAAATTTTATGATTACAGCATGAAAGAAACAACAAATTTGTGCGCCCAGGATGAAGAATCCAGCTTTTTGTAGATCGTTAATCAGTAGACATCACTGCCGGAATGCCCAGTGAAGGCTCATCAGGTAGCTGGAAAATCATAAAAAAGTAACACTGTCAATTACAAAAGGAACCCACAACCACACAAGGGAGATTGTCTTTTAAATGGTAAGTTGTCATTCTCTTTGTTCATATTTATATCTCACCCCAATGTAAAACACTAAAACCATAAATACAAACATGTCTACAACTTTTGATGCAGCACTTATTACGTCTGAGGCAGCCATAGCCATTAAGGCACATATGTTTCAAAAATGGTTGACACTTGGTAACCCTGCACCAGTAAAAGTTGGAGCACAATTCTGACTTGACTAACAATGAAATTGATGTCCAGAAAAATGAAAGAGATTATCTAACTCATGAAAGACATTAACGGTCTGTAGAATTTATCTCTGGATTCTTCCCATCAAAAGTGACTTTATTTCATTGCCTGACTTATAATTCAATAATGGCTAAATGTATGTGTGCAGTTAGCTCCAAGAAGCAAACAGTGGCCAATGTGGAACAATGTAAATAACTTAAAGTGATAAATACCTGCAGAATCTGTTCAAATACATTTTTCATCCACCTCAAAGAGCCCATTTCTACTCTCGCTTCAACACTTTCACTTTCAGTCTCAACTACACAGTGAATATTTAAAAATACATTATTTCATTAAAATCTCGCCTCTTGGATCCAAGCAGACACGTCCACATGTAGCACTGCAACATTTCTGAAGTCCAGGGCATTGGAAGTTATTATTGCACATTTGTTGGTAAGAGCAGTCTGTAGGTCGGTCCCTCACCCTGGGGCACTTTCCTCGCTTGACTGAAGAAGAAGAAGACAAATCAACATCTGCCAAAAGCATCTGGACAATGAGACAACTTTTGCCTCAATGTTTCACAGAACCTTAGTGTGAAGTAACCTGTGACATAAATGTCCCAAAATATAATGAGCTAAACAGTTAAGTTGATACGAACAGCAGAAGAGGGGGACACACAATCTCATAGACACACACACCAGCACACGCACGCACGCACACACGCACACACGCACACACGCACACACGCACACACACACACACACACACACACACTAGAAGTTAGTAGTCTGAGCCTCCTGCCCTCGTCATGGTTGGCAGCAAGTGACTTTTGTCTGCTTGTTCCTCTTCGTCTCTATCCTTTCCTTTTCTTTCTTTCTGTTCATTAACCTCAACCAGAACAGTGGAAACCCGCCACCTCTGACTCTGGTTCTGCAGGTTTATTCCTGATAGGTAGTTTTTCTTTCCACCGTCGCTTAACTTTGTTCGTGTGGAATTGTTGAGATTTACTCGTACTTGGTATTTTAAAATGAAATTAAATTGAACGGAATTTTAAAAAAAAAATCACTGTATTTCATTGCCTGGTAGATAATTCAGTAGATTATTCAACAAAAGCTAAATGTAGGTGTTGTTTACAAACAGTAATGTCAAAGAAGCAAACAACTCATGCAACTGTTTTGCCAAGTAGAGCTTGTCATTCTCTTGACCAGTAGAAAATGATTCAAAGAAAATGAATTCATTATGATCGATCCTCCTAATATATTAATTTTAAGTACCTGCAAAATCAGTTCAAATATGTTTTTCGGCCACTTCAACAAGCCCATTTCTACTCTTGCTTCAACATTTTCACTTTGTGTATAATTAACATCATGTATTCTAGTACCTTCGTTGAGAAACTATTTTTCTCTTTCCAAAAATATGTGCAAATTGTCTCAACTTCACAGTGAATATTTGATAAGATGTTATGTCATTCACATCTCACCTGCTCGTAGGCAGACTTTTCCACAGTCGAAAGTGTTGCAACATTGTTGAATTCCAGGGCATTGGAAGTTGTTTGTGCAACTTCGTTCCTGAGAACACGTCAGAGTTCCGGGGCTCAGGCGGGGACATGCTCCTGTCTTGACTGAAAAAGAAGAAGACAAATCAACATCTGCTAAAAGCATCTGGACAATGATGTAACTTTTGACTTGCCAGTTCATTTAGTGGATCAATAACATCATGCATTCTCGTCCCTTAGTTGAGAAACGATTTTCTCTTTCAAAACATGTGCATTTTGAGAAAAGTCACAACTTCACAGTGAATATTTGAAAAGATGTTATTTCATTCGCATCTCACGTGCTTCAATGCAGACAGGTCCACATGGACTGGCACAACATTTGTCAATTCCAGAGCATTGGAAGTTTAGAGTACACGGTTGTTGGCTCGAACAATCCAACGGGGTGGACGAGTGGGGACACCTTCCTGCCCTGACTGAAGAAAAAGAAGAAGAACAACAAATCAGCATCTCTTCAAAGAATCTGGACAATGATGTAACTTTTGACTTTCTATTCCACAGAAGGTTTTTGTGATGTAACCTTTGACAAAAATGTAGTAGCTTCAGAAAATATGATATATTACACAGTTGAGGTGATACGAACAGCAGAGGATGGGGACACACATCTTCATTAGACAGACATGGACAGCAGTCAAGCTCCTCTCATGTGTAACCAGTTCCCAGTTTCAGTTAGGGATGCAAACACAGTCTTTACTTTTAAGGCCTGGCTCATTCCTTTATGGACCATTTTCTATTAAAGCTGCTATAAGGTTTAAACTGCTTGGAGACCTTTAAAGCAGTTTTATGCTTGACGTACGGGCGTGACGTTTGGAACTTAAGGACTTCACATGCTCTCTGCAAGGCTCGTCTGTAGAGCTTGCACAGGTCGCGGGTGCACACATGATTGTGGCCATGCTCCACTCTGGGCTCACTTCCATGCGCGTTCCATAATGTAACATAACAATCCCGAAAATGTGTCCACTGCTGCTGCCCGGCATTCTCCACCTTTCCTAAAGTAGTTTAGGTTTCAATTTAGGAGTTCTGAGTTGTCTGGGTATCTTTATTTGCTTTTAAATTGTGATTGTTCAGATGTCTAGACGGGGGATCTCCTCATACAAGCAGTCAGTAGTCTCTGACGTATGCACAGTTGGCAGCGCACAGACCATGCAGTCACAAATGTGGGCTGCGCGCATTCAAATGCAGTGGGGATGCAGAGGACAGGGTGGATGACAAATTTGACGTCACTGCACACACGTACATTGCACAGAGCATGTTCAGGCCTGTTAAGTCAAAATTGCCTTGTTATTCAATTATGTCATCATTGTGGTAAAGGAGGGGCTTCCTGCAAAGGCCTGTACTGCAGGGCTGGAGGGAGGCACACACAGCAACTCACAGCAGCTGACCAGGTGGGCAGAATCAATCAATCAGAAAGGTGACTGAAGCTTCAACAGCTTTCAGCAAAGAAGCCAGTGCCCTGCTTGGTAGTGGGCTTATGCAGAGAGACAGGAAAGCATCTACAAATATCCAGGAAGGCAGCAGGTAAGGCAAAAAATGAAGACTCTCTGCTGCTTTGCGTTGATACACTGTGATATGTGCTGTGTCTTCCTTTGAGCTTGCTGATTTGATTTCAGTAATTAATTGGTGATTTTTTTGTTCATTTCATTACATTTAAAATTGTGGTTAAAATCTCTAATAAACCTTTAATAAACTTTAATTTACAGTGGAGTACAGTTCATGACTTTATATATTAAAAGTAGAATTTGTGGTGATTAAAATACCAGTTAATGACCGATGAGAATGCATTTTGTTGGAGTAAAATACTACAAAATAGGTACTTTACTTCAACTTAATTAATCTAAATACTCTTGTCTTGTTGAATATATTTCCAGAACTTTGTTTACATATGAGTTTAGATGACTAAACAGAAACGCATTTCATTGTGAAACAAGTTGCATTTGTGTGGATACATGTACAGTGACATAATTTCTTTGTTGTGATTTCTGTTAAAAGGTTTTCTACCTGCAACGAAGGCTGTACCCACATCCAATAAATAATGGAGAAAAGGAAAGAATGACTCTGTGGTGATTGAGTGGAACCCAGTTTGAGCTCTGGGTAGAAGCTGCTTGTCCCTTTTTAAGTGAGGAATCTACAACAACCAAGGTGGAACTTGACAAGGCCTTTAGGCGTGTGGAATTGGCATGAGAGAATGTGTGTGCCATTTATTTTACATGCGGCCTCCTCCTCTTCAACTCTGCCTTTTTTCCCGTCTCCGCCCATCTGGTCAGAAAAATTTGGAGGCGCACGGTAAAGTCGTACATAGGAGTGTGGTGGCTAAAATCACGTAATTCGGCCGCATGAAACTGCAGAGCTTTCAGACACGTCAAGCCTTATCCAGATTTTTTGAAATTGAAAAGATATTCCTTTTGTCACAGCGAACAGTATATTGTTATTATGGACTAGAATTGAGAATTATATACTATGTAAAAGAAAAAATCATGTTGAAATTGATTGTAAAAGTGTAATTGCATATTATACATACAAAAATAGACAGAATTTATAGTTAATTTAATAATTATATTTGGAAAAATTGTATTCACAGATGCACATTAGCAAAGCTAAACTAAAACTTTAAGTTTTATATTGAATTTAAAGAACACATTAAAATACTAAGTAAAACTTTCTTAAATTTTACTAGTAATTTAAAACAAAAAGAAAAACATCCTTATTTGTATTTGTTATAGTTGCAATCACATAGTTATCAATGTAATAATCATAATCTCTGAGACATAAACATGTAATCAAACATTCTAAATGAGAGACAATGCCAGGAATTTATGATTGGGTGTACGTTTTCAGAAATATCTTTGGAATCATAAACACCAAATGTAAAGCTCATCCACAAAATCATTCAATAATTGTTTGGGAAATTGCTTGTGTCTCTGTCTCTCATTAAAAGTGGTTTCTCCTGTTTTAGTATTGCAACTAAAAATAAAAGCTTGCGGATGCGTCAAGCATCTTTACTGGGCTTTCTTTTTTTGATTTTTTTCATTTAGCTTGTTGCTCTCCGTCTCTGGCCTCTGCTTTTATTCTCGAATCACAACCGAAATAGCACGAAGCCGCCACTGTCTGGTTATGTCTGTTGGAATACATTTTTCACCCACCTCAAAGAGCCCATTTCTACTCTCACTTCAGCACATTCACGTTGTACATTATCATCATTCATTCACATACCTTAGTTAAACTGTTTTCTCTTTCAAAAATAGTGTATTTTGAGAAAGGTCTCACCTTAAGTGATTATTTGAAAAAATGTTCTTTCATTCACATCTCACCTGCTCGTATGCAGACACCCCCACAATTTGTTTGACAACATTTTTGACGATTACGGCACTCGCTGTCATCACTGCACGCTCGTTGCTCAATACACTCAAATCCGGAGAGCAGGGCAGGGCACACTCCTGGATTGCCTGACAAATCAAGACCTGCCAAAAGGAACACACACACACACACACACACACACACACACACACACACACACACACACACACACACACACACACACACACACACTATAAGCAAGAAATACAATTGAACAAATGTCCTATTATACAGCCACAACTGCACCTCATATATTTACCAAAAGCATTACTATCAACGTAATGAAATAAGATAAAAAAAGCTTAGCAATAAAATGAATTTTACTGTCATAAAGCAGTGATCATTTGTCTAGACAATCCACCCGTTACCTTTCCTCATAAACAGTTCCATCACTATGTAATAAAAGTTGTTTGAGTTCAAACAATCAGATCTTTTCTGTCGCTATGAAGCCCAATGCTGAAAGTTGAGCCTGCTCTGTCTTTTTTCTGGCATAAGCTCTAATTGACTGACTATTCTGACTACTCTTGATGTATACTGTCACCACATGAGTTTAAGCCACAGGTGCCTGCACTGTTGATTCTGAAGGCCCAAAGGCAGATTTCTTCCATCCTGACAATGCTTGAAATATGATTGAACCGGAGTCCTATATAAACATACTTCTGGAAAAAGTGAAACAAGAAGAAAAGCTATGAAATGAAAACTGCTGGTAAACTGAAGATGTTATTAAGGTCATTCAATTTGAAAGAGGAATTCTTATCATTCGGTCAGATTACATGTCTAATAGTTGTAAGTAAAAACAAACCTGTCGTTTCTGAGACAGAATCTGAGTGCTCAATTGCACCCAGAATCAAGATCAATGCACAGACTGAAGCCAGGCGTCCCTCCATATCTGCTCTTCCTGCACAGAGAACACAACACAAACTGCACAAACTTCTTGGTGTATATGTACTGTAAGCAGAGGAGGAAGTCAGACTTGCTCTGCCCACCCTATTGTACCACTTAATTACCACTGGATGAGTATGCGGACGCATGTCACTCCAAAGGAGTGCCATTGGTGGATTTTGGTGGGGAAAACACAGAACAAGTTTCAATTAAAAGTTCTAATTAAATTCCAACACAATCAAAGTTGAGTTCAGCAACTTGAAAAACCTGTACATCAAACCAGGTCAAACAAGAAATACCTTTGCAACAATGAACATTCCAGTCTTTTTCAAGAAAAGATCAGTTGAATCACAGCCATGGAATTATGGCTTTGAAAAGTACAATCGATATAATAACAATGATATAATCATAATCAGCCCTCCATCAACATCTCCTTTTACCGGAGATCTGAGAAAACCTCCCAAATACATTTAATTTAATTCACCCCTCCAGCAAACAAACATATTGGACCTTCTTGAGCTCACATTAAAACATGATTCCACTTTTTCACACATTATGAAGAATTCAAATATTCATGTTCACCCTAAAATTTCAAGTATGCTCAAACATACTTTTTTATGTTAAATCGACCCAACTCATCAGTTCCAGAAGAGCTGCCTATTGTTCAGAATCCTCCTGCTGTTCTTAACAAAATCAGCATACCTGAAAGTATTGCAAGAATCATACATTCAGTTCCAGTAACCTGGATGATTGTCACGATGTGTTTATAGATCTCAGTAAAAAAAAAAAACAAGTTAGACAACTGTCCTAAGTGACACAAAGGGGTGGAGCACATCATACCCGAGGTTCCAAAAGAAAGGATCCACTTCAAAATATAAATGGTTTGGGTATAAATACGTCTCAGGAGAAGGTTTATATTAAGTGTTCCCAAAGTCAGAAGCAAAAAAGGTGAAGCAGCTTTTTAAACAATAGATTTGACTTATTTTGCCTTTATATAACTGTTACTTTATTTACGGTGGTGTTACTATATAACACCACTTTGCTAACGTAGAAGTAAAATATTTAACAGCATGTCAAAATAAACCCTCAACCACAAAACAGGTCTTCAGATTCATGTTATTTTCATTAAAAATGTGACTTTTGCCTTCTTTTGGTGGAAGACAAACACGCAGCAGCACTTGTAAAGTCCTTGGCAGTCATAGTCATCATCGCACTCGTTTTTCTCTGGGAGAGAACATGTTAGATCTGTGGCCCAGTCAGACCTGGGGCATGCTCCTGACTTGACTGAAGAGAAAGAAAGCAACAAAACAGAACATTTGAAAATGCTTTTTTGTTTGTTTGTTTTTTACTATTTGTTGCCCTCAGAAAATGGTCAGGCCTTGTCCTCTTTGGCAGTTTGTAACACACAAGGTTTTCACAAAATGTTTCCTATTTTCATTTGAATATATATAAAAAATTGTATGTTTCTGTGGGAGAGTAACAGTGCCACCTATAAGGCAAAGATAAACATGAGGGGAAAGGAATTGTCTGTTATGGCAAGGCAAAGCAAATGTATTCATATAGCACCATTCAGACACAAAGCAAATTCAGTGTAACTAAATAAAAGAAATCTATTAAAACAAGGTGAATAAGATTCTTTATTTCAAGCAATTGAGATTGAGAGATATACAAAAACAGCAGAATAAAGGAATGAAAAGGAGAATAAATAAAGTAAGTTATATAAAGGCAAAACAAGTCTAATCTATTGTTTATTAGAAAGCCAGAGCAAATACAATTGTTTTCAGGCCTGATATTGAAGTATGTCAGCAGTCCACTGGTGTTCAGGAACTTTGTTCCACAGGTGAGGCGCGTAGGCACTAAAAGCTGCTTCACCTTTACATCATTGTCCAGATGCTTTTGGCAGATGTTGATTTGTCTTCTTTTTCAGTCAAGACAGGACCATGTACCCTCCTGAGCCCCAGAACTCTGACGTGTTCTCAGCAACGAAGTTGCACAAACAACTTCCAATGCCCTGGAATTCTACAATGTTGCGACACTGACTGTGGAAGAGTCTGTTGAGGGACTGACTGATTTGAGTGAAGGTCCCCATCCCCGACTACGTGTGGCGCTCGTGTGTGCATGAGATGGCGATGGAATGTTTTCTATACTGGGGGCATTTTTCCATTTGACTTGATCAATCTATGCTGGCCGGGAGTGGAGTGTACTTGGTTTCTCCCTTTCTTTTTATTTATTCATTTTTTTCTATCACGGTTCACACTCAGAGAAGAGACTCAGGTGCGAACAGAAACACAGCAATCAGGACAACGCTCATAACACTTTATTAAGTGATGAGGCAAAGTACTCAAAACCAAAATACAAAGGAAAGCAGAACTCTAACGAGACAGAACTAAAGACTACCCAGGTACTTTAAACTAGAAAAACTGAACTCACAGAGGTCCCAAGACCTAGTCTACACTACACCAGCCAAGAACCACCCAAACAAAACTACAAGGACCCAGCGGGAGACTAAAGGAGCACACTGGAATGAAGCGGCAAATGCGGAAGGGCGTGGTTGGCGCTGGAGGACACGGGAGGTGGCGTTGTGGTGAAGCCGTTGCACTGGGCCAAGAACAGAGTCACAGGCAGGAGCTTGGTGCAGCAGGGTGGGGTCCGGTATGTAGGTAGTTTTACAGTCCGGCGCCGAGTCTTTATCTGATGCCAGCTTCAAAGAGAGAGAGGTGCATTGCTGAGTGAAGCCACACCCTGTTGCAGGTGAGCGCACTCAGGACGTCAGCCCTGCACTCCTCCACACCTCACACAGCATGCAGCAAACGCCCACGTAGGAAAAAAGGAAAGGAGGGAGGGGGAATGGAAACAATGCTGCCACGAGGCAGAACCAGAGGTGGAGGTCATCACATTTTCCTTTCTTTTTTTTGTTGGTGTTGGTTTTTTTTTTTGTTTTATTATGTTTTGTTTTTTTTGGGGGGGGTGGGGTTCTTTGTTTTGCTTTTGTTTTGGCATATGCTGTTATATTTGACACAACATTGATATTTGAAATGCCATTATTTGTAATAACTGTCTATGTAAAAACTCAATAAACAAACTTGAACAAAACAAAAAGAAATCACAAGAACTGGATTTGCATGTAAGCAAGCTAATTGATTGATGTTCTCAGCGATTGATTATTTTTTCTCACTGGAGCCCCCAGGAGCTCCTCAGGAAAGTCCGGAGCATCCTGAACAAGATGACTCCTCAGAGGTTTGACCAGCTGATGAAGCAGGTCACAGATTTGAACATTGGCACAGAGGAGAAGCTCAAAGGAGTTGTGAACCTGGTGTTTGAGAAGCCATTGCTGCGCCCAACTTCGCCATCACTTATGGATTAAGTGCTGCTGCCTTGCCATTGTAAGCATGCTTCATTAATTTTTGGCTCATGTGACAGAAAATTCATTGAAGATGAACATGTTCTTGTTGATTTGCTCAATCAGTTTGCCATTTATGAGAGAAAATAATACAGTTTTAGACCATTTGTCTAGAATCGCCACCTTGGGAAAGCTGGGAAAAAGTGTGCTTTAACATGTGTTCAATGGTGAAGATGAAGCAAATCGATCCAGAATGTAAATAATGAAAAAGCCCCGATTGTGTGAATCCAATGTTTTGGAGACCCATTTATTTGGTAATTTAGGGATTTCTTACCTCATAAAGATCACGTGGTACCATTTATGTTGGGAGACTCTGCACCGGGTACCAATTATGTTGGGTTTGGGCAGTTTGGCTATCGATAGTGATTCATAATTATCAAAGACAGTTATTATTGAAGATTTAATCTGATCTCCATCCATCCAGGGATGGATGGAAAATCTGATCTGTATCACATATTGTGGCAGTCATGCATGCCACTGTTGGTTTCTGCCACAGAGGGACAGAGTTCGGAGTTCCAGAGACTATTATTTTATTAAAATAAATCAAAACAAACACCAAAACACACACACCAGACACCACTGCCTCTTTCCGGCTCTTCTGTCAGTCCGTGTGTTCACTCCCTCCTTGTCACCCCTGTGTGTCCAGTGGCTCCTCCTTGATGGGAGAGAGGTGAGGCAACACACCTGTTTCACACCCACGTCTGGAGAGGGGAAGACAAACATCCTCTCATGCAACACTTGGTAAGTGCTGGGCAGTCAGAGTCCCTATAGCACCTGTCCCTTCCAAATTTACCACGGTTGCATGGGCGAGAGTTTAGGCACACTCTTGAAGAGAAAGCTAAATCGATATCTACAAAGACAATTATAGCATTTATTAAAGTGTTGAGGCTTTGTTCACTGAGTATATTCCACAGATTCTTTAGGTCATTGCCAAAGTTAAACAGTTGGGTTGTTAAGAAGTGAAATAGTTTAAAAAAAAAAAAGACAAAAAAAAATTACTGTATCACATACCGTGGCAGTCATGAAAGCACCGCTGGTTTCACCCACAGAGGGAGAGAGTTCGGAGTTCCAGAGGCTATTATTTTATTAAAATAAATCAAACCAAACACCAAAACACACACCAGACACCACTGCCTCTTTCCAGCTCTTCTATCAGTCCGTGTGTTCACTCCCTCCTTCTCCCCTGTGTGTCCAGTGGCTCCTCCTTGATGGGCAGAGAGGTGAGGCAACACACCTGAGTCACATCTGGGGCTTAATCACCTCTCTGCCACATATAGATAGATAGATAGATAGATAACTTTATTAATCCCCGAAGGGAAATTGTTTTGTTGCAGCATTCTGGTTTATAAAATACAATGGAATAGAATATAAAAAGTAGGGAATAAAAATATACACATATACAAATATAAAAATATCTGGGTAGGACATAACTTAAGAAATGAGCGTGAGTAATTATAATGAGGCTCTGACGGAGGTAGACGAGTTAAAAAGTCTTATTGCCGTGGGGAGGAACGACTTCCTGTAGCGTTCCTTCGAGCAGCGGGGTTGGATCAGTATGTTGCTGAAGCTGCTCTTCAGCTTGTCCAGTGTTTTGTGGAGGGGGTGGGAGGGATTGTCCATGATTGCTAGCAGTTTTGCCAGCATCCTGTCCTCCACTACCTCCTCCAGGGTGACAAGCTTGGAGCCAACAACAGACTCTGCCTTCCTGATCAGTTTGTTCAGTCTGTTGGCGTCCTTTGCCTTGATGCCCGCACCCCAGGACACCGCAGCAAAAAAGATGGTGCTTGCAACGACAGACTGATAGAACATCTGCAGCATCTTGTTGCAGACATTAAAGGACCTGAGCCTCCTCAGGAAGTAAAGCCGGCTCAGGCCCTTCTTGTAGATGGCCTGTATGTTGGTGGACCAGTCCAGTTTATTGTCCAGTGTGACACCCAGGTACTTATAGGAGTCCACCAAGTCCACGTCCTTCCCACTGATGCTGACTGGAGAGGGCAGGGGCTGGTTCCTCCTGAAGTCCACCACCATCTCCCTCGTCTTCTCCACGTTCAGCAACAGGTGGTTCTCCCCACACCACTTCACAAATCGGTCAACCAGGACTCTGTACTCCGCCTCCCCCCCGCCCCCAACACACCCCACAATGGCCGTGTCATCAGAGAATTTTTGCAGATGACACGACTCAGTGCAGTACTTAAAGTCAGATGTGTATGTGGTGAAGAGGAAGGGGGACAGTACAGTTCCCTGGGGGGCCCCGACGTTACTGATCAGACGACCAGACACACAGTTCTGTAATCTCACAAACTGCGGTCTGCCCGTCAGATAGTCGTCCACCCAAGTGATGAGGGGAGCACCAACCTGCATGTTCTCCAGCTTGGCCTTCAGCAGTCTGGGCTGGATCGTGTCGAAGGCGCTGGAGAAGTCGAAGAACATGATCCTGACTGAGGAGTTGGGTCTGTCCAGGGAGGAATACGCCTTCTGCAGCAGGTAGATGATTGCATCATCAACCCCAACATGGGGCTGATATGCAAACTGCAGGGGGTCTTGCGATGGGCACACCAGTGGTCTGAGGTGTGCCAGGACAAGTCTCTCCATGACCTTCATAATATGAGAGGTCAGTGCCACCGGCCTGTAGTCCTTCAGTGCAGCAGGGCGTCCTTTTTTGGGCACGGGGACCAGGCAGGATGTTTTCCAGAGCAATGGCACTCTCTGAAGGCGTAGGCTCAGGTTGAAGAGGTGCTGCAGAACTCCACAGAGCTGGCTGGAACACGCCTTCAACACGCGAGGGCTGATGCGGTCCGGTCCGGCAGCTTTCCTTTGTTTGAGCCTCTCCAGCTCTCTCCTCACCTGGCTGGATGTGATGTGGAGTCCAGACGGGGGGGTGGGGGATATGGCAGTGTCTGAGGTTGAAGGTGGATGAGTTGGAGGTGATGAGGGTGGGGCAGGGGGGTGTCCACCGCAGGAGGTGGTGGGGAGCTGTGGTGGCTGGGAGGATGTCCAGTTGGTGGGAGGTGTGAAAAGGTCTGTGGTGGATGTCAGCAGGGGGCAGGGAGGTGTTAGGGGTGATGGGGGTGGTGTATGGCAGGGGGTGGTGGGGGGAGGTGGGGGGTTGTAGCTAGTAAGAGCAGTAGAGGGGCCGCTGGGCGTGGAGGTGTTGGAGTTGAACCTATGGAAGAATGTGTTCAACTCGTTGGCGCGTCGTTCATCCCCCTCAGCTGCAGTCCCACCTCTCCACTGGAAGCCGGTGATCTCTCTCATCCCACTCCAGACGTCCCTGGTGTTGTTTTCCTCCAGTTTGTGTTCCAGTTTTTGTCTGAAGTTGTCCTTGCTCTCCCTGATGCTGCGTTTCAGTTCCCTTTGTACCCGTTTGAGTTCTGCTCTGTCCCCGGATCTGAATGCCTTCTTCTTTTCATTAAGAAGGGCCTTCAGGTCGCACATATACTTCAAGAGCACCACCTGTTTAACAGGAAATATAGATATAAGATATAACTAAATAATTAATTTGGGATTATAATTAATAGTTGAATTAATTACAATTACAAGATTTAACAATAAAGCTTGAAGGATTTTAGAGTTCTTGAAACAGAAAAGGTCAACATTTCATTCACCTTTGTGCAAATTAATAAGACAGCAAGTATGATTCCAAAAAATATATTTATTTACAATGAAACAAATAAAACAATGATTCGAACTACATACATACAGCTTGGTGTGTGTGTGTGTGTGTGGGTGTGTGTGTGTGTGTGTGTGTGTGTGTGTGCGTGTGCGTGCGTGCGTGCGTGCGTGCGTGCGTGCGTGCGTGCGTGCGTACGTGTTTCAAAAATGAGCCAGCCTTCAATGTAAGCTACTAAGCTACAAGACCTCCTGTGAGCAGATCATCAGGCAAAGAATGATCAAATCAATATATGTGATGTGATGTCATTTTTATTGAGACACTCGCTGCAGACAAGCTCAGGCGACCTCAACCATCAGGTACAGAATGCTCAGAGTCACGACTAAAGGGAAGCCAAGCACAACGTGACACTGACACAGCACAAAAGCTGCTCGTCAAACTAATGAGGACAAAAGCATACTTTATTGTGAGCTTACACAATGTGAGAATGGGAGAAAAACATTACATGTGACTGTAAGGGAGGCTTTGCAGACTGGTAATGCAGTTGAAGATCTGACATGTGATCATGAACAATGTGACACAAGAATGTGTTTACATGTACAACGTTCTGCACGAAAACATCACACTGTGGTCATTGCGGTACTGAAGAGGCAGTCGTTGTTTTAAAACTGGAGAAAGATGTACCATGTAGGTTGTACTTTCACACAGGACTTTCCAACAAAACAAGAATCATTGTCTTAAGCCATGCAAGTAAAATTTGCATATTACTTCAAATGCGGGCATATTACTTCCCGGCTTTGAAGTAATGTGCAAATATCAGTTACCTGTATGGTGAGTCATCTGCTGAAAATGTGAACGATGCAAGGCACAAAGCATCCTGCATGGCATCTTCCGCTTTGCCAGAACTAGCCATGCCTCCCAACATGTGACGCTCTACACCGATACTGCAAAAGGACAAACTACCAAGCAGCAATAATGAAACATTGTCTGAAAGGTATCATGTGTTCACCCTCACCCATTAGTAGTGGATGGCACATTGAGGATGGGGGGTTAACAGTGACCCGGATGACTACAAATCCTGCTCCTCAAAGTGTGTTGCAGTTCGTCTGCTGCACCTGCCAGCAAGTCAAATGTGATTCAGACAGATGTTCATGTACATCAACAAGATCGATTTATAGGATGCCAGCGCTGTGAATGTTCTGAAGGAAACAGAAGATATAGGGATCTGAGATGACATTTCTGACAGTGATGTGATGGAGATGAATCATAAAACATCCTCTAAAGAAAGTGTCCATTGAATAGATACAAAAGCTTGCAAGGTCTATTTAAAAAAAAATATATATGTACTGTAAAATGACAAAAGCATCAATTGTCAATAGAAGAAATGAAACCCTTCCACTGTAAACACTGTAAAATACAACCAATGCCATTACAGTGATGTTTGTGTGTGTTTGTGTGGCAAAGTTCTCCATGGTTGATATATAGTATTAGTTAAAGAAGCGTTTTTCCACACATTTGCAGGATTTCATGGTCTACATTCACATTTCATGGTCACAATTCCTCAAGACCTTTCTAAAATGTTACCATAAATATATATGTAATATATAATATATATAGCTGATAATTTGTGAGAAGTTTTGTGTTGCTAAAGTGAAATTTGATAAATAAAACAAGTGAATTAAGTATCACAGAATGAAAATTTTATTAATTTATACTTATATAGATTCATGGCTTGTGACAAAAAATGCAAGACATATTGCAGAGAACTTTTATTCCCAAAGTCTACACAAAAATGCATTTAAAAAGTAGTGACCAAACATGGGAATGAAAATCACTTTCTCGCCACTTTTTCATGGTTCATGTCTAACTTTTTTCTTTTTCTTTTTTTTTTACTGAGACCTGTAAACACATCGTGACAATCATGCTTTGCTTTTGTTTTGGCATATGCTGTTATATTTGACACAACATTGATATTTGAAATGCCATTATTTGTAATAACTGTCTATGTAAAAACTCAATAAACAAACTTGAACAAAACAAAAAGAAATCACAAGAACTGGATTTGCATGTAAGCAAGCTAATTGATTGATGTTCTCAGCGATTGATTATTTTTTCTCACTGGAGCCCCCAGGAGCTCCTCAGGAAAGTCCGGAGCATCCTGAACAAGATGACTCCTCAGAGGTTTGACCAGCTGATGAAGCAGGTCACAGATTTGAACATTGGCACAGAGGAGAAGCTCAAAGGAGTTGTGAACCTGGTGTTTGAGAAGCCATTGCTGCGCCCAACTTCGCCATCACTTATGGATTAAGTGCTGCTGCCTTGCCATTGTAAGCATGCTTCATTAATTTTTGGCTCATGTGACAGAAAATTCATTGAAGATGAACATGTTCTTGTTGATTTGCTCAATCAGTTTGCCATTTATGAGAGAAAATAATACAGTTTTAGACCATTTGTCTAGAATCGCCACCTTGGGAAAGCTGGGAAAAAGTGTGCTTTAACATGTGTTCAATGGTGAAGATGAAGCAAATCGATCCAGAATGTAAATAATGAAAAAGCCCCGATTGTGTGAATCCAATGTTTCGGAGACCCATTTATTTTGTAATTTAGGGATTTCTTACCTCACAAAGATCACGTGGTATCATTTATGTTGGGAGACTGTGCACCGGGTACCAATTATGTTGGGTTTTGGCAGTTTGGCTATCGATATTGATTAATAATGATCAAAGACAGTTATCAATTATATTATTGAAGACTTAATTTGATCTGTAACACATATTGTGGCAGTCATGCACACCACTGTCAGTTTTCCCCACAGAGGGATGGAGTTCGGAGTTCCAGAGGCTATTATTTTATTAAAATAAATCAAAACAAACACCAAAACACACACCAGACACCACTCCCTCATTCCGGCTCTTTTATTTCAAAAGAAATTAAGAGTGTTTTTGTTTACACAAGAATGAATTTTGTTAACTATCTGTGATCAGCAATTAATAATGATGATTGTAATATCAATAATAATGTAGTAATAACAGTGATAATTGTTGTTGTTACTGCTTCATTTTGATGTTTGGATAACGCCATAGTTTTTATAGTGATTATAGTTATATTGTGGTGTTTTTGGCTTAATGTGTTCTTTTGACAGATGTGTTTAATTTGGTTGCACAGTGGGCTTCATGGTTTGTCCTGTGTCCTGTGCGTGCATATGTGTGCGTGACTTTGTATGTCATTTTGTAAATAACATTTGCAATGAAAAAGAAGGAGACCCCAGGAAGAATAGCACCTGCAATGAGTCAGGATCTAATGGGGCGCTCAATAAAATGAAGAAATGAACAACATCACTCGTAATCGAACACCATCTTACAAAGCAAATCACACTCACGTGAACTCATTTTCAAAATAGGCCTCTTGACTGTATGGGAAAGAGATGTTGGGTTTCCCCCATATGACAGTCTGAGTAGCAGACAACTTGGGATTTTGAGAGACAAGTAGCAGAAAGAGAAAGATAAGCTGATGTCAGAACCGAAGATTAAAACTAGTAATTTTTAAAGCTGTGATTTAAATCCAACACAATTGATCATCAAAGTAGACTTAATACTTTCTACACCCTTCACCAAGTGTCTATGAGCTTAGCAACTTGGAAAAACCTGTACCTCAAAGCAGGTCAAACAAGAAATACCTTTGCAACAATTAACATCCCGCTCTTTCTCAAGTAAAGGTCACTTGAATCACAACAATTGAACCATGGTGTTGAAAAATACAATGGTGTAACAATGATGTAATCACAATCAAACCTCCATCAACATCTTCTTCTACTCATCGTAGATCTCAGAAAATTTCCCATATACATTTAATTTAAATCACCCCTCCAGCAAACAAACATATTGGACCTTCTTGAGCTCACATTAAAACATGATTGTCACGATGTGTTTACAGGTCTCAGTAAAAAAAAAAGAAAAAGAAAAAAGTTAGACATGAACCATGAAAAAGTGGCGAGAAAGTGATTTTCATTCCCATGTTTGGTCACTACTTTTTAAATGCATTTTTGTGTAGACTTTGGGAATAAAAGTTCTCTGCAATATGTCTTGCATTTTTTGTCACAAGCCATGAATCTATATAAGTATAAATTAATAAAATTTTCATTCTGTGATACTTAATTCACTTGTTTTATTGATCAAATTTCACTTCAGCAACACAAAACTTCTCACAAATTATCAGCTATATATATTATATATTATATATATATTTATGGTAACATTTTAGAAAGGTCTTGAGGAATTGTGACCATGAAATGTGAATGTAGACCATGAAATCCTGCAAATGTGTGGAAAAACGCTTCTTTAACTAATACTATATATCAACCATGGAGAACTTTGCCACACAAACACACACAAACATCACTGTAATGGCATTGGTTGTATTTTACAGTGTTTACAGTGGAAGGGTTTCATTTCTTCTATTGACAATTGATGCTTTTGTCATTTTACAGTACATGTTTGTTTTTTTTTAATAGACCTTGCAAGCTTTTGTATCTATTCAATGGACACTTTCTTTAGAGGATGTTTTATGATTCATCTCCATCACATCACTGTCAGAAATGTCATCTCAGATCCCTATATCTTCTGTTTCCTTCAGAACATTCACAGCGCTGGCATCCTATAAATCGATCTTGTTGATGTACATGAACATCTGTCTGAATCACATTTGACTTGCTGGCAGGTGCAGCAGACGAACTGCAACACACTTTGAGGAGCAGGATTTGTAGTCATCCAGGTCACGTTTAACCCCCCATCCTCAATGTGCCATCCACTACTAATGGGTGAGGGTGAACACATGATACCTTTCAGACAATGTTTCATTATTGCTGCTTGGTAGTTTGTCCTTTTGCAGTATCGGTGTAGAGCGTCACATGTTGGGAGGCATGTCTAGTTCTGGCAAAGCGGAAGATGCCATGCAGGATGCTTTGTGCCTTGCATCGTTCACATTTTCAGCAGATGACTCACCATACAGGTAACTGATATTTGCACATTACTTCAAAGCCGGGAAGTAATATGCCCGCATTTGAAGTAATATGCAAATTTTACTTGCATGGCTTAAGACAATGATTCTTGTTTTGTTGGAAAGTCCTGTGTGAAAGTACAACCTACATGGTACATCTTTCTCCAGTTTTAAAACGACTGCCTCTTCAGTACCGCAATGACCACAGTGTGATGTTTTCGTGCAGAACGTTGTACATGTAAACACATTCTTGTGTCACATTGTTCATGATCACATGTCAGATCTTCAATTGCATTACCAGTCTGCAAAGCCTCCCTTACAGTCACATGTAATGTTTTTCTCCCATTCTCACATTGTGTAAGCTCACAATAAAGTATGCTTGTGTCCTCATTAGTTTGACGAGCAGCTTTTGTGCTGTGTCAGTGTCACGTTGTGCTTGGCTTCCCTTTAGTCGTGACTCTGAGCATTCTGTACCTGATGGTTGAGGTCGCCTGAGCTTGTCTGCAGCGAGTGTCTCAATAAAAATGACATCACATCACATATATTGATTTGATCATTCTTTGCCTGATGATCTGCTCACAGGAGGTCTTGTAGCTTAGTAGCTTACATTGAAGGCTGGCTCATTTTTGAAACACGTACGTACGCACGCACGCACGCACGCACGCACGCACGCACGCACACACACACACACACACACACACACACACACACACACACACACCAAGCTGTATGTATGTAGTTCGAATCATTGTTTTATTTGTTTCATTGTAAATAAATATATTTTTTGGAATCATACTTGCTGTCTTATTAATTTGCACAAAGGTGAATGAAATGTTGACCTTTTCTGTTTCAAGAACTCTAAAATCCTTCAAGCTTTATTGTTAAATCTTGTAATTGTAATTAATTCAACTATTAATTATAATCCCAAATTAATTATTTAGTTATATCTTATATCTATATTTCCTGTTAAACAGGCGGTGCTCTTGAAGTATATGTGGCAGAGAGGTGATTAAGCCCCTGATGTGAATCAGGTGTGTTGCCTCACCTCTCTGCCCATCAAGGAGGAGCCACTGGACACACAGGGGAGAAGGAGGGAGTGAACACACGGTCTCACAGAAGAGCTGGAAAGAGGCAGTGGTGTCTGGTGTGTGTTTTGGTGTTTGGTTTGATTTATTTTAATAAAATAATAGCCTCTGGAACTCCGAACTCTCTCCCTCTGTGGGTGAAACCAGCGGTGCGTTCATGACTGCCACAGTATGTGATACAGTAATTTTTTTTTGTCTGTTTTTTTTTTTTTAAACTATTTCACTTCTTAACAACCCAACTGTTTAACTTTGGCAATGACCTAAAGAATCTGTGGAATATACTCAGTGAACAAAGCCTCAACACTTTAATAAATGCTATAATTGTCTTTGTAGATATTGATTTAGCTTTCTCTTCAAAAGTGTGCCTAAACTCTCGCCCATG
Source organism: Blennius ocellaris (assembly GCF_963422515.1). Classification (NCBI taxonomy): domain Eukaryota; kingdom Metazoa; phylum Chordata; class Actinopteri; order Blenniiformes; family Blenniidae; genus Blennius; species Blennius ocellaris. Next base: position 19,070,308 of record NC_137654.1, read on the forward strand.
CAACCGTGGTAAATTTGGAAGGGACAGGTGCTATAGGGACTCTGACTGCCCAGCACTTACCAAGTGTTGCATGAGAGGATGTTTGTGTTCCCCTCTCCAGACGTGGGTGTGAAACAGGTGTGTTGCCTCACCTCTCTGCCCATCAAGGAGGAGCCACTGGACACACAGGGGTGACACGAGGGAGTGAACACACGGACTGACAGAAGAGCCGGAAAGAGGCAGTGGTGTCTGGTGTGTGTGTTTTGGTGTTTGTTTTGATTTATTTTAATAAAATAATAGTCTCTGGAACTCCAAACTCTGTCCCTCTGTGGCAGAAACCAACAGTGGCATGCATGACTGCCACAATATGTGATACAGTATTTTTTTTGGTCTTTTTTTATATTACAACAAATTGTCAATGTCCAAATATTCCTGAAAACATTGGGTGAGTTTGGACGTGGACTTGGCTATGACTTTTAAGCACTCACGTGATTAAAATTTTTCTGGTTGCAAAAAAGTTTTATTTTTCAATTGAGTCGGTAAACATATGTTGCTTTGATACAATTTGGTTCCACATTTGCATTAACAGAACTTAACAGTCTTGAGAAAGAAAACTTATCAGTTAAAATTACTGTATTTTCAACAAAAATACTTGCTCAATTTTAAAAATTATTCCCTTCAAAGATTTATGTTCAACCAATGGCAGGCTGTCAGGGCCTTCAAGGCCTTCTCTGGAGGCCTCAGAAAAATATCTGAATCACAGATTGATATTGATAATATTATGTCCATGAATACTTTTTAAATAATTCCAAATGGTCTGTCCACTTCTTCTCAGAGCCTCTCCCCCGCTGCCCTGCTTCTTGATGTGTATTTCCAGGTTAACATTTTGAACCAATCATGTTTCAGCCATCCCCGGTTGCTAGGGTAAAGAAACCTGCCTCAGGCCTTCACTTTCAGTTCTGCAGGCATCTGCAGTGTAAAACTAGTGTCGGTCGCGCTACTGCTTCAACCACTGAGTGCCTTGTCGAAGGCCTAGTGTGACATCAGCGTTTTCATGCCCTCCGATTGGATCGTCAGAGGTCACTCTCCAGCTCTAGCTGGCTGCATCTGTAGCAAGCTGCATGAATAAATATATAGTTGTTGATATAATCGCAGTTTTGTCAACCTACAATGACTAACGGGGAAGATAAAGACATTTGGTTGCAGATTTATTGTTAAAACAATTTTCAAGACGGACTTTTCCAAAAAGTAAATGAACGCACCACAGCACTCCAAGTGCACCGAGGTCCAGTAGAATTTTACTAGAGCTCGCTACATACTCCATGGAAGGATTCAGGATTAGATTATTTGCCATCATTATTTTGAAGACCACGAAAAGCTGATGTTTGTCACCCTCTTGGACCCCCAGAAGTTTCGGGAATAGCAGTCACTTTTTTAATGTAGCGGCAGCTGAAGCAGAGTTGTGAATTCCAGATATTTTTTTCATCAGTAAAGGTATTTATTCTGGCTACACAAGTATCTATCTGTGACGCAATGGCTCTTTATACTGCATTTCTGCATAACATGGTTTTTGTAGCCATAAAAAAGTTCTTGAGGGGTGGATTGACCCAGCACAAGTGAAGGCCTTGGTCAGAAATGCAAGGCCCGCCACTGTGTTAGACTAATTTGGTTTTACCCTCCTACTCAAAACTTTATTCCTCAAAGGAACTGCAGATACAGAAATATGCCTGGTCAAGGCAACATGTACAGTCGACACGGATCCTCTTTTGATGCAACTTTCTTTTATTGATTTATAAAGAACAGATTCAAAGCAAGAGTTACCATACCATTCCTTGATAAGAAAGGCATAGCATAATATCATCTCATCATTAAGATCAATTACTTGTGAAAACCAAAGATCAAATACCCAGCATTGCAGTTGATTAAGTAGGAAAATCTCACAAGAGATATTTTCCAACAAATTTTATGATTACAGCATGAAAGAAACGACACATTTGTGCGCCCAGGATGAAGAATCCAGCTTTTTGTAGATTGTTAAATCAGTAGACATCACTGCCGGAATGCCCAGTGAAGACTCATGAGCCACGTGCTTCTAACCTTGGAGGGCATCTGAGAAGTGACCTTGCAAAACATAAAAAAGTAACACCGTCAATCACAAAAGGAACTCACAACCACACATTTTTTTTTAAATTGTCATTCTCTTTCTTATTATTTACATCTTACCCCAATGTCAAACACCAAAACCCCAAACACAAACATGTCTACAAATTTTGATGCAGCACTTATTACGTCTGAGGCAGCCATAGTTATTAAGGCACATATGTTTCCAAAATGGCTGAATCCTGCACCAGTAAAAGTTGGAGCACACTCCTGACTTGACTAACAATGAAAGTGATGTCCAGAAAAATGAAAGAGATCATCTAGCATTTTCTTTGGCGTCATATTTTTATAAATTGTCTTCCCCAGAAGTTAGAATATTTCACTAAATATTGTATAGCCACAGAAAAGTGAAACATTAAAAAAATGAACTGAGTTAAAAACCGAGAAATCCTCACTGTAATAGAGACTTCATTCACACAGGGAAAAATAATATAAGACAGTAACAGTCTGTAGAATTTATCTCTGGATTCTTCCCATCAAAAGTGACTATTTCATTGCCTGACACATAATTCAAAAATGGATAAATGTATGTGTGCAGTAAGCTCCAAGAAGCAAACCATGACCAATGTGGAACAATGTAAGTCACTTAAATTGATTGGCAAAGCTGTTACAGTTTACAAGCACCAATTTTGTTGTCATGAGGAGAGTATTACCAGAATCCTTAGCATATTGGTGTGAACCTTTCAAGAGCAACAACTGTTTCACCACAAAAAAAGGCCCTGAATTGTGTCATATGGTACGTTCTAGCTGCCAAACAGGACAACAAAAGTAGAGTTGTGATACTACAAATGATGCAACTAGTTATCAAGTAGCTTTGAGCAGTAGAAAATGATTCAAAGACAATGACTTCTACATGAGCTACCTGCAGAATCTGTTCAAATAAGTTTTTCAACCACTTCAAAGAGCCCATTTCTACTCTTGCTCCAACACTTTCACTTTCAGTCTCAACTTCACAGTGAATATTTGAAAAGATGTTATTTCATTAAAATCTCACCTCTTGGTCGTAAGCAGATGCGTCCACATCGAGTGTTACAACATTTTTTACGTCCAAAGCATTGGTAGTCGTTATTACACCTTTGTTGCTTATAACACATCAAAGGTCCGCGGCCCAGGCGGGGGCACACTCCTGCCTTGACTGAAGAAGAAGACAAATCAACATCTGCTGAAAGCATCTGGACAATGATGTAACTTTTCACTTTCTGATCAACAGAAGTTTATTATGGAGTAACTGTTGACGTAAATACGTTGGCTTTACAAAATGAAAGTTGAGTTGATACGAACAGCAAAGGAGGGGCTCACACAATTTTCATTAAACACACACGCGCGCACACACACACACACACATTCCCACTTTTTCACTTAAGGTTGCTCAAGTGGAAAGGTTGGAATTTACTCAGTAAAAGCGTCTTTAGATGACTGAGTTACACTTGTATTTAGTATTTAGAAATAAAATTCAATTGATCCAAATGAAAATGACCCATTTTATTGCCTGGTACATTATTAAATATATGACAAAAGTATGTGGTGTTTTCAAACAGCAATGTAAAAAAGCAAACAGTGATCAGTGTGGAACAATGGAAATCACAGTAAATGATTTGTAAATTGGTGCCAGATTAACAGAGGATTACCAATTTTGCCGACATGAAGAATGCATTATTTTTCATATAGTCATGCAAAAAAAGGGCCCTCAATCATGCAACATTGGATATCTCAGCTGCCAAACAGGAAATTTAAAAAAATATATAATAATGGAATCATGATAATACTACTCACGCAAGTGTTATGCAAAGTAGATTTCATTTCATTCTCTTGAACAGTAGAAAATGATTCAGAAACAATGAATTCATTATGAGCTATTCTGCTAATATATTTATTTTAAATACCTGCAAAATCTGTTCAAATAAGTTTTCACCCACCTCGACAAGCCCATTTCTACTCTTGTTTCATTTGAGAAGCAATTTCCTCTTTTGAAAAATGTGTGTATTCTGAGAAAAGTCTCCACTTCACACTGAACATTTGAAAAGATGTTATTTATTTCAATTCTCACCTCTTGGTCGTAAGCAGACACGTCCACATTGAGTGTTACAACATTTTTGAATTCCAGGGCATTGGTAGTTATTAACGCACTTTTGTTGCCGAGAACACACCAAAGGTCCAGAGCTCAGCCTGGAGCACACTCCTGACTTGACTGAAGAAGAAGAAGAAGAAGAAGAAGAAGAAGAAGAAGAAGAAGAAGACAAATCAACATCTGCCAAAAGCATCTGGACAATGATGTAACTTTTTTCAATCTGTAATCTTTTCAACAGATGTTCATTGCAAAGTTATATTTGACATAAATGTAGTAGCTCCAGTCAAGCCCCTCTCATGTGTCACCAGTTACCAAGTAGATATCATCATTATCTTGACCAGTAGAAAATTATTCAAAGAAAATGAATTCATTATGATCAATTCTCCTAATATATACATTTTAAATACCTTCACTTTGTGTATCATTAACATCATGCATTCTAGTACCTTAGTTGAAAAACTATTTTCTCTTTCCAAAAATGTTTGTAATTTGTCTCAACTTCATAGTGAATATTTGAAAAACGTTATTTCATTTACATCTCACCTGGTTTAATGCAGATGCGTCCACATTGAGTGTTACAACACTTTTGAACTCCAGGGCATTGGTAGTTGTTATTGCACCTTTGTTTCTTATAACACAGCAGAGGTCCAGGGCTCAGACGGTGACAAACACCTGACTTGACTGAAGAAGAAGACAAATCAACATCTGCCAAAAGCATCTGGACAATGATGTCACTCTTGACTTTCTGTTCAACAGAAGTTTATTGTAAAGTAACATTTGACATAAATGTAGTAGCTTGATAAAATATATTAAGTTAAACAGTTGAGTAGACAAGCATGCAGCTGTCAAGGTCCTAAGTGGAACCAGCTCCCAGTTTCAGTTAGGGAGGCAAACAGCCTTTACATTTCAGGCCTGGCTCAGGCTGCTTTGACTCATTTTCTAATGAAGATGCTAGATGTTTGAACTGCTGAGAGACCTTTACTGAGCTTCTTGTACACATATATTTTTTCTTAAATCCTCAGCATATTAGCATGAACTTTGCAAGGGCAAAAAAAGGTTTCACCAGAAAAAGGCCCTCAATCATGTAATATTGTATATCTTAGATGACAAACAAACAAACAAACAAACAAATGCAGTACAATAGCAATACTAATGCAACTGTTGTTAAGTAACTTTGACCAGTGAAAAAATATTGACAGAAAATGAATATAATAGAAAATATCTCATTTTTAGTTACCTGCAGAAGCATTTCATCACTTTCATTTAGTGGATCAATAACATCATGCATTTTAGTTCCTTAGTTGAGAAACAATTTTCTCTTTCAAAACATGTGTGTATTTTGAGAAAAGTCTCAACATCACAGTGAATATTTGAAAAAATGTTATTTCATTCACATCTCACCTGGTTTAATGCAGACACGTCCACATCGAGTGCTACAACACTTTTGAACTCCGGGGCAGTGGAAGTTGTTGTTGCACTTCTTTAGGTTAGAACACGCCAAAAGTCCGGGGCCCAGGAGGGGACACACTCCTGACTTGACTGAAGAAGAAGAAGAAGAAGCAGAAGAAGAAGAAAAATCAGCATCTGCATCTGAACAATGATGTAACGTTTGACTTTCTGTTAGACAGACATTTATTGCAAATTAACATTTGACATAAATGTAGTAGCTTCACAAAATATAATCTGTGAAACTGTTGAGGTTGATATGAACAGCAGAGGAGGGGGACACACACACACACACACACACACACACACACACACACACACACACACACACACACACACACACACACACACACACACACACACACACATTCCCACTTTCAGAACACCAGAAAGCCACCGCCTCTAAATTTTAATTGCAATATTACAACTGATGCAACTGTTGTTAAGTAGCTTTGACCAGCAGGAAATTATTGATAGAAAATTAATTCATTATGATCTATTCTCCTATTTATTCATTTGAAATACCTGCATAATCTTTTCAAATAAGTTTTTCACCCACTTCAACGAGCCCATTTCTACTCTCACTTGACCATTTTCACTTTGTGCATCATTAACATCATGCTTTCTAGTACCTTAGTTGAGAAACTATTTTCACTTTTAAATAATGTGTGCACTTTGAGAAATGTCTCAACTTCACAGTGAATATTTGAAAAACGTTATTTCATTTACATCTCACCTGGTTGAATGCAGATGCGTCCACATCGAGTGTTACAACACTTTTGAACTCCACGGCATTGGTAGTTACTATTACACCTTTGTTGCTTATAACACATCAAAGGTCCGGGGCCCAGGCGGGGGCACACTCCTGACTTGACTGAAGAAGAAGAAGACAAATCAACATCTGCTAAAAGCATCTAGACAATGATGTAACTTTTCACTTTCTGTTCAACATATGTTCATCGCAAAGTTATATTTGACATAAATGTTGTAGCTTCACAAAATGTAATAAGTGAAACTGTTGAGGTTGATATGAGTGTGGGTGCAGGCCCTGAACATACTGGCCCACCAGGATAACTCAAAAATAGCCAGTCCATCACTCTTACATTTGGCCAAGTAGAATTGTTGGGATTTTCTCAGTATAATTGCATTTAGATGACTGAGCCGTTTTTGTATTTGGTGTTTTGAAATAAAATTTTATCAATTAAAAAATGACTGTAGTTCATTGCCTGGTAGATTATTCAACAAAAGATGTGTATGTGCTGTTTTAAAAAAGTAATGTAAAAGAGGCAAACAATGACTAATGTGGAACAATGTAAAATCAGAGTAAGTGATTGACAAAGTTGTACCAGATTACCAGAAGATTACGGTTTTATTGGTATGATCAATGTATTACTTTTGTAATCCCCAATATATCGGTATACAAGAGTAAAAACTGTTTCACCAGTAAAAGGCCCCCAATCATGTAATATTGTGTGTCTTAGCTGCTAAATAAAAACAAACAAACAAAAGTAGGATTGCAATACTGCAGCTGATGTAACTCTTAAGTAGCTTTGACCAGCAGAACATATTTTAAAGAAAATAAATTCATTATTGCTGGTAATATATTCATTTTAAGTACCAGCAGAATCTCTTCAAATACGTTTTTCATCCACTTCAACAAACCCATTTCTACTCTCATTTCAACAATTTCACTTTGCGGATCATTTAACATCATGCATTCTAACACTTCTACATTTGAGAAACTGTTTTCCTTTTTGAAAAATGTGTGCAGTTTGAGAGAAGTCCCAATTTCCCAGTGAATAAAAAAAAAAAAAAGGCATTTCATTCAAATCTCACCACTTGGTCGTACGCAGATACGTCCACATTGACTGTTGCAACATTTGTGAATTCCAGGGCATTGGAAGTTATTAGTGCACTTTTGTTGCTGAGAACACACCAAAGGTCCAGTTGTCAGGAGAGGGCACACACCTGATTTGACTGAAGAAGAACAAGAAGACAAATCAACAGAACATCAATGAACAGCAGAGGATGGGGACACACATCTTCATTATACAGACATCAGTCAAGCTCCTCTAATTTGTAACGAGTTCCCAGTTTCAGTTAGGGAGGCAAACGGTCTCTACTTTAAAGATCTGGCTCAGTCCTTTGTGGACCATTTTCTATTAAAGCTAAGGTGTAGACTGCTTGGAGACCTTCACTGAGCTTTACTTTTTGCTTTTTCTGTTTTGCTTGTTGCTCTCTATCTCTATCCTCTGCTTGTATCTCCTTTTGTTCTCTAATTGCAACTGGAATAAGAGGAAGCCGCCACCTCTATGTCTGGTTGTGCAGGTTTATTCCTGTTAAAATGTAATATTTTCTTTCCACTGTCGCCCAAGCTTCCTATTGTGGAATTGTTAGGATTTACTCAAGTTAAAAGTTACTTTAGATGACTGACTTGCATTTGGTGCTTTCGAAATAAAATTGTTTTGAACAGAATTAAAAAAACAACAACATGCGGAATGGGTAGTGTATTACTTTTCAAACCCAAACATATAAACCTTGAAACAAATAGAATTGCCATACTACAACTGATGAAGTGTTGTGTAAAGTAGCTTTGACCAGTGTTATTGAAAGAAAAATAGTTAATTTTAAGATAAATGATAAACACATCTTTTAAATAAATACGTTTTTCACCCACTTCAACAAGCCCATTTCTACTCTCACTTGACCACTTTCACTTTGTATATCATTAACATCATGCATTCTTGTACCTGAGTTGAGAAACTATTTTCTCTTTTAAATAATGTGTGCATTTTGAGAAATGTCTCAACTCCACAGTGAATATTTGAAAAACGTTATTTCATTTACATCTCACCTGGTTCAACGCAGATGCGTCCACATTGAGTGTTACAGCATTTGTAAACTCCAGGGCATTGGTCGTTACGACTACACCTTTGGTGCTTGTAACACGTCAAAGGTCCGGGGCCCAGGCGGGGGCACACTCCTGACTTGAGTGTAAAAGACAAAGCAACAGCTGCCAAAAGCATCACACGAATGCGCGCGTGCACACACACACACACACACACACACACACACACACACACACACACACACACACACACACACACACACACACACACACACAAAATAAGCAGGAATTAATACAATTGAACAAATTTCCTATTTTACAGCCACAGCTGTGCCCCATATATATTTAGCAAAAGCATTGCTATCAACATTATGAAATAACAAGATAAAAACATATCAATAAAATGGATTTTACTGTCATAAAGCAGTGATCATTTGTCTACACAATCCACCCGGTCACCTTTCCTCATAAACAGTTCCATCACTATGTAATAAAGGTTCTGTTTGAGTTCAAACCATCAGATCTTTTCTGTCGCTATGAAGCCCAGTGCTGAAAGTTGAGCCTGCCCTGTCTTGTCTCTGGCATAAGCTATAATTGACTGACTGTTCTGACTACTCTTGATGTATACTGTCACCACATGAGTTTAAGCCACAGGTGCCTGCACTGTTGATTCTGAAGGCCCAAAGGCAGATTTCTTCCATCCTGACAATGCTTGAAATATGATTGAACCAGAGTCCTATATAAACATACTTCTGGAAAAAGTGAAACAAGAAGAAAAGCTATGAAATGAAAACTGCTGGTAAACTGAAGATGTTGTTAAGGTCATTCAATTTAAAAGAGAAATTTTCATCATTCGGTCACATTACATGTCTAATAGTTGTAAGAAAAAACAAACCTGGTGTAACTGATTGAGAATCTGAGTGCCCAATTGCACCAAGAATCAGGATCAATGCACAGACTGAAGCCAGGCGTCCCTCCATATCTGCTCTTCCTGCACAGAGAACACAACACATACTGCACAAACTTCTTGGTGTATATGTACTGTAAGCAGAGGAGGAAGTCAATCACAGAAGTGCTCCGCTCAGCCTATCATGCCACTTAATTACCATTAGATGATGCAGATGCATGTCACTCCTTCTTTTGCTAGCCTTAGGTGGGGAAAGCACAAAGAGCAAGTTTCAATTAAAATCTATAATTAAAATCCAACACAATTAACCATAAAGTAGACTTAATGCTTTCTACACCCTTCACCAATTTTCTATTAACTGAGCAACATGGAAAACCTGTGCGTCAAACCACGTCAAACAAGAAATAGTTTCGCAACAATTAACATTCCAGTCTTTCTCAAGAAAAGATCAGCTAAGTCACAACCATGGAACCATGGCCTTGAAAAGTACAATAATTATAATAATAATGATGATAATAATAATCAACTCTCCTTCAACATCCCCTTCTACTCATTGGAGCTCTGAGAAAACGTCCCTAATACATTTAATTTAAATCACCCCTCAGCCACGAGAGGAGACTTTGAGGTTCCATTCAGGCGAACCACCACTGGACAAAACATAATTTCAATGAAAGTCTGCACAAGCTGGAATAGTCTTCCAATTTCTATTAGAGAGTCTTCCACTTTTACAGCTTTTAAAAAAGAGCTCAGACTCTGGTTAAATGCTAATCATTCTTGCGATCACTTATGATTAAATGTTACAGACTGGGGAATTAGCTTATATTACAGGGCTAGTTGTAAATAGTGTATATACTCCATGTCCATGTTTATTTGTTTTTAAATAATTGTTGTTGTCTTAAATTTATGAGGACCACGGATGGAAATTAGCTCATGGCTAAATCTGGCACATTTACACAAAGTGACTGTACGGAGTGTTCATTAATGTGCACTGTCCTTTGGAAATAAACTAATAAAGAAAGAAAAGAAAGCAAACAAACAAATTGGACCGTCTTGAGCTCACATTAAAACATGATTCCACTTTTTCACACATTATGAAGTATTCAAATATTCATAAAATTACAAATATGCTCAAACATACTGTTTTATGTCAAAAGAGATGTCTATTGTGACTCATCCTGCTGTTCTTTAAAAAAATCAGCATACCTGAAAGTATTGCAAGAGTCATACATTAATTTCCAGTGACCTGGATGATTGTGACGATGTGTTTACAGGTCTCAGTAAAAAAAAAATACCTGAGGTTCAATCTTTGTACTGGCTGGAAAGGATCCACTTCAAATTTTGAATGGTTTGGGCCTAAATACGTCTCAGGAGAATGTTTACTAAGTCAGAAGCAAGCAAGGTGAAGCAGCTTTTAGTGCCTACACACCTCACCTGTGGAACAAACTTCCTGAACACTAGAGGGTTAGGGTTAGGGTTAGGCTTGAAAACAATTTTATTTGCTCTGGATTTCTATTTTTTTTTTTTTTTTTTTTTTTTATTTCAGGCAAAAAAACAAAAACAGTTCACATTTAGCACAAAATGTGAACTGGAACAGGAAAGGAAGCCCCAGTAACAATAGATTTGACTTATTTTGACTTTATATAACTTACTTTATTTATTTTCCTTTTCACTCCTTTCTTATTTGCTCTGTTTTAATATATCTTGCGATCTTAATTGCTTGAAATAAAGAATCTTATTCACCTGGTTTTAATAGATTTCTTTTATTTATTTACACAGAAATTGCTTTGTGTCTGAATGGTGCTATATGAACACATTTTCTTTGCCTGATTGTGAGAGACAATTCCTTTTCCCTCATGTTCACCTTTGCCTATTAGGTGGCGATGTTACTCTCCCATAGAAATACACTACAAATGAAGGTGACAGGGACCGGGCCTGGGGTGGCTAATTGAGAGGACAATCCCCGGTGGGCCGATCTGATGTTTGTGGCGCTCGGGCCAGTCTTCACTTTTGTTGGGTTCTTTTTTCGGCCAGTGTTTTTTTTTTTTTTTTTTTTTTATTGCACTGGGTTGATCACACACCACCTCTCTCCAAACGACGTAACACATCCATTCGCTCGGTCAGTAGGTTTGAATGATGGATAGGAAAAACAAGGTGGAGCAGAGAAGGCTAGAATTAAAAAGAGGAACGTTCTGGAAACAGATGCAACAAAATGTGCTCAGATTGGCAACTTTTTTGTTAAAACCAGCTCACGATTAGAAACAACAAATTACGATGGAACGGTTAAGATGTTTAATTTTGTCCCCAAACCACTGTTCAATTTAATTATCAAATCAATGAATTCTGTGGCATTGTGGTATATAACATAAAAATTATATAATTTGAATAATAGCATGATGCAATGCCACATAACTGGGAAACTTTGTCTTTTGGTTCCTCAGAAACAAGATCCAGCAGCACCAAATAGGCAGGACTGATCACATGATAGATCATATTATTATATTCAATATAATGAACAGTAGGATGTAGACCTGTGCCATATGAGAATTAATGAATATTTTTTCATTTATGTGTCATGCACACATGTGCCCAGTCCACATGGACACTATATACATACATCTTCAATATAACACAAACATTTCATCAAAGTCAAGAGTCTGGATAGTCCCGGAGAGGTCGCAGGGTTATCTGGTTGAGAGATAGGGCAATGACATCATCGTTTTCATCAATAGTGTGTTGTGCCTTTTCACATTTGCTTCTGTTCCTCAAACTGACAAGGAAATGTTTTAGATGTACCTAATTTCACTCAATTTGTTAATTATTTGTAATCATGTTCTGGTCAGGTGGTCTGTTTTCTAAAAGCTTCTACCTTCAAGATGAACACAATTATCTCATGCTTTTCAAAACTTAATGTGAGAGTTTTTCCTTGGGTGGATCCATTGAAGTGCATCTAAAAACTGTCATTCAGATTGGTTTGCAACATTTCCCAGAACAAGAGACGTGTTTTGAACTATCTCCACTATGAATCATAGGCTTAATAATGGATGTTTGGCTAAATTCCTTGGCTAAAACTGCCAAGCAACAAATCCCAACACTACAATAATATATATGACAAAATGTTGATATTTGTACAATTAAACAAACAATAAACCGCAGATCTAATAGATCATATCATCTGTGATTTGTTTAATTTAATGTATTATTATTATTATTATTATCATCATCAATGATAATACAAAATAAAATTAATAATAATAATAATTTAATCTCAGTTTGTATATCTGGATGATAGTCTGATCTTCTCACTAGGCTCTGAAACCCATTTCCAGCAAGGCAGCCATGTTCTCACCGACTTCTCACCAACCAGCTCTACATTAAGGCTGAGAAATGTAAGTTCCATCGCTCCACTGTCTCATTCCTCAGTCCCATTGTGACCATTGTGACCTTAAACACTGGCTGGATTTAGACAACTGTTATGGAAGGAGTCCGTTTTTGGCCACAGCATTCACCCTTGTGCCTTCAGGGCAAAGATACTCTCCTCTACAGAACAGAATTAGAAAGTTCGGTAGCGAGAACCATTGGCCATTAAGTTGTCACTCGGGAGGGCTCTGAAAACGCCTTTGTCATCTGGACACTGTGATACACAACAAGGTTTCATGCTTTCTCTCATTGCAAACTCCTTGACTTCCCCTCCTCATGTCTAATTGCCCCCATGTGCTTCACCTGTGCCTGGATGTATGATTGTCTGCATCTGTTGACTGCACTATAAGGCCTTGTTCAGGCTGCAGGGAAATGCGTCGTAATTCAGATGTTTTGCTCACAAGTGGCCCTGTTTTGTGGCTGTGTGAAACCTCCAATTCTGATTTTTTTTTTCTCTCACCAAACCCAGGCCTTGTTCCTGTGTGGTGCCAATTTGGATTTTATTCTAATTAAAAGAATGCACATAAAAGCACTGGGGGAAGCAGCCCTGCCAAAATGTTAAAAGCTGTGCTTTCCTTTTTCTCTTATACTCCTTCTTCTTTCCCTCGTCATGTTGTCTAGATTTTGTTGGCTGACCAGCGTTGCCAAATTTTCTTATCTTTCAATTTGGTTTATTTCATGCATTTATGTGTTTGTGGTGTGTTCCACATATTAAAAATATCATAGTTTTACGATTTTAACATGATTTTTACACAGGCTGAGATTTGGGCTGGTTTTTATTGAGGGGTGTGGACTTTATATTGTTTGGGCTGAAAACAATGAGTCACATTTGGCAACCCTGATGCTGAAAGGCACGCTATGGGCGTGCCATACATATTTACTTCTGTTAGTAGAGTCTTTGGAGCCTAAACCAATTGGTCCAATCACATTCACACGGCAATCTGATAAAGTTTTAAATTGTAATGTGAATGATCACACAATAAAAATCCTATCCCAGGAAAAAAATCCAGCATCAAGAACTGCAATGTAAAAGTAGCTTAAGTTGGGCTTCAGTTCTCTGTCTTCTTGCCAGTTCATCTGCGTTTCTGCTGGTGATTTATGTTCTCTGGGATTCTGTGTTTCTATGTTCTAGGTCCCTACACAGAGCACTAAGTCAGGAAACAAAAACACTCTATTATTAATATAACTATTTGAGAATATGTTTTTATTTCAACCACATCTAACCTGGTGCAATGCAAACAGATGTACATCCCTGCAGCATTTGTGAATTTGGGGACAGTCATAGTCACGAGTGCATCCATGCACCTATGACTGGCACTTAAAATCTGCAGACTGTGATGAGAGGGCAAGATCCAGGCTTGGCTGAAGAGAAAGGACATTAATCATACCTTTTGATTTATTGTCTCTCTTAAAAGCAACATCAGCTTTTGTCTTCCACAAAAATGTGTTACCAAGGAAGCTTTAACTACGCATTTGAGAACTCCTGTTGTGAAAGTGAGTCATATAGATTAATTTGGACTAAGAGCAGAGTGGAAAGGTGCTTTCCTCTTACAAACCCTACTGGACCTACTTCTTATGTGAATTAAAATCAAATAAATATGTTGATTAGTCCTCATTTTAAGGTGTGAAAAACTGTCCCATTTATTGCTTCAGGCAACTTCACTACGTTGTACAATGACAAATGTTCTGAAAGATCTGGCTCTAAATTCTGTTCCTGTCAAATAGAGCAGTGAGATTTACTTTCCACTGTAGTTCATTCATCTGGAAGATTGAACAAAACATTTGTACATGCTTCCGCTAGAAAACAACTCAATAGTATAATCTGTGCTAAAACCGGTCAGTTGATAAGCTGCATCTGGAGGTACCGAGGTCCAAACAAAAGCTCAGAGCGGGAAGAGCTTTTTCTTCCCGCTGCCACATCAATCAGTACCGCCCTCTTCTTTTGCTTGTCAACCGCCACGATGACTGGTTGATTCACCTGAAGCTGTCAGTCTGGAACTGAAGTTTCACAATGCTGTTTGGTTCAAACAAGGAAGTATTTGAGACACTTCGTGATTATTAATTACAATCAGATGACATCTTTTCTAAAACCTAAGTGGAGTTAAGATTTTCTAAAAAAAAAAAAAAAATGGTTCAAACCTAACTAATGACAGCCTTCTATTATCCTTAGATGGCTAGCTGATGCTCAATAGGGCAGACTTTTTACTTCAAAGCTATAATCTAAGTTGTCTTGTAAAAGCTCCCGGTACAAAAGACCAGGGTGGAGCCATCTTCACGCTGGTCATCTCCATGTTCAGTTGGAGCCTTGTGACATTGTAATCATATGCAGGGAATAAGGATCACAAGGATCCATTATTACTCCAAAAACTCTGTCAGATGTTCTTTCTCCGTTTTTGAATGTTATTTGTCAGCATGTATTTGTGCTTATCAACGTTTTCATTACTGGTCAAACAACTGACTGGGTTCAATTAGACCCCAAATACATCTGAGGTCTTCTATTACGTTATGTGCCATTTACAACTATTCATCCTTTGTATAATTATATATTTGATTGTTATATGTTTTAGCTGATTTTTAATGATTTTCTCTTTTATTATTTGACTTTTTTTTATTTTACTTATTGGATATTTTCTCTTGTTTTAACCTTCAAAGAAAAAAAGAGAGAAAGAAAGAAATAAAGAAAGAAGGAAAGAAAGCTGCCTTGTTTGTGTTTCCATTTCTTCTCCTGTGGACTGACTGCCGACACTCTCATAGTGTTATAAATTTTACACTCGTAATAAACCCATACAAAAGCTGCCAAAGTCCATCAAGTGTAATTGAAAGCAATATATTTCATGTATAAATAGATGTGATTCAAAACCAACACGTCACTGGGTGTCAGTAGAGAGTATTATACATCATAGGAAATGCCACGGTGTCAATTAGTTGCCAGTGGGTGAAGTGCCACTAGGTATCACCAGAGTACAACTGAGCTGACTAGGTTAGAAAATGATAAAAAAAAAAAAACAACATTTGGACTTGAAACGAGAGAAAAATCTGGAGCTTGTTGTTTCATCCCTCCTTCTTGGATTTTTAAATGTTGTATGCCATGTATGTTTCTGCCTGCCATATATATGCTTTATTTATGTGTTACAATTTGCAAAAAACACAAATTGCCTTCTGGAGATACCAATAAAATTAACTGAACTGATTGACAAGAAAACTGCTTTATAAATTAGATATGTTTGTGTAAGCAGCACAATAGTTTCTCTTTGCTGGTTCGATACTCTTTTTCTGTAATCAATCAAACTGGGACTAAAAAAATAAAAACATCTCCCAGTGCACAGGGCCTTGACTTATTTTGGAAACAATTATGCACGTTATTAACCTTCAAGCCTGGACCTGACACATACTGTATCAGCATCTACTCACACATTTTGTACACTCAAACCCTTATCATTTTGGAGCAACAGAGGCCGTTGCCATTGAGTGGGCGGAGGAGACGCTTGATGTTCTGTTTGAGACAGAGGTGTTTTCAGTTGTGGCGGGATAAAGGGCACTCTGCTTTGTGGCAGGTATGGTGGAGGGGCTATGGGTGTGAAGATTTGTGTAGAGCATGGAGTTGGCTGTTTGAGACTGGTGAGAAGGAGGTGGATTTTCCCAGGTCTTTACATTGGTGTAGTGTGTGGTTGGGTTTGAAACCTCTTCCGCGAGTGTCTTGCATCACGTTGCCAGGGCTGGCCTGTAGGAGCAGGTGGGATGGTTGTCCTTGACAGTCCTTGGCCCATTTTGTTTCGTCTTCCACCAGTGGCAACATCTCCATACGGTTATCCTTGAAAGCTGGAAGAGATAACTGATGCAAGTAGAATTGAGCTAAACCATTTCATCCCTGATGTGTTTAAACAAAGTCCATCTGCTTTGAAAAAGTGTCTGTCGTCCCACAAAAAGTTTAAATTATCGATAAAAAGCATTTGATCTAATAGGACCAATGATAAACACCTGCATGGCAGAGCTGACTGAAAGTTTTGCTTTAACACTTTGTCACATTGTTGTCTGAGAACATCGTTTGATCCAAGCTGCAGCACCAATCCAATCCAATCCAATCCAATCCACGCCAGGCCAGGCCAGGCCAGGCCAGGCCAGGCCAAGCCAAGCACACAGTCAGTCAGTGGAATGAGGCTGAAAAAAGTGAGATGTTGTTATGTTATGCTTATGATTTCCAGTTAAAAGACATGCAGCTGTCATGACCTGCACCTCTGGCTCTGCCTCGTGGCAGCATTGTTTCCATTCCCCCTCCCTCCTTTCCTTTTTTCCTACATGGGCGTGTGCTGCATGCTGTGTGAGGTGTGGAGGAGTGCAGTGCTGATTACCTGAGTGCAGGGTGTGGCTTCACTCAACATGCACCTCTCTCTCTATAAAGCTGGCATCAGATGAAGACTCGGCGTCGGACCGTAAAACTACCTACAGTTAGTGGTACCCTGCTCTGCCTTGCCTCAGTCTGTGTGGCTCTGTGTTAATCTGTCTCTCCTCTGCTGCAGTACCGGACCCCACCCTGCTGCACCAAGCTCCTGCCTGTGACTCTGTTCTTGGCCCACTCCAATGGCTTCTGCACCACTCCACCTCCCGTGTCCTCCAGCGCCAACCACGCCCTTCCGCATTCGCCACTTCATTCCGAGCAGTGTGCTCCTTTAGTCTCCCGCTGGGTCCTTCTAGTTTTTGTTTGGGTGGTTCTTCGCTGGAGGAGTGTGTGTGTTTTGGCACCTCTATGAGTTCAGTTTTTCTAGGTTAAACTACTTGGGTAGTCTTTAGTTCTGTCTCATTAGAGTTCTGCTTTCCTTTGTATTCTGGTTTTGAGTACTTTGCCTCATCACTTAATAAAGTGTTGTGAGAGTACTCCCGATTGCTGTGTTTCTGTCTGCACCTGAGTCTGAGTGGGAATCGTGACAGTAGCAGCATTTTGGACCAGCTGAAGACGATTGACGGAAGACTCATTAACCTCAACATAAAGTGCAATGCAGAAATTCAGCCAAAACACATGGTTACACAAGGATGGGTTACTGATTAAAAGTGCAAATTATCAAGAACTGGCTTTAGTTCTGCCAATTGCATCAAATTCTAAAATTTTATCGCATCCTGCATGACACTGTCAAGGTTTGTTTGAATTAAATGTGACTCCAAGGTTTTTTTTTTATTGTGGGCTTGGCATAGGTCGCAGTGCTACCACCCAATATAATCACCTCTGATTTGTTTAAGGCTAAAATGTTCCAGACCATCCAGCTATTAATAACTTGAAAACTGTCAAGAGTTTTTGAATGGAAGAAATGACTGTCGTCTAGTGACATGCAATCCTCAATCATCCTGTTTCAAGTGCTCAGGAATCTTAGAACTGCAGTGAAGAGGCTGGGAAGGGGTCTCCAACCTGTGGCTAGCCATGGAGTAGTCATAGAGAAAAAAATAAAAGAACGTGTGGGAATGAGAAGTTGGTACCTCAACAGACACATACAGATCATCTTGGTCCCAAAAGGGAGGATATAAAGCTCAGCATTATATATTCCTCTTTACCATAAATTATAAAAAAAAAAAAAAAAAATTCTCTATGGCCACTCTGGGTCTCCGTAAGTGTTAGACAAGGGAATGGCTCAAAAGAAAAAGAAAAAAGTTGCCAAACTATATTTACAATAATGGACCAAAACTGCTAATATTCAAGAAAAAAAGGTCAAAAGTCAAATTGGCTAAAACAGCCAAGCAAGTTGAAGCGGTTAAAACAAGGTAAAGAGGTTAAACCTGCTGAAAATTGCTACAAAAGCTATAACAGCTACATTTATTCTATGTTGTAGTCATGTAACACACCAACACAAAACACTGGGGATAAAATGCATCTCGGACACTTGAAGGAAAAGGTGACATGATGGCACTATGCCGACCACCAACATTGTCAGTTTAGTTCTATTTAAAACTGTAGTCACATGCAGTAAACAGAGTATTGTGGTTTTAACCTTACTTCTGTCTGCCATGCTCAGAGTATCTATTGATGTGTTTGTGTAAGAAAAACACAAAAATGTAATTGATCAGTCAACTGATATTCATGTCAACCACTATATTTTTTTGAAGCTGAAACACAAGAACAAGATCTTGACTAAAATAGTTCATTTTTGGAAAAAAGAAATGATCACCAAATAGAAGTAATACTGCCTGTAATACAGTACTGCAAACACTTTAACTAATATATACGCCTATATTGTCAATATAAATCATTGTATAATGATGTGACTGAATATGAATGACAAAAACAGAGCACTGTGTTATGCAATTGTTCATTTTATTTGTGAACAAGGAGCAGATTCAGAGATTCAGCGCAACCCTTGCGATGCAATTATTTGACAATGTCATCAGAACATATTTTACGTATTCCAATTATACTGATACTTTAGCATAAACAGAAAATCCAGGAATTGGCCCCAAGGGTGGAGAAATCTGTGTGGTTGAAGATTGTTGACTCAGCAGGGCACCCTGCAGTGATGACAGCCAGTTGTCCTGCTGAATTTATTTTCTTCTGAATCTTTTTCACCTCCAATCATCTTTGAAAGACATCAACCCCGATGATGGCCTAGAATAAACAAAAAACAAAAAATGAATTAATTAACAAAATACTTTTTAAAAAAAGGAACAAAATACAGGCAAGCAATTTGAGATCAGTGCCGAGAATAGCAACAAGTAGACCATCACTCTCTGGAGAGTGAACATCATTTTTGATGAGAAGTAGCTCCATGTTTCATTTCATATTGGGGCCAAAAGCACATAAGCATTGTAGTACAAAATAATTGTAAAAATAGTAATACATATAAATAAAGAAACAAATTAAAAACAACAACAACAAAACAACAACACTGAACGCTACCATGGTGCCCTGAAGCAGCAGAGGTGAAGGGTCTTGCTCTGGCAATTGTCAACAGGGGGATTTGAACCTTCAATCACAATCACATTTCTCTCACCTTTAGGCCACCTCTGTCTGAACCACATTTAACAAAAGTCCAAATATATCCCAGTGTTTTCATATTTTCCGGTGTAAAGCAGACATGTCCACATCCCTGAATGAACACTTTAGTTTTGATGGTGGTGGTGACAGAATGAATGAATAAAAAAAACCAATGAGCTACAGCAGGTGGTATAATGTACAGGATACTACAGTAACCCACAATATATTTGGTTGGTGAATATTTCATATGAACATCTGAATTCAATGCTTTATATCATGATATTGTTTTTCTGAAGAACAATACAAGTCAAACTTTCTTTTGGTTATTCATACATTACTTTGCAATACCTCATATTAAAAAGAAAAAAAAAATCCACATTTGCTTATAACATGCATGGCCCATGCTGCCAGGGCTACATTTTCAGTTGGCATTTCACCTTTACCCTCCTCAGACATTGCCTTCTGGAGTAGTGTAAAAGCTGGACACTGTGAAATAAGGCCGGCTCCTTATGAAGATAAGGAAGGCTCACTTGAAGGTGAAGGTGACACAACAACTCTAACTTTTTCTATCCATTGCATAAGTGATATCCAAAGGACAAGAACACTCTCAATTACAGAAAACTGAAACGGCACAGGACGTATTTGAGAATATGTTGAAATTCCATGTTGATCTTACTTGGATTGAGGCATACAAATTGACATCCTTTCCTGCAGCACTTCAGATTTCTGGGACAGTCGAAGTCATGAGAGCACGAATTCTTCCAGGTACGACACTTGAACCAGTGGACTCTTGGGCATCGTCCGGGCTTGACGGCTTGATGGGCTTGAGGACAAATATAAATAAGCATTTAACATTGTGAATCACATTCACACACACTGTGGCTCAAAGTTTAAATGTTTAAAGTGTTTTGTCAATTTATTAAAATCTTACTTGGTATAGCACACACGGGTCCACATTGATCATGGCAACATTTCTGAGGCCTGGGGCAGTCAGAGTCTTGAATGCACACAGGCCTCACGTTGTCAACACAAACTCTATGCTTTATAAATGGAAAGTTCGGGAGATGTCCAGAGATGACTGAAAACACATAGAACAAAACACATAGAGAGATGTAAGCACACGTTTGGATTTCTGTATGAAAGAGTGTTAAACAAACATACCAAATCCAGGCTTCCAGGCATCTGAGTCCCCGATTGCACCCAGAATCAGGATCAGTACACAGACCGTAGACAGGCGTCCCTCCATGATTCCAGTTTCTGCACACAAGGATGCGATTGCTGTTTGGGCAAACATCTCTCTACTTATATACTGTTGCAGAGCCATTCAGTCAAAGGATTGCTATGCTCCTCCTATCATACTCTCCACTTGTAAATATATTATTCTGACACGTCACGCGTTCTGGGACATTTTCAGGACAAAGCTATATCAAGATGTTACTCAGTCAACCAACAGAATAGATTCAAGCCACCAATCAACAATTTTATAGATTTGAACATATCAGCAACATGGGAAATAGATACTTAATAGATAGATCATTTATTTTGTTTCACACACACACACACACACGCACGCACACACACACACACACACACACACACACACACACACACACACACACACACACACACACACACACACACACACACACACACACACACACACACACACACACACACACACTGGTTCAGAGGTCTTCAAAAGGAATTGACCCCATTCTGATGGAGAAACTGAGGGAGTGTCAGTCAGGAAATGGATATGACTTCAGCACGCTTCTTCAGTAGGGTAAATTTGATCAACAACTTCAACATTTTTTGGGAACTGTAAGGACCGCTTGAAACCAGATGGGGTTCATTCAAATATCACCAGATGCAGATTGCTCGGTTCCAATTCATGTCATGACCTCGGGATAACTGGCTGAAATAGTGCAGTCATGGTGATAGGAGTGCAGTGATAGGCACCAAGGACAGCAGTGCAGACAGGGAGCGAGCCTGTATCTCTCCACCCACGTATGATCCTTTGCTCCAGATCATCCAGGTAATAAAAATGATGCTTCTGTCCCAGTCAAGGACTCGGAAACATCTCCTCCCGACTGTCCCTGGAGCTCAGTCAGATAGAGTTATTACACATAAAGTTCATAGTCAGTATCCTTCCAAGGTGGACCATGGAGGACACAAACCCCATAGCGGTTTGTCCAACATACCAGTGAAATACAATAGAATCCGGGTGTCATCTTTGACAGCACTTTTATCAATTCAAGCTCACATCAATGATGTCACTCGGTCAGCTTACTACCACCTTCTTAATATAAGCTGCCTTCACCCCTCCCTCTCACCCAGCAGCACCACCACAGTGGTCCACACCCTGGTCACCTCCCGCCTCGACGACTGCAACTCCTTTCTATCTAGTTTCGCATTCAAATCTCGTCAAAAACCCCAACTGGTCCAAAATGCTGCTGCCTGAATCATTGCTCAAAGTCCATCTATCCATCACATAAGCCAAGTTCTACATAAACTCCACCGGCTCCCAAATAAACAACATATTCATTGCAAGCTTTTACTTTTGACATTCAAGGCCCTCTATGTCCTCTGTCCTTCATATTCTCTGACCTCCTCCACATCTACCTACCCACCCAGTCTCACTCTCAGATCTTCCTCCTCTCTAAGCTTCACTCTACAACCCTCATCCGCTCGACCCACCTGCCTCTGGAACTCACTCCCACCCAGCATCCAATAGCTAGACACTTTTAAATCCAATCTTAACATTCATCTTTTAAAACTTTTAAAACTGCTGTAAATGCCTGCATGTTTTTTTTTTTTTTAAAGTGCTATTAATATGTCTTTACCGGTTTGAACTGTATTTAAATATGTTATTTGTAACAGTGACCTTGGGTGTCCTGAAAGGTGCTGGTAAATAAAAAGCATTATTATTATTATTATTATTATTATTATTATTATTATTATTATTACTTTAATCTAACTTTAGTTGGGCATCTTCCTCAGGGTGAATCTGGTTAGGTTCACTGTACAGTACGCTATGGTTTACAAAATGTTAGGTCTCTGTTGGTTAAGTCACTTTTAACAAATCCAAAAAAGGAAAAAAAAGAAAAAGGTTTTGTGTGTTGCCTTGGTTAAATGAAAACAAGATTGCAAAAACACACATTGAATCAGTTTTAGT
The DNA here is from genome assembly GCF_963422515.1 of Blennius ocellaris. Taxonomy (NCBI): domain Eukaryota; kingdom Metazoa; phylum Chordata; class Actinopteri; order Blenniiformes; family Blenniidae; genus Blennius; species Blennius ocellaris. Next base: position 19,093,263 of record NC_137654.1, read on the forward strand.
TTTATCAGTGAGGCCAGAGTGTTCAGGAAAAGGAGTAGCCACTCAGTATAATGCATAGCTGACATCCGAACAGCTGTCACATAACACGCTGTGCAATAAGTGAGCTGATTGTGTTGAACAATATCACTAATCATACAAATGTAGGGCATACTTATTTCATGGTTTTCTATATGTATTGTTACAATGGGATATTTTAATATCTGTTGTGACTAACCAAGAGAAAGCAGTGTTGATGAACTTTTGAACAGCTTAGAAAAGGTCAGGCTCTTCCATCATATTACACGTTCCACCAATAAGAATGTAATACAATATAATTCAATGAAGTAAGACTTTATTAACTGCACATAGAGCAGCAGAAGCAATGTGAAAATTACAATTTAAAAAAAATCTAAGTAATTAAAAAGAAATGTAGACAATAATATCATTTTAATGAATACACAAAACATTTACAACAAAATAAAGTCAAACAAAAAAAATGACAAGAAAATGCATATTCATCAGAATTTACAGTAGATTATGTTGTACTAGCAGTAGTAAACATTTGTCTTAGATGGAGGCTGCAGCAGTCTGCCACTGAAGGATCTGGTTAACAAACAATTAATTAATGTTTCTGAAGATAGGTTTTACGCTATAAATAACTCTGACATTTCTCGTTCTGCAAGTGATCTGTTGGTTTTGATTCCCCAAATCATTCCTGGCATCTTTGTGGAAACTTTACAACTGACCAGAAATTCCAGGAGTCTCTCATTCAAAATATTTGATTAAATATTGATGTTTCACAGATTATTATCTTTAAATTGATCGTTGTAAAATACACAGGAGAGTCCATTCATAAAAGTGCTCCTATTGCTGTATGTCGGCTGCGGTAAATAACTTGCAGTTCTCACTGTGTCCAGTCAGTGTCAGTGTGAGGCTGACCGTCGTTTGTGATCCTTCTCTACAAAGAAGCGAGAAAAGAAGCAGCTTTGGAGGCTGTTTGAGCTTGTTGGACTCTCAGCCATAGACATAATGATATACGGAGATGCCCTTGGCACTGCCTGTAAGAGCCACCATCTTGGATGGGTCTCCGGTGCGCCTAATCATAACTCCTGGAATATTCACACAAATATTATGAGCTTTCACACTGAAATACTTTGTCTTGTGCTTTTTAACCGCGATATACATATAGCATGGCATACTAATACATGTATAAATACATTAATTGTTTTATGGTATTGTCGGCGAGTAACTGAAAGACAACTCTTGATGGTGCTGTTGCACTATAGTCATGTGCAGTGATACAAAAACTTGGTGATGAACTACATCTCAGCCACAAGGAAAGGCTGACATGATGTCCACATTGACACATTTTCTTAAGCTGTACTAACATGCAGTAAGCAGTGTATTCGATTTTTAACCTTTTTTTCAATGCTCCACACTTAGTATATTTATTGATAAGTGCGTAACAAAAATAAAAAGAATAAAAATTCAGTCGATCACTTAACTGTTGTTAAGGTCTCCACCTTTATGTTTGGAAAGCCTCCAAAACAAAACGACATATACCTGACCTAATACCTTTGTCCAGTATTGTGAGTATAAATGTATCTATAATAATTATGTTATTGTGAATTGAAATGACAAACACAGAGCACTTTGGTCTGCAATACTTTCTTTTTATTTGCTGATAATGATGATATATAGACAGTGTCAGTCACCATACCATATTTTGACAAAAAGAATTATCATATAAAGATCAAATTTTGGAACAAGTTGAAAAATATCAGACAATATATGGCCTTTATCTTCTTTTTAGTAGTTTAGCATTAAAGAAGACCAGAAAGTGCACCCAAGGATGTGGAATTCTGTGTCGTTGAAGATTGTTGACTCAGCAGGGCTCACTGTAGGGATGGCAGCCAGTCGTCCTGCTGAATTTCTTTCCTTCTGAACCTTTATCACCATCAGCCATCTTTCACAGACATCAACCATTCCAGTTGACTACTGGACTATGACAAAAAAAGACAACACATGCATTTAAAAAAAAAATAGGTTCTGAAACAACAACATAAGGCTGTTGTTATTTTTTTGGTTTTTTTAAAAGTATTTTATGATAATAACAACTCACTTTCATATGATGGAATACAGACTTTTCCACAGTAAGTCGTGCAGCACCTCCACTTTTTGAGGCAATCAAAGTCATGAATGCATTGATTTTGTCTGTGGCAATCAAAAATCCTACGCAAGACAAAGGGGTAGCAATGTCCTGGCCTTTCTGAAGTGAAAAAAAATTGAATAAAAATATGCAAAGTTATGAGACAATCTGACAATTTGTTACCATTTCATAACAAATAGAACATTGTCATTCAAACTAAAATAAGATCGTTTTTTACCTTCAATTCCATCTTACCACCTTAACTTTTATATTATGTGTTGCTGCAATTCAACTAAGGCTGATATAGAAAACAACACACCAACAGAAATATACACAATGTTTTACCACTGTTGGTTTATAGAGTGTATGACAAACTTACCTCCAATCGGTATAGGTGGTCTGGCATCAATTGCACCCAGAACCAGGATCAATGCACAGAGTGCCAACAGACGTCCCTCCATGTCTTCACTTCCTGCACACAAGGATACAAAGCTGTTTGGGAAAAGTCCTCAGTACTTATATAACGTTGCAGAACAGCTCAGTTAGAGTATTGTTCTGCTCCTTCAATTAACTAACAAAGGCATATCACATTCACACTTTCAGAGCACAGTTATGGAACCTTAATACTTGAATTGTCACCTGTGGCATGAGAGTTTGTCATCATCACCAACAAAACAAAAAACATTTTCAATTGTCCATTATTAAATACTATGAATATTCTTTTCTGAGTTGCAGTCTTTTTAGAATCAGTACTGAATCCAAACTGCCCCTGTTCTGTTCACAGTTCTTCCAATTGAGCCTGTGACACTGAACAACAGTTTTGCAAAGCCTGAAATAAAATCTGAGTTTAACGGCATCATTTTTCTGAACATATTACGAACTTGAGGAAAGAAAAATACAAGTCTTCTCCTTGGATCTGAAACCAGCCTCTCAGAAGGTCAAACAAAACAGATAAGTGCGGGCATTCAACAAATAAAGAAAATATAGTTTTAGTTTGATGAAAAAAAACAACAACATTTATCTTTGAATCCTGGATTAAGATGTGCTCTGTACCTGTTTGTGGCTATAGCCGGGGTTGAAAAGGCAGCAGTTGATCACCTCTCTGATGCTACTCTCCAATGGCTGGACTGATGGACAGAGGGGGGAATTTGTACTCACTCTCTTCATCCCATTGGTCAGGAAGAGTACAATTATTTTGCGAAACTTCTCAACAGTGGGGTCAGGGTGGCAAATACTTTCTATTCAACTCTGTTCATGTGATGTAGGGGAATTTCCATCTTGTGCTTCAGGCTTTCCAAAGATGTCTTCTTTATGTTGAGAAGATGGTTCAGTTTGGTGACTCCGGCCTTCCTCAGGTTGACCCTCAGGCTTGTTGACTGCAGTACTGGAGGCTGAAGAAACCGCTTAGAAAACAAAGGTTCTTCAAACATCCACATGCCTGGCATTTCTCTTGTTGTGTGTTTGACCAGAAAAACATGCCAGGCAATGGAGGACAGAGGTGTAAAAAGGAGTGAGGCCAGTTAAGTCACATTCATAAATGATTCCACAGGAAGAGCTGCTTGTCAAGCCAAGTGACCTCACCCTCCACAGCAAGAGGCAAGCAGTGTCCATTCACCTTGTTCTAGCGGCCATAGAGCAAACACTGTGCAGTGTGGGGTCTGAAAGCTGCAACTTTCAACCAGATGTTCATTATTCCTTCAGCCACAGACAGATATAGGGCTACAGGCTTCGCCCAGTGTTTATTAGAGCAGAAAAAGTCCAGGATGATCCTCTGAACCTCCTCTATCAGTCCTCTTGGTGGCGTCACTGTGATCAGTCTGTGCCAAAAAGTTGAGGTGACAAGTTATTAACAACCAGAGCTCTTCCCCTGTGGGGCAACTGAGATAGCAACCATTTCCATTGAGACAACTTGGCACAGATCTTATCCCTTGCACCCTCTCAATTATTTTTTCAAAACTTTCTGAGCCCAGAAATCCTCAAAGTTCTTCTTGCCCCCACTATAACTCACTATTCAAGGAAGAAACTGTTTTATCCTACCACTGCCTGATCAGTAGAGCCCCACTTTTTGCCCAACTCAACCAGGCTGACGTTGACTTTTCATAAGTTGATGGTACTTCCTTAAAAATACTCATGTGGAATATTACAAACAAGTAAACTAAACTAAACTATACCAGCTAGTGCTCTATTGTTTTCTGCTTCCTTGATTCATTGGTATATTTGCAACATTTTCAATGTGTTTATCTGGTAGATGTCTTTTCTTACTTACATGTTGCAGAATCTTGTATGAAACTGGACTTCAGATGGATTGATGTTACATTTCACACAATTAATATATGTGATACATTGGGCCTATACTGCATTGTTTGTTTATAGTTTCAGGTAATGTTGACAAATGTATTGAATGTTGACTTTGTCATTTTAAGATTTGCTGTTGTCACTACTATCTACTGTGTTTGTCAAAAGGTTCTGCTGAGTCAGACTGAAATTATATTTCTATTCTATCATCAGTGTTAGCGAAGTGTCTAATTGTTATTCTGACATTATTATGAATGTGCTTTTTAACTAATAAAGACAATGTTCATGTCAGGAGTCACACACCTCGCTCCAGCACCGGATCCTCTCTGGCACTCCTGCAGGCAATCAGCTAATTGATTGCCATGCATTCTTAAGCCCTGCAGGGAGGTGGGTCCGGTGCGAGAGAATTGTCTATGCTCCAGTCCGTGTGGAGAGTTCCCCCGGGTCTCCTGTTGGCTGCCGCCGCAGTTGAGTCGGTGTTGTCCTCCCCGGGGAGTGAGTGTCCTCCCCGGGGTGGTTCCTGTTCCTGTTCCGACTCCCGGTTCCAAGAAGTCTCCGTCCCGGTTCCAAGAAGTTCACCGTCCGGGTCCCGTCCCGGTTCCAGGAGGCCCCCCCAGAGTTCCCCCCGGGTCCCGTCCCGGTTCCAAGAGGCCCCCCAGAGTTCCCCCCGGGTCCCGTCACCGTTCCAGCTCCCCTTTCCCTGTTTCCTCAATAAAACATTGACGTTTGCGAACAACTTTCTGCTTGATGTCTGCTTTTGGGTTCAGGACACTCCACGCGCCGGCTCCCCGCCGTGACAGTTCACATTGTGCTGCTCAACTGTATTCAATGGTCAAAAGGTATTTGTGCAGATGGGATCAAATGCATCTCAGTAAGTTAAAGGAAAAGCTGACATGATGGCCCCATGCAGGCCACCCACATTGACAAACACGTTTTTTTATTAGACGCTCTACTAACATGCAGCAGGAAGTTTATTCAGCTTTTGAACTTTCTTTTATCCCACCACACTCAGTGTATGCATTGATATGTGATTAAAAAAACAAAAAGATTCAATCGATCACTCAACTGTTAGTAAGGTCGACCTCTTTATGTTCTTGAAAGATGTAACGCAAGAACAAGATCTTGACTGGTTCAATTTTTTCATAATTTTTTCAAGGAGAAAAAGAAACACCTGAAAAGACAAATAAACTTTACTGCTTCTGAAACTAAAATAAATACCAGACCACTTAACTATGCTCAGTATTGTGAGTATGAATTGATTAATAATATTGATGTGATTGTGAATATAAATGACAAAACACAGAGTATTTGAATGCAATAGTTTCTTTTTATTTTCTGATATCAAAGATATTCAGACAGTCGGAGCGACAGTTACCATAACATTATTTAACTAAAAAATTATTCATCATATAAAGATCAAATTTTGAATGAAGTTGGAAGATCTCAGATAATATATTGCTTTTTCCATTCTGCTTTTTATTTAGTTTTTATTTTAACTTTTATACAGTTTAACATGAGAGAAACCCAGGAAGTGCACCCAAGGATGTAGAATTATGTGTAGTTGAAGACTGTTGACGCAGCAGGGCTCCTTGCAGGGATGGCGGCCAGGTGTCCTGTTGAATTTCTTTTATGCTGAACCTTATTCACCTTCAACCTTCTTTGACAGACATCAACCTTTCAAGAAAGCTGCAAAACATGAATGAAAAAAAAATGTTGCATTTTTGGGGTTTTTTAAATCCCCAAAACTACACAATACGGGTTTAAACAAGTAGCTCGAGTATTTCATAGTTAAAACTCACATGGTGGGGTACAGACTTGTCCACATTGATTTCTGCAGCACTTCCAGTCTTTGTCACATTGAAAGTCATGAGAGCATCGATGTCTGGGACACTGCAACCCTTCATCCAAGGGAAAGGAAGGGCAATCTCCTGGCTTGTCTGAAGTGAAACAAATGAAAAGAAAATGTGCAAAGTTAAGAGAAAATCTGACAAATTTTGTATGAATCAAGAATATATTATTTGAATTTTGAAATCACAGAGAACTACAGAATAATCATTTAGGTAGTATGATGTACAGTCAAGATGTAATATAATTGGTCTGTGCAAGTTTCATTTAAACATGGGAATGCAGTGTTTCAGCATTTGGTTGCATGCTGCTCAGATGCATGGTGGGGAAAAATAAGGGCTTCAACTGATGATTGAAAGATATGACAGATACAAACTGTCAAGCAAATGTCTATGAGAATCTGAATATAACCTGAAAGGCTGACATTGAAAAAATAATAAACTTTATTAGCACAGGCCCAATCATCAAATGGACCTTTCAAAAACTACACTGGCTTCCCAGGGGAAATTTTTTGGAGCATTTAATGGAATTGCAAAACAAATAAGAGAATTCCTAACTGGTCACAATCAGAATTGATCTGACAAAATGACAGATGAGTTTTTCATTAAATCTTCCCATCCGGAGATTTTCAGCCAGTAAAATGAAAACCAGCTCATGAAGGGTGTGGATGTGTCACTGAAGTAAACTCTCACAAAAATAGGGTGGGAACCACCGGTCTATGGCAATCATACGTTCAATAGGTTAATCTAGAGAATTGCAAGACCAGCTTGAATGATGAAAAACGAAAAGCAGATTCAAGAAACTTGGACAAGTAACTGCAAAATAATGATCCAATTAAAGTTTGTGATATCGTCAAGTTAATTACCTTTTATGTCACAATGTACCAAATAAAATAATTTGAAAAAACAACAGCAACAACACTTAATTACATCTTACAAGAAGTATATCTTACCTTTTCTCACTGTCGTGCACACATATGCACATCCATTGTAGCAGCATTTCGCATTCTTTTTGCACTGACTGTCAAAGAAGCACACTGGAAACCTCGACATGGCACAGAACTCCGAGTTTTTGGAATACTGTGGATGAGGGCACTTACCAGGGTGATCTGAAAGGAAAGACAAATTGCGTTCAATGAGCTGGAAAACGGAAAAAAAGTGTCAACACAATGATTATGCTTTAACAGAACAGAATCAAGCAGATTCAACCAAAGAAAAAAATACAACAGCCTAAACAAGTAGAAGATTGTCATTCAAATTAAAAGCAGATAGCGTTTTACCTTCAATTCCATCTTCTAAATTATGTGTTGAAACCATTAACTTAGGCTAATAATATACTCAAGTTTGACCTCTTTTGGTTTATAGTGTAAGACAAACATACCTCCAATCAGTAGAATTGCTTGTGCACTAATTGCACCCAGAACCAGCATCAATGCACAGACTGCAGACAGGCGTCCCTCCATGTCTTCACTTCCTGCACACGAGGATACAATGGCTGTTTAGGCAAAAATCTTTATATTTATAGTCAGAGGATTGGTCTGCTCCTTCTATTATACTCTCTGATTAATAGATGAGTATACTAGACTCCTTATTCATTTTAATGATGTTTTAGTAGTAGTTTAGAGAGAGGGGAGGGGGACAGAGAGGGAGAGAGAGAGAGTTTATCATCATCACCAACAAAGCAAAAAACATTCTCAATTGTCTGTCATTGAATACTATGAATGTTCAGTTCTGAGTCGAAGAGCCTTCATCAGTCTTTTCAGAATCAGTACTGAATCCAAACTTCCCCTGTTCTGTTCACAGTTCTTCCAATTGAGCCTGTGACAGTGAGCGTCAGGTTTGCAAAGCCAGAAATGAATGAGTTTAACGACATATTTTTTCTTCAAATAGTTCTATGATGAATAAAGAAAAATAAAAAATCTTCCCCTTGGTCCTGAAACCAGCCTCTCAGAAGGTCAAACAAAATAGATAAGTGGGAACATTCAACAAATAAAGAAATTAAAGTTTTAATTTGATGATAAAAAAAACATTTATCTTCAAGCCATGGATTAAGATGTGCTCTGTACCTGATTGTGGCTATAGCCGGGGTTGAAAAGGCAGAAGTTGATCACCTCTCTGATGCTACTCTCCAATGGCTGGACTGATGGACAGAAGGGGGAATTTGTACTCACTCTCTTCATCCCATTGGTCAGGAAGAGTACAATTATTTTGTGAAACTTCTCAACAGTGGGGTCAGGGTGGCACATGCTTCCTATTCAACTCTATTCATGTGATGGAGGAGATTTCCGTCATGTTCTTGTGGCTTTCCAAAGATGTATCCTTTATGTTGAGAAGATGGTTCAGTTTGGTGACTCCGGCCTTCCTCAGGTTGACCCTCAGGCTTGTTGACTGCAGTACTGGAGGCTGAAGAAACCGCTTGAAAAACAAAGGTTCTTCAAACATCCACATGCCTGGCATTTCTCTTCTTGTGTGTTTGGCCAGAAAAACATGCCAGGCAATGGAGGACAGAGGTGTAAAAAGGAGTGAGGCCAGTTAAGTTTTGCTTTGTCCATTTTTATTTTTATTTTTTTTCATAGTTTGGCATTAAGAATCCTTGCAGGGTTGGCAGCCAGTCGTCTTGTTGAATTTATTTTCTTCTGGACCTTTATCTCCTTCAACCTTCTTTGACAGACATCAACCATGCCATTTGTCTAAAAAACAGAGAAGAAAAACACTTGCAATTAAACAGAAAAAAAATCACAAAGCCCCAAAACTTCACAATGAGTTTAAAAAAAAATATATATATATGGAATTTTTCATATTTATAACTCACACGGTGGGGTACAGACTCGTCCACATTGATTTCTGCAGCACTTCCAGTCTTCATCACATTGAAAATCAAACAAGCATGGACGATGTCTGGGACACAGCAAAACCTCATCCAAGGTAAAGTGAGGGCAAAATCCTGGCTTGACTGAAGTGAAACAATTTAAATGAAAATGTGCAAAGTTAAGAGACAATCTGACAAATATTGTATGAATCAAGAATATATGACTTTAATTTTGAAATTACAGGGACGTACTGAATAATTATTTAGGTGGTATGATGTACAGTCAGTTGTAAGAAGTCATATAAATGTTTGGTGTAAGTTCCATTTAAACATGGGAATGCAGTGTTTCAGGAATTTGGTGGCTGCACGGATGGAGTAGCAATGTCCTGGCCTTTGTGAAGTGAAAAAAATTTGAATACAAATGTGCAAAGTTATGAGACAATCTGACAATTTTTTACCATTTCATAACAAATAGAACATTGTCATTCAACCCACCCACGTATGATCCTTTACTCCAGATCATCCAGGTAATAAAAATGATGCTTCTGTCCCAGTCAAGGACTCGGAAACATCTCCTCCCGACTGTCCCTGGAGCTCAGTCAGATAGAGTTATTACACATAAAGTTCATAGTCAGTATCCTTCCAAGGTGGACCATGGAGGACACAAACCCCATAGCGGTTTGTCCAACATACCAGTGAAATACAATAGAATCTGGGTGTCATCTTTGACAGCACTTTTATCAATTCAAGCTCACATCGATGATGTCACTCAGTCAGCTTACTTCCACCTTCTTAATATAAGCTGCCTTCACCCCTCCCTCTCACCCAGCAGCACCACCACAGTGGTCCACACCCTGGTCACCTCCCGCCTCGACGACTGCAACTCCTTTCTATCTAGTCTCGCATTCAAATCTCGTCAAAAACCCCAACTGGTCCAAAATGCTGCTGCCTGAATCATTGCCCAAAGTCCATCTATCCATCACATAAGCCAAGTTCTACATAAACTCCACCGGCTCCCAAATAAACAACATATTCATTGCAAGCTTTTACTTTTGACATTCAAGGCCCTCTATGTCCTCTGTCCTTCATATTCTCTGACCTCCTCCACATCTACCTACCCACCCAGTCTCACTCTCAGATCTTCCTCCTCTCTCAGCTTCACTCTACAACCCTCATCCGCTCGACCCACCTGCCTCTGGAACTCACTCCCACCCAGCATCCAATAGCTAGACACTTTTAAATCCAATCTTAACATTCATCTTTTAAAACTTTTAAAACTGCTGTAAATGCCTGCATGTTTTTTTTTTTTTTAAGTGCTATTAATATGTCTTTACCTGTTTGAACTGTATTTAAATATGTTATTTGTAACAGTGACCTTGGGTGTCCTGAAAGGTGCTGGTAAATAAAAAGCATTATTATTATTATTATTATTATTATTATTATTATTATTATTATTATTATTATTATTATTATTATTATTATTATTATTATTATTACTTTAATCTAACTTTAGTTGGGCATCTTCCTCAGGGTGAATCTGGTTAGGTTCACTGTACAGTACGCTATGGTTTACAAAATGTTAGGTCTCTGTTGGTTAAGTCACTTTTAACAAATCCAAAAAAGGAAAAAAAAGAAAAAGGTTTTGTGTGTTGCCTTGGTTAAATATAAATAAACAAGATTGCAAAAACACACATTGAATCAGTTTTAGTTTTATCAGTGAGGCCAGAGTGTTCAGGAAAAGGAGTAGCCACTCAGTATAATGCATAGCTGACATCCGAACAGCTGTCACATAACACGCTGTGCAATAAGTGAGCTGATTGTGTTGAACAATATCACTAATCATACAAATGTAGGGCATACTTATTTCATGGTTTTATATATGTATTGTTACAATGGGATATTTTAATATATGTTGTGACTAACCAAGAGAAAGCAGTGTTGATGAACTTTTGAACAGCTTAGAAAAGGTCAGGCTCTTCCATCATATTACACGTTCCACCAATAAGAATGTAATACAATATAATTCAATGAAGTAAGACTTTATTAACTGCACATAGAGCAGCAGAAGCAATGTGAAAATTACAATTTAAAAAAAATCTAAGTAATTAAAAAGAAATGTAGACAATAATATCATTTTAATGAATACACAAAACATTTACAACAAAATAAATAGTGAAACAAACAAAAAAATGACAAGAAAATGCATATTCATCAGAATTTACAGTAGATTATGTTGTACTAGCAGTAGTAAACATTTGTCTTAGATGGAGGCTGCAGCAGTCTGCCACTGAAGGATCTGGTTAACAAACAATTAATTAATGTTTCTGAAGATAGGTTTTACGCTATAAATAACTCTGACATTTCTCGTTCTGCAAGTGATCTGTTGGTTTTGATTCCCCAAATCATTCCTGGCATCTTTGTGGAAACTTTACAACTGACCAGAAATTCCAGGAGTCTCTCATTCAAAATATTTGATTAAATATTGATGTTTCACAGATTATTATCTTTAAATTGATCGTTGTAAAATACACAGGAGAGTCCATTCATAAAAGTGCTCCTATTGCTGTATGTCGGCTGCGGCATGTAACTTGCAGTTCTCACTGTGTCCAGTCAGTGTCAGTGTGAGGCTGACCGTCGTTTGTGATCCTTCTCTACAAAGAAGCGAGAAAAGAAGCAGCTTTGGAGGCTGTTTGAGCTTGTTGGACTCTCAGCCATAGACATAATGATATACGGAGATGCCCTTGGCACTGCCTGTAAGAGCCACCATCTTGGATGGGTCTCCGGTGCGCCTAATCATAACTCCCGGAATATTCACACAAATAATATGAGCTTTCACACTGAAATACTTTGTCTTGTGCTTTTTAACCATGATATACATATAGTATGGCATACTAATAAATGTATATATACATTAATTGTTTTATGGTATTGTAGGCGAGTAACTGAAAGACAAATCTAGATGGTGCTGTTGCACTATAGTCATGTGCAGTGATACAAAAACTTGGTGATGAATTACATCTCAGCCACAAGGAAAGGCTGACATGATGTCCACATTGACACATTTTCTTAAGCTGTACTAACATGCAGCAAGCAGTGTATTCGATTTTTAACCTTTTTTTTCAATGCTCCACATTTAGTATATTTATTGATAAGTGCGTAACAAAAATAAAAAGAATAAAAATTCAGTCGATCACTTAACTGTTGTTAAGGTCTCCACCTTTATGTTTGGAAAGCCTCCAAAACAAAACGACATATACCTGACCTAATACCTTTGTCCAGTATTGTGAGTATAAATGTATCTATAATAATTATGTTATTGTGAATTGAAATGACAAACACAGAGCACTTTGGTCTGCAATACTTTCTTTTTATTTGCTGATAATGATGATATATAGACAGTGTCAGTCACCATACCATATTTTGACAAAAAGAATTATCATATAAAGATCAAATTTTGGAACAAGTTGAAAAATATCAGACAATATATGGCCTTTATCTTCTTTTTAGTAGTTTAGCATTAAAGAAGACCAGAAAGTGTACCCAAGGATGTGGAATTCTGTGTCGTTGAAGATTGTTGACTCAGCAGGGCTCACTGTAGGGATGGCAGCCAGTCGTCCTGCTGAATTTCTTTCCTTCTGAACCTTTTTCACCATCAGCCATCTTTCACAGACATCAACCATTCCAGTTGACTACTGGACTATGACAAAAAAAGACAACACATGCATTTTAAAAAATAGGTTCTGAAACAACAACATAAGGCTGTTGTTATTTTTTTGGTTTTTTTTAAGTATTTTATGATAATAACAACTCACTTTCATATGATGGAATACAGACTTTTCCACAGTAAGTCGTGCAGCACCTCCACTTTTTGAGGCAATCAAAGTCATGAATGCATTGATTTTGTCTGTGGCAATCAAAAATCCTAGGCAAGACAAAGGGGTAGCAATGTCCTGGCCTTTCTGAAGTGAAAAAAAATTGAATAAAAATATGCAAAGTTATGAGACAATCTGACACTTTGTTACCATTTCATAACAAATAGAACATTGTCATTCAAACTAAAATAAGATCGTTTTTTACCTTCAATTCCATCTTACCACCTTAACTTTTATATTATGTGTTGCTGCAATTCAACTAAGGCTGATATAGAAAACAACACACCAACAGAAATATACACAATGTTTTACCACTGTTGGTTTATAGAGTGTATGACAAACTTACCTCCAATCGGTATAGGTGGTCTGGCATCAATTGCACCCAGAACCAGGATCAATGCACAGAGTGCCAACAGACGTCCCTCCATGTCTTCACTTCCTGCACACAAGGATACAAAGCTGTTTGGGAAAAGTCCTCAGTACTTATATAACGTTGCAGAACAGCTCAGTTAGAGTATTGTTCTGCTCCTTCAATTAACTAACAAAGGCATATCACATTCACACTTTCAGAGCACAGTTATGGAACCTTAATACTTGAATTGTCACCTGTGGCATGAGAGTTTGTCATCATCACCAACAAAACAAAAAACATTTTCAATTGTCCATTATTAAATACTATGAATATTCTTTTCTGAGTTGCAGTCTTTTTAGAATCAGTACTGAATCCAAACTGCCCCTGTTCTGTTCACAGTTCTTCCAATTGAGCCTGTGACACTGAACAACAGTTTTGCAAAGCCTGAAATAAAATCTGAGTTTAACGGCATCATTTTTCTGAACATATTACGAACTTGAAGAAAGAAAAATACAAGTCTTCTCCTTGGATCTGAAACCAGCCTCTCAGAAGGTCAAACAAAACAGATAAGTGCGGGCATTCAACAAATAAAGAAAATATAGTTTTAGTTTGATGAAAAAAAACAACAACATTTATCTTCGAATCCTGGATTAAGATGTGCTCTGTACCTGTTTGTGGCTATAGCCGGGGTTGAAAAGGCAGAAGTTGATCACCTCTCTGATGCTACTCTCCAATGGCTGGACTGATGGACAGAGGGGGGAATTTGTACTCACTCTCTTCATCCCATTGGTCAGGAAGAGTACAATTATTTTGCGAAACTTCTCAACAGTGGGGTCAGGGTGGCAAATACTTTCTATTCAACTCTGTTCATGTGATGTAGGGGAATTTCCATCTTGTGCTTCAGGCTTTCGAAAGATGTCTTCTTTATGTTGAGAAGATGGTTCAGTTTGGTGACTCCGGCCTTCCTCAGGTTGACCCTCAGGCTTGTTGACTGCAGTACTGGAGGCTGAAGAAACCGCTTGGAAAACAAAGGTTCTTCAAACATCCACATGCCTGGCATTTCTCTTGTTGTGTGTTTGACCAGAAAAACATGCCAGGCAATGGAGGACAGAGGTGTAAAAAGGAGTGAGGCCAGTTAAGTCACATTCATAAATGATTCCACAGGAACAGCTGCTTGTCAAGCCAAGTGACCTCACCCTCCACAGCAAGAGGCAAGCAGTGTCCATTCACCTTGCTCTAGCGGCCATAGAGCAAACACTGTGCAGTGTGGGGTCTGAAAGCTGAAACTTTCAACCAGATGTTCATTATTCCTTCAGCCACAGACAGATATAGGGCTACAGGCTTCGCCCAGTGTTTATTAGAGCAGAAAAAGTCCAGGATGATCCTCTGAACCTCCTCTATCAGTCCTCTTGGTGGCGTCACTGTGATCAGTCTGTGCCAAAAAGTTGAGGTGACAAGTTGTTAACAACCAGAGCTCTTCCCCTGTGGGGCAACTGAGATAGCAACCATTTCCATTGAGACAACTTGGCACAGATCTTATCCCTTGCACCCTCTCAATTATTTTTTCAAAACTTTCTGAGCCCAGAAATCCTCAAAGTCCTTCTTGCCCCCACTATAACCCACTATTCAAGGAAGAAACTGTTTTATCCTACCACTGCCTGATCAGTAGAGCCCCACTTTTTGCCCAACTCAACCATGCTGACTTTGACTTTTCATAAGTTGATGGTACTTCCTTAAAAATACTCATGTGGAATATTACAAACAAGTAAACTAAACTAAACTATACCAGCTAGTGCTCTATTGTTTTCTGCTTCCTTGATTCATTGGTATATTTGCAACATTTTCAATGTGTTTATCTGGTATATGTCTTTTCTTACTTACATGTTGCAGAATCTTGTATGAAACTGGACTTCAGATGGATTGATGTTACATTTCACACAATTAATATATGTGATACATTGGGCCTATACTGTATTGTTTGTTTATAGTTTCAGGTAATGTTGACAAATGTATTGAATGTTGACTTTGTCATTTTAAGATTTGCTGTTGTCACTACTATCTGCTGTGTTTGTCAAAAGGTTCTGCTGAGTCAGACTGAAATTATATTTCTATTCTATCATCAGTGTTCGCGAAGTGTCTAATTGTTAGTCTGACATTATTATGAATGTGCTTTTTAACTAATAAAGACAATCTTCACATTGTGCTGCTCAACTGTATTCAATGGTCAAAGGGTATTTGTGCAGATGGGACAAAATTCATCTCAGCCAGTTAAAGGAAAAGCTGACATGATGGCCCCATGCAGGCCACCCACATTGACAAACACGTTTTTTTATTAGACGCTCTACTAACATGCAGCAGGAAGTTTATTCAGCTTTTGAACTTTCTTTTATCCCACCACACTCAGTGTATGCATTGATATGTGATTAAAAAAACAAAAAGATTCAATCGATCACTCAACTGTTTGTAAGGTCGACCTCTTTATGTTCTTGAAAGATGTAACGCAAGAACAAGATCTTGACTGGTTCAATTTTTTCATAATTTTTTAAAGGAGAAAAAGAAACACCTGAAAAGACAAATAAACTTTACTGCTTCTGAAACTAAAATAAGTACCAGACCACTTAACTATGCTCAGTATTGTGAGTATGAATTGATTAATAATATTGATGTGATTGTGAATATAAATGACAAAACACAGAGTATTTGAATGAAATAGTTTCTTTTTATTTGCTGGTATTAAAGATATTCAGACAGTCAGAGCAACAGCTACCATACCATTATTTAACAAAAAAAAGGATTCAGAATATAAAGATCAAATTTTGAATGAAGTTGGAAGATCTCAGATAATATATTGCTTTTTCCATTCTGCTTTTTATTTAGTTTTTATTTTAACTTTTATACAGTTTAACATGAGAGAAACCCAGGAAGTGCACCCAAGGATGTAGAATTATGTGTAGTTGAAGACTGTTGACGCAGCAGGGCTCCTTGCAGGGATGGCAGCCAGGTGTCCTGTTGAATTTCTTTTATTCTGAACCTTATTCACCTTCAACCTTCTTTGACAGACATCAACCTTTCAAGAAAGCTGCAAAACATGAATGAAAAAAAACAGTTGCATTTTTTTTGGTTTTTTTAAATCCCCAAAACTACACAATACGGGTTTAAACAAGTAGCTCGAGTATTTCATATTTAAAACTCACATGGTGGGGTACAGACTTGTCCACATTGATTTCTGCAGCACTTCCAGTCTTTGTCACATTGAAAGTCATGAGAGCATCGATGTCTGGGACACTGCAACCCTTCATCCAAGGGAAAGGAAGGGCAATCTCCTGGCTTGTCTGAAGTGAAACAAATGAAAAGAAAATGTGCAAAGTTAAGAGAAAATCTGACAAATTTTGTATGAATCAAGAATATATTATTTGAATTTTGAAATCACAGAGAACTACAGAATAATCATTTAGGTAGTATGATGTACAGTCAAGATGTAATATAATTGGTCTGTGCAAGTTTCATTTAAACATGGGAATGCAGTGTTTCAGCATTTGGTTGCATGCTGCTCAGATGCATGGTGGGGAAAAATAAGGGCTTCAACTGATGATTGAAAGATATGACAGATACAAACTGTCAAGCAAATGTCTATGAGAATCTGAATATAACCTGAAAGGCTGACATTGAAAAAATAATAAACTTTATTAGCACAGGCCCAATCATCAAATGGACCTTTCACAAACTACACTGGCTTCCCAGGGGAAATTTTTTGGAGCATTTAATGGAATTGCAAAACAAATAAGAGAATTCCTAACTGGTCACAATCAGAATTGATCTGACAAAATGACAGATGAGTTTTTCATTAAATCGTCCCATCCGGAGATTTTCAACCAGTAAAATGAAAACCAGCTCATGAAGGGTGTGGATGTGTCACTGAAGTAAACTCTCACAAAAATAGGGTGGGAACCACCGGTCTATGGCAATCATACGTTCAATAGGTTAATCTAGAGAATTGCAAGACCAGCTTGAATGATGAAAAACGAAAAGCAGATTCAAGAAACTTGGACAAGTAACTGCAAAATAATGATCCAATTAAAGTTTGTGATATCGTCAAGTTAATTACCTTTTATGTCACAATGTATTAAATAAAATAATTTGAAAAAACAACAGCAACAACACTTAATTACATCTTATAAGAAGTATATCTTACCTTTTCTCACTGTCATGCACACATATGCACATCCATTGTAGCAGCATTTCGCATTCTTTTTGCACTGACTGTCAAAGAAGCACACTGGAAACCTCGACATGGCACAGAACTCCGAGTTTTTGGAATACTGTGGATGAGGGCACTTACCAGGGTGATCTGAAAGGAAAGACAAATTGCGTTCAATGAGCTGGAAAACGGAAAAAAAGTGTCAACACAATGATTATGCTTTAACAGAACAGAATCAAGCAGATTCAACCAAAGAAAAAAATACAACAGCTGAAACAAGTAGAAGATTGTCATTCAAATTAAAAGCAGATAGCGTTTGACCTTCAATTCCATCTTCTAAATTATGTGTTGAAACCATTAACTTAGGCTAATAATATACTCAAGTTTGACCTCTTTTGGTTTATAGTGTAAGACAAACATACCTCCAATCAGTAGAATTGCTTGTGCACTAATTGCACCCAGAACCAGCATCAATGCACAGACTGCAGACAGGCGTCCCTCCATGTCTTCACTTCCTGCACACGAGGATACAATGGCTGTTTAGGCAAAAATCTTTATATTTATAGTCAGAGGATTGGTCTGCTCCTTCTATTATACTCTCTGATTAATAGATGAGTATACTAGACTCCTTATTCATTTTAATGATGTTTTAGTAGTAGTTTAGAGAGAGGGGAGGGGGACAGAGAGGGAGAGAGAGAGAGTTTATCATCATCACCAACAAAGCAAAAAACATTCTCAATTGTCTGTCATTGAATACTATGAATGTTCAGTTCTGAGTCGAAGAGCCTTCATCAGTCTTTTCAGAATCAGTACTGAATCCAAACTTCCCCTGTTCTGTTCACAGTTCTTCCAATTGAGCCTGTGACAGTGAGCGTCAGGTTTGCAAAGCCAGAAATGAATGAGTTTAACGACATATTTTTTCTTCAAATAGTTCTATGATGAATAAAGAAAAATAAAAAATCTTCCCCTTGGTCCTGAAACCAGCCTCTCAGAAGGTCAAACAAAGCAGATAAGTGGGAACATTCAACAAATAAAGAAATTAAAGTTTTAATTTGATGATAAAAAAAAACATTTATCTTCGAACCATGGATTAAGATGTGCTCTGTACCTGATTGTGGCTATAGCCGGGGTTGAAAAGGCAGAAGTTGATCACCTCTCTGATGCTACTCTCCAATGGCTGGACTGATGGACAGAAGGGGGAATTTGTACTCACTCTCTTCATCCCATTGGTCAGGAAGAGTACAATTATTTTGTGAAACTTCTCAACAGTGGGGTCAGGGTGGCACATGCTTCCTATTCAACTCTATTCATGTGATGGAGGAGATTTTCGTCATGTGCTTCTGGCTTTCCAAAGATGTGTCCTTTATGTTGAGAAGATGGTTCAGTTTGGTGACTCCGGCCTTCCTCAGGTTGACCCTCAGGCTTGTTGACTGCAGTACTTGGGGCTGAAGAAACCGCTTGAAAAACAAAGGTTCTTCAAACATCCACATGCCTGGCATTTCTCTTGTTGTGTGTTTGGCCAGAAAAACCTGCCAGGCAATGGAGGACAGAGGTGTAAAAAGGAGTGAGGCCAGTTAAGTCACATTCATAAATGATTCCACAGGAAGAGCTGCTTGTCAAGCCAAATGACCTCACCCTCCACAGCAAGAGGCAAGCAGTGTCCATTCACCTTGTTCTAGCGGCAATAGAGCAAACACTGTGCAGTGTGGGGTCTGAAAGCTGCAACTTTCAACCAGATGTTCATTATTCCTTCAGCCACAGACAGATATAAGGCTGCAGTCCTCATCCAGTGTTTTCCAAAGCAGAAAAGGTCCAGGAGGATCATCTGAACCTTCTCTATCAGTCCTCTTGGTGGCGTCACTGTGATCAGAGTTGAGGCCACAAAGTTGTTCACAAGAGTTCTTCCTCTGTAGGGCAACTGGGGTAGCAGCTATTTCTATTGAGACACTTTAATCCATACACCCTCTCAATTAGAAACACCCAACCTACTTGAAGTCCTGTTTGCCCCCGCTGAAGCACACTACTGAAGGAAGAAACTGTTTCATCCTACCACTGTCTGATCCCCACAGCCTCAATGTTTCCTCAACTTAACCATGTTGACAATGACTTGTGTTGAAGGTGTTTTCTTAAAAGATATAGTTTAAGTTAATGTTGACAAATATATTGAATGTTGTCTTTGTCATTTAAGTCGTTGCTGTTGTCAACACTATCTGCTGTGTGCAGAGTCTGCTGATTAACTCATAAATAGCATATTCATCTTGTGGTGCTGAATTGTATTCATTGGTCAAAAGGTATTTGTGCACCGCTAAAGATGTGATGAATGGCATCTCAGCCACTCAAAGGAAAGGCTGACATGATGGCACCATGCAGGCCACCCACTTTGACAAACACTTAAATTTTATTCAAAGCTGTACACATATGCATCAAGCAGTTTAATAGGCTTCTAACCTTTCTTTAATCCAACCACAATCAGAGAATGTATTGATATGTGATAACAAAAAACCCCCCCAAAAGATTCAATTGATCACTCAACTTTTAATTAGGTCAACCTGTTTATGGTCCTGAAAGCTCTAATGCAAGAACAAGATCTTCACTGTTTCTGTATGTTTATCATTTTTTGAAGTAGAAAAAAAAATACCCGAGAGAGCAGATAAACTTTACTGGCTCAAAAACTAAACTACAAATACCTGACCAATTAACTATGCTCAGTATTGTGGATATAAATTGATTTATAATATTGATGTGATTGTGAACATAATTGGCAAAATACAGAATACTTTTAACGCAATAGTTTCTTTTTATTTGCTGGTATTAAAGATATTCAGACAGTCAGAGCAACAGCTACCATACCATTATTTAACAAAAAAAAGGATTCAGAATATAAAGATCAAATTTTGAATTAAGATGAAAGATCTTAGATATTATATTGCTTTGTCCATTTTTATTTATTTATTTTTTCATAGTTTGGCATTAAGAATCCTTGCAGGGTTGGCAGCCAGTCGTCTTGTTGAATTTATTTTCTTCTGGTCCTTTATCTCCTTCAACCTTCTTTGACAGACGTCAACCACGCCATTTGTCTAAAAAACAGAGAAGAAAAACACTTGCAATTAAAAAGAAAAAAAATCACAAAGCCCCAAAACTTCACAATGAGTTTAAAAAAAAAATATATATATATATGGAATTTTTCATATTTATAACTCACACGGTGGGGCACAGACTAGTCCACATTGATTTCTGCAGCACTTCCAGTCTTTGTCACATTGAAAATCAAACGAGCATGGATGACGTCTGGGACACAGCAAAACCTCATCCAAGGTAAAGTGAGGGCAAAATCCTGGCTTGACTGAAGTGAAACAATTTATATGAAAATGTGCAAAGTTAAGAGACAATCTGACAAATATTGTATGAATCAAGAATATATGATTTAAATTTTGAAATTACAGGGACGTACTGAATAATTATTTAGGTGGTATGATGTACAGTCAGTTGTAAGAAGTAAAATAAATGTTTGGTGTAAGTTCCATTTAAACATGGGAATGCAGTGTTTCAGGAATTTGGTTGCTGCACAGATGGAGTAGCAATGTCCTGGCCTTTCTGAAGTGAAAAGAATTTGAATAAAAATGTGCAAAGTTATGAGACAATCTGACAATTTGTTACCATTTCATAACAAATAGAACATTGTCATTCAAACTAAAATAAGATCGTTTTTTACCTTCAATTCCATCTTACCACCTTAACTTTTATATTATGTGTTGCTGCAATTCAACTAAGACTGATTTAGAAAACAACACACCAACAGAAATATACACAACGTTTTACCACTGTTGGTTTATAGAGTGTATGACAAACTTACCTCCAATCGGTATAGGTGGTCTGGCATCAATTGCACCCAGAACCAGGATCAATGCACAGAGTGCCAACAGACGTCCCTCCATGTCTTCACTTCCTGCACACAAGGATACAAAGCTGTTTGGGAAAAGTCCTCAGTACTTATATAACGTTGCAGAACAGCTCAGTTAGAATATTGTTGTGCTCCTTCAATTAACTAACAAAGGCATATCACATTCACACTTTCAGAGCACAGTTATGGAACCTTAATACTTGAATTGTCACCTGTGGCATGAGAGTTTGTCATCATCACCAACAAAACAAAAAACATTTTCAATTGTCCATTATTAAATACTATGAATGTTCTTTTCTGAGTTGCAGTCTTTTTAGAATCAGTACTGAATCCAAACTGCCCCTGTTCTGTTCACAGTTCTTCCAATTGAGCCTGTGACAGTGAACAACAGTTTTGCAAAGCCCGAAATGAAATCTGAGTTTAACGGCATCATTTTTCTGAACATATTACGAACTTGAAGAAAGAAAAATACAAGTCTTCTCCTTGGATCTGAAACAGCCAAGATAAGTGCGGGCATTCAACAAATAAAGAAACTAAAGTTTTAACTTGATGATAAAAAAAACATTTATCTTCGAATCCTGGATTAAGATGTGCTCTGTACCTGTTTGTGGCTATAGCCGGGGTTGAAAAAGCAGAAGTTGATCACCTCTCTGATGCTACTCTCCAATGGCTGGACTGATGGACAGAAGGGGAAATTTGTACTCACTCTCTTCATCCCATTGGTCAGGAAGAGTACAATTATTTTGTGAAACTTCTCAACAGTGGGGTCAGGGTGGCAAATACTTTCTATTCAACTCTGTTCATGTGATGTAGGGGAATTTCCATCTTGTGCTTCAGGCTTTCCAAAGATGTCTTCTTTATGTTGAGAAGATGGTTCAGTTTGGTGACTCCGGCCTTCCTCAGGTTGACCCTCAGGCTTGTTGACTGCAGTACTGGAGGCTGAAGAAACCGCTTGGAAAACAAAGGTTCTTCAAACATCCACATGCCTGGCATTTCTCTTGTTGTGTGTTTGGCCAGAAAAACCTGCCAGGCAATGGAGGACAGAGGTGTAAAAAGGAGTGAGGCCAGTAAAGTCACATTCATAAATGATTCCACAGGAAGAGCTGCTTGTCAAGCCAAGTGACCTCACCCTCCACAGCAAGAGGCAAGCAGTGTCCATTCACCTTGCTCTAGCGGCCATAGAGCAAACGCTGTGCAGTGTGGGGTCTGAAAGCTGCAACTTTCAAACAGATGTCCATTAGTCCTTCAGCCACATAAAGTTAAATGGCTGCAGTCCTCATCCAGTGTTTTCCAAAGCAGAAAAGGTCCAGGAGGATCATCTGAACCTCCTCTATCAGTCCTCTTGGTGGCGTCACTGTGATCAGAGTTGAGGCCACAAAGTTGTTCACAAGAGTTCTTCCTCTGTAGGGCAACTGGGGTAGCAACTATTTCTATTGAGACACTTTAATCCATACACCCTCTCAATTAGAAACACCCAACCTACTTGAAGTCCTGTTTGCCCCCGCTGAAGCACACTACTGAAGGAAGAAACTGTTTCATCCTACCACTGTCTGATCCCCACAGCCTCAATGTTTCCTCAACTTAACCATGTTGACAATGACTTGTGTTGAAGGGGTTTTCTTAAAAGATATAGTTTAAGTTAATGTTGACAAATATATTGAATGTTGTCTTTGTCATTTAAGTCGTTGCTGTTGTCAACACTATCTGCTGTGTGCAGAGTCTGCTGATTAACTCATAAATAGCATATTCATCTTGTGGTGCTGAATTGTATTCATTGGTCAAAAGGTATTTGTGCACCACTAAAGATGTGATGAATGGCATCTCAGCCACTCAAAGGAAAGGCTGACATGATGGCACCATGCAGGCCACCCACTTTGACAAACACTTAAATTTTATTCAAAGCTGTACACATATGCATCAAGCAGTTTAATAGGCTTCTAACCTTTCTTTAATCCAACCACAATCAGAGAATGTATTGATATGTGATAACAAAACCCCCCCAAAAGATTCAATTGATCACTCAACTTTTAATTAGGTCAACCTGTTTATGGTCCTGAAAGCTCTAATGCAAGAACAAGATCTTCACTGTTTCTGTATGTTTATCATTTTTTGAAGTAGAAAAAAAAATACCCGAGAGAGCAGATAAACTTTACTGCCTCAAAAACTAAACTACAAATACCTGACCAATTAACTATGCTCAGTATTGTGGATATAAATTGATTTATAATATTGATGTGATTGTGAACATAATTGGCAAAATACAGAATACTTTTAATGCAATAGTTTCTTTTTATTTGCTGGTATTAAAGATATTCAGACAGTCAGAGCAACAGCTACCATACCATTATTTAACAAAAAAAGGATTCATAATATAAAGATCAAATTTTGAATTAAGATGAAACATCTTAGATATTATATTGCTTTGTCCATTTTTATTTAATTATTTTTTCATAGTTTGGCATTAAGAATCCTTGCAGGGTTGGCAGCCAGTCGTCTTGTTGAATTTATTTTCTTCTGGACCTTAATCTCCTTCAACCTTCTTTGACAGACGTCAACCATGCCATTTGTCTAAAAAACAGAGAAGAAAAACACTTGCAATTAAAAAGAAAAAAAATCACAAAGCCCCAAAACTTCACAATGAGTTTAAAAAAATATATATATATGGAATTTTTCATATTTATAACTCACACGGTGGGGTACAGACTCGTCCACATTGATTTCTGCAGCACTTCCAGTCTTCATCACATTGAAAATCAAACAAGCATGGACGATGTCTGGGACACAGCAAAACCTCATCCAAGGTAAAGGGAGGGCAATGTCCTGGCGTGACTGAAGTGAAACAATTTAAATGAAAATGTGCAAAGTTAAGAGACAATCTGACAAATATTATATGAATCAAGAATATATGATTTTAATTTTTAAATTACAGGGACGTACTGAATAATTATTTAGGTGGTTTGATGTACAGTCAGTTGTAAGAAGTAATATAATTGTTTGGTGTAAGTTCCATTTAAACATGGGAATGTAGTGTTTCAGGAATTTGGTTGCTGCACAGATGGAGCCGTCGTGGTGATGGGGAAAAATAAGGGCTTCAACTGATGATTGAAAGAGTGCAGTTAAGTTGTTTGGACCGATAAAGAAGCAAAACTCTTCCTACGTAAATGTGGTGTTAGAACATAAAACAAATACAGCACAAGAATAAGCACTGCTTCCACTGTATTCTTTTTCGACACAGCAGTGAAATTGTCAACACAGGTCGCACAAAGATGGCACTGCTGACGCTTCTATCGAATACTGTGATGTGACCCTGTCTCCCCCTTTCCAGATTCAAATGGAAGGATAGAGTTTATCGAAATCTCCACATTGGCCGCGGTTTTCAGATACCACGGTTTTTGGTGACTTGTAGCTGCTTTTACATGTACATAAATGCAAGGCCCAATCGCATAGGAATGTCACCGTTTTTATGAATACCCGGCTACGTGTAAATGGGGCCTAACAGAATACAGTTTTTCAAATTGAGTTCAGGACCAAATGCAATAAACAGACCATATCCATTGACTATGTTATGTTAATGTTGGAGTCTTTTCACATGGTAGCAGTGGGAGAGTTTAGATAGGTTAAGTTACATTATTTGTATGACGTACATATGTACATTTCTATGACATACACTATTACTTTTATATTATGAAAATATACTATTTGTGTTTTATGGTAAAGCTTGTCAACTTTTAATGAGAGAATTATGTTTGAATGAGGAAACGTGTGGACACAAAGTGATCTTCAGTTTGTCACGGTAATACTGTATACCCCGGGAATATGTATGGAAGGTTTAACGGTATAAAAATGTTATGGAGATTTATTTATTTATTTATTTTTTTTTTTTTTCAGTTCAGCAAAATAAATGTATATTAATAACTCCCGGCACAGGTTTTTCCTTGGCATTTAGACAAGCCCAAACGTAAAAAAAACTTTTAAAACTAGCAATTAAAAAACAAACAAACAAACTGGAGGTTAACTATTTGTTACAGAACATAAGTGTCAAAGCGAGGATCTCAAATATTAATCTGGATTGGAAAAAGATGATCATTTCATTAAAATCTTACCAAGTGAATTTGCACACAATTTGGTTTTGCCGCATTGACTCGAGCAACATTTCTTTGTCCCTGGACAGTCAAAGTCATCAGTGCACACAGGTAGACCACGGACCTCACAAATGCCATCACTAATCGAGGGAAAGAAAGGACAACGTCCTGGCTTGACTGGAAACACATAGAACACAGGGTGTGTGAAGACGAAAACAAAAATTGTGATTTGTAATCCATTTGCTGTGTAATAGTGTCAAAAAAACATTTAAGCCTAGTTTACTCAACAGTGAAACACTGAATTGACCAATTTACTGATTGATGACTTCAAATGAACTAACCTATACTTCACCAATGTACTAAAAAACAAATAAACACTTAATTACATCTTACAAGAAGTATGTTGAATAATATGACTTTATTTCCACCTTACCTCTCCTCGTTGTCATGCACACATGTGCACATCCATTGTAGCAGCATTTCTGATTCTCTTTGCACTGACTGTCAATGAAGCACTGTAGAAACGTGGCTCTGGTACAGAACTCTGAGTTTTTGGAATACTGTGGATGAGGGCACACGCCAGGGTGATCTGAAAGGAAAGAGAAATTTTGTTCAATGAGCTGGAAAAACGACAAAAAAAATGTCAACACACATTATTGTGTTTTAACATCATCAAGAAGATTTAACAAAATGAAAGATAAAACAATTTGAAAAAAGTAGAACATTGTTATTCAAACAACAAGCAGAAAGCCTTTTACCTTCAATTCCATCTTACCACCTTAACTTTTAAAATATGTGTTGCTCCTATGAAATTCAATTTTGGCTAATATAGAAAACACCATGACAACAAATATATACTTTTTGTTTTGCTCTGTTGGTTTAAAGAGTCTAAGACAAACTTACCTCCAATCAGTACAATTGCTTGTGCACCAATTGCACCCAGAACCAGGATCAATGCATAGACTGCAGACAGGCGTCCTCCCATATCTTCACTTCCTGCACACAAGGATACAAAGGCTGTTTGGGAAAAGTCCTCTACTTATATAAGGTATATAACAGTTCAGTCAGATGATTGTTCTGCTCCTTCAATTAACTAAAAAAAGGCATATCACATACACACCTTCAGAGCACAGTTAAGGAACCTTAATACTTGAATTGTCACTTGGGGCAAGATTTGCTCGCAGATGACACAACAAGGAGAGAGAGAGAGAGAGAGAGAGAAAGAGAGAGAGAGAGAGAGAGAGAAAGAGAGAGAGAGAGAGAGAGAGAGAGAGAGAGAGAGAGAGAGTTTGTCATCATCAGCAACAAAACAAAAAACATTCTCAATTGTCCATCATTGAATCCTATGAATGATCTATTCTGAGTCGAAGAACCTTCATCAGTCTTTTCAGAATCAGTACTGATTCCAAACTTCCCCTGTTCTGTTCACAGTTCTTCCATTTGAGCATGTGACAGTGAGCGTCAGGTTTGCAAAGCCCGAAATGAAATCTTAGTTTAATGACATAATTTTTCTGTACATATTACTAACTTAAAGAAATACAAATACAAGTCTTCTCCTTGGATCTGAAACCAGCCCCTCAAAAGGTCAAACGAAACAGATAAGTGTGGACATCCAACAAATAAAGAAATTAAAGTTTTAATTTGATGATAAAAAAAACATTTATCTTCGAACCATGGATTAAGATGTACTCTGTACCTGTTTGTGGCTATAGCCGGGGTTGAAAAGGCAGAAGTTGATCACCTCTCTGATGCTACTCTCCAATGGCTGGACTGATGGACAGAAGGGGAAATTTGTACTCACTCTCTTCATCCCATTGGTCAGGAAGAGTACAATTATTTTGTGAAACTTCTCAACAGTGGGGTCAGGGTGGCAAATACTTTCTATTCAACTCTGTTCATGTGATGTAGGGGAATTTCCATCTTGTGCTTCAGGCTTTCCAAAGATGTCTTCTTTATGTTGAGAAGATGGTTCAGTTTGGTGACTCCGGCCTTCCTCAGGTTGACCCTCAGGCTTGTTGACTGCAGTACTGGAGGCTGAAGAAACCGCTTAGAAAACAAAGGTTCTTCAAACATCCACATGCCTGGCATTTCTCTTGTTGTGTGTTTGGCCAGAAAAACATGCCAGGCAATGGAGGACAGAGGTGTAAAAAGGTGTGAGGCCAGTTAAGTCACATTCATAAATGATTCCACAGGAAGAGCTGCTTGTCAAGCCAAGTGACCTCACCCTCCACAGCAAGAGGCAAGCAGTGTCCATCCACCTTTCTCCATGGCCATAGAGCAAACGCTGTGCAGTGTGGGATCTGAAAGCTGCAACTTTAGAACAGATATCCAAATCATCAATGTTATCTTTCTAAATAAAGTCTAAATCATACCCTAAATTACGTTCCTAATTATGATCTAAATTATAGTCAACTAAAACACACATTTCCAACCTTTCCTCATCTGCCGCCGTGTCACAGGTGAATATAATCAACTTTTTGAAATTGATATTCATCATATGAATGCTTCCCCATGGTCATCGTCCAGCATGGAATCTCATTTCATTGCTATGTTTAGTTGCTTCTGGAGTTTCTGTGCATTATTTAGTGTCAAAATCCCAAGCTCCTCGCTGGATTGGATGTCTCCATCATGACTGGTAGTTGTATCTCTTTGTTCCAATCAACAGCTCAACCTCTTAGTCAATCTCAAGCAAGTGGATGTTCTGTTTGTGAACACCACTGTTGAGGATGCTTTTGATGTGGAATATTCCTCTTATGTGCAGGCATGAATTCATGGGTGGAGGTATTTGGCAAGATACAATATGTCCCACCATCGAAGGCTGCCACCTTCAGACTGGTGACCCATTGTCCATCAAAGGATTCCTGTCCTTTTTCCCAAGAGGTTGAGTTTCCTTATGAGGTTAATTGTACAGAAAACATACGTGCTATCTGGATCCAAGAAGGCATAAATCACAATATTGTTTTTGGATTTAATCTGTGCTGGAACAATTGGAAGCTTGCACCAGGCAGCCCACTGCCCCACTGCCAGTGTCTGCTTCTTTTCTCTCCTTTTCTTTGGAGTGAAGTGCTGTGGGATGTTGTGAGAAAGTGACAGCCCTTTCTCACGTTGAACACAGCTCACCTCACGCACTTCCGGGTCCTCGGCGGAGCGCGCGCCGCTGAAGGACCCGGAAGTGCGTGAGGTAATGTTTAATTTGAATATGCTTTGTGGTTTTTTTTGGTACTGTCAAGCCAAGATAGGTAATATGACATTTGCATAGCTTAAATATCAGGTTTTGTAAATAAAACCTGGTGATTAGTCATTATATTGGGGCATAAAATTGCTTTTGGACCAGTTTAATGTGTACCCAGACAGGCTACCGAAAGAGGTTATTAGCTCCAAGATGCCAATATGATGAGGACTGAGAGACTGAGAGTACGTGAGTCTGTGTTGGCTGGCCTGTTGTGAGGCAGCCAGTAAAAGAGTTTTGTGAAG
Source organism: Blennius ocellaris (assembly GCF_963422515.1). NCBI lineage: Eukaryota > Metazoa > Chordata > Actinopteri > Blenniiformes > Blenniidae > Blennius > Blennius ocellaris. The sequence continues at coordinate 19,122,218 of NC_137654.1, forward strand.
ATTTTTAAAAAGAAAAGTCAAAATAAATGTAAGTTTATTTTTGTAAACCCCGTCGACCCTCTCCTTTTTGCCGCATCCTCTCTCCCAACACCCGCCGACCACATCCCGAGTCGGGGGTCCACCTTGGAACCTCACAGATGTTTCAAACTGCACACCTTGCATAGAAGACACTTTCAACCATCCCTGCTGATGTGTCCTGTACACAAAAAGCCAAAACAGGCTCCATTCCGCCTTTAAAAAAAAAAAAAAAGTGATCTTTTCAGTGTGAACTCTCTTCCCCAGTTCAGGGCAAAATGCCAAAGTGTACTGAGTTTCATAAAATGGACAGAATTGCTTGACTGATACAATTACATCCATTTCCTATGCATGTCATTGTCACAGTTGTGGGAAAGCTCAATCTGGGGTTTCATAAGTTAATAGTTGAATTGAACAGTGTTTCCTGCAATATGTGAACATCATTTTGATAATTTATACAAATGACAAACACAGAGCACTTTGTTATGCAATGACTAATTTTATTTGCTGATGTTGAAGATATTTAGACTATCAGAATATCAGTTGACCAGTTGGAGGTGGGTAGGAGTGGATAGGTGGGGTTGGCTGGGGAGTGGAGAAGTGAGTGTAGGTTGGGGGGGGGGGGGGCATGAAAAAAAAAAACCCAGAAAGTGCACCCCAAGGCTGTAGAATTATGTGTGGTTGAAGACTGATGACTCATCAGAGATGGCAGACAGATGTCCTGTTGAATTTCTTTTCTTCTGGACCTTTTCACCTTCAACCTTCTTTGACAGACATCAACGCATCCAGATGTCTACAAAGCAGAATAGAAAAACAACACTTGCAATTGAAAAAGGGCCCAAAAGTACACGATAAGGGTTTGAAAATAAAACAACTCACTCTTGGTGTTTTTCATATTTATAACTCACTTGGTGGGGTACACACTTTTCCACATCTATTTTTGCAGCACTTCCAATCTTTGGGGCAATCGAAGTCATGAGAGCATGGACGTTGTTTGGGACACCGCGTATTCTCATCCAAGGTAAATCGAGGGCAATGTCCTGGCTTGACTAAATTGAAAAAAACAAAAAGAAAATGAAAATGTACAGGGTTTGCCCAGGGTAGAAAACCAGCCAGGTCAGCCACTGTTGTTGGTGTAGGTTCCATTTCTACATGGGAACACAGGTTTCTGCATTTGGTTGCATGCTGCACAGGTGGTACTGCCGTAACGATGGGAGTCAAATAAAGGCTTGAACAGATGATTGAAAGTGAAGACAGACATGCAGTAACAAGCAAAAACCTGTGAAAACGCGAATAGAACCACCACAAAGGAATAAACCTTATTGACACTTGCCCAATCAACAAACAAATCTTTCACAAAGTATGTTGGGTTTCCAGTGGTAACACGTTGATGCATTTAATGGAATTTCAAAACCCCTAATAAGAGGATTCTTAACTGGTCATGAGCAGAAATTACAAATGATGAAATGACAAATTAGTTTTTCATTATATCTTCCTATCCGGTGGATATATTTAGCCAGCACAATGAGGCCAACCAGCTCGTGCAGACAGGTCATTTAAGTTAACATGTGGGTCTCCCTAAGGAAATTGTTGCAAACAACTGGTCTGGGGTAGTGATCAATTCAATATATTCATCTAAAAAATAGCAGAATCGTGATTCATTGTTTGTATTTCTTTACAATACCTCATAACAATCCATGTTTGAATCCATGTCAAATTTTGGAGCATTGCATTACCGTCCTCAAATTATTTGAAAAATGTGAATCATCCTCTCTGAAGGCCAGTTTTAGTTTGTGTTTTTTGAACTACTGAATGTAAATAAATATTGATTAAATGGTGGGCTGTGTGAAATAAGACCTGCAACTTATCAACATAACACGTTCTCACTTCAAGGTCAAGAAGATACAACAATTCTTACTTTTTTGGAAGCTATACTTTAGTATACATGAATGATATTAAAAAGACAAAAATCTTACCTGCTGTAACACAAACAGATTTACATCCTTTGAGGCAGCACTTCTGATATCTGGGACATTCACAGTCACTGGAGCATTCAATCCACGGTTGAGGACGTTTCAAATGGCTAAACAATTTCCAGTTAGGGCACAATCCAGGTTTGACTGAAGGGAAAGAAAACTCAACAATGTAAAACAGTGAATCCTGTTTCCCCTCAAAATAATGTCAGGTCTTTTCTTCCACAATAAATTGTTACCCCAAAAAGACTTAAATAAAAATTTGGAAGCTGCCAAATGAAAATGGGTCAAAAAGACGAGTTTGTAGTAAAAGCACAAGGAAGGTTTACAGTTTGCAGGACCGTGTTCAGTTGAATGAAAATAACGAGAAACCAAGAAGTATAAATAGTTATAAAACAGTTTGTATGCACAATGTATATATTGACTGTTAAAAAAGGGGGAAGAAGTAAAACATACAATCAAGATAAAACTGTTGAGTTTAACTATTTGTTGGAGAATTAAACTGCCAAGACTAAGATCCCAAATATTGAACTGTATTGGAAACAGATAGTCATTTTATTCCATTCTTACTTTCTCGGGGTTTCGCACACACAGGTCCACATTGATCGCTGCAACATTTCTCAGCACCGGGACAGTCAGCGTCATTAATGCACACAGGTTTCACATTGAGCACACAAATCCTATCCTCAACCCTGGGTGAGTAAGGACACACTCCTGGCTTGACTGAAAACACATAGAACACAAAACATACAAGATAAACACAACAATTGTGATTTGTGATCCATCTTGCTTTGAAGTCTCAAAATGACCTCTAAGTCTATTTTACATGACAACAGCGTTACACTGAACTGATACATTTACTAATTGATGTCTTCAATTTAAACAATAACACTTAATTACGTCTTACAAGAGGTATGTTGAATCATGTTTCATGATTTCCATCTTACCTCCATTCACTTTTGTGCACACATGTGCACATCCATTGTTGCAGCATTTCTGATCTTTGCGGCACTGACTGTCAATGGAGCACACAGCAAACCGAGCTGTGGCACAGAAGTCCAAGTTTTCGCAAAAGGCTGGACGTGGGCACACCCCAGGGTGAACTGAAAGGAAAGAGAAGTGATTATGTTCATTGGGCTAGAAAAAAGACAAAAACAATGGCATATTGTTGTACATTAACAGAACATCATCAAGTAGATTCAGCCCAAGGAAAGATACAAATGTCTGAAACAAGTAAAACATTGTCATTCACATCAAAAGCAGATAACATTTTACCTACAATTCAATCTTACTAACTTAACTGTGTTGCTGCCATTCAATTCAATTTGGGCTCATATAAAAAACAACATGACAAAAGCATACTCTCAAAATATTATCACTGTTAGTGGAAGGCAAACTTACTTCTTTTAATCAGTTGAGATGACTGTGCATCTGAGTGCCCAATTGCACCCAGAACCAGGATCAATGCACAGACTGCAGTCAGGCGTCCCTCCATGTCTTCACTTCCTGCACACAAGGATACAGCTGCTGTTTGGGCAAACTAATCTCTGTACTTATATACTGTTGCAGAGCAGTTCAGGCAAAGGATTGGTCTGCTCCTCCTGCTATAATCGCTGACTAATAGATGATTATACTGAACCCCTCATTAATTTTAATTATGTTTTTGTTGACGCTCCCATAAAAAAAAGTGATTTATATATTCATGAATGTATTTACTCAAATAACAGATTAGATACCGAACAGGCACTCAGCAGAGCGAACACCTTCATCAATGCCACATTTGCCACCATGGAAACCAATGGATTGCAAGGTTATTTGATCCACCATCGCATGGTCATTTGAACATTTTACAATTTCCGCTCCCCCTCCCCGACATTTGACCCCCAACCACTAACCAGGGTAATTACATCACCGCATCATGTGGCATGACAGAGGATAAAGAATTTAAACTTAATATTTGGGCATTTATTTGATATCAATTGGATTAAAACTGACTGTGCTGATGAAAGTGTTTTTGACCTTATCGTGACCTAGACCTTGGCCTTTGACACAGTGGCTCTCAGTAGTTAATGGACCATCCTTGGATAAAGACACATTTTTGGGATTTATTCAGAAACGGTTTGCCGTTAATATCGTAAACTCTAATCAATTAGTCCTTGGATGGTGACGAATCATCCCTGAAGATTCCATGCAATTCAGATGAAACGTTTCTATGAAAAGTTGGTAAAATACATACATACAAACTAATAAATAAACAAATACATGCAGCCAAATACATAACTTTCAGCCCAACGTTCGTTCACAAAGTATCGATGGTTTCTCCATCCTTCATCAACTTTGTATATGTGCTCATCTCAGTAGCATTGGGAAAAAACTTTAAAAATCAAACCAATTTTTTTGTTTCCTCCTGCTTTGGGTGACATGTGAACTGTCTCGCCATCTGAATCCAACAGCTTTTCGTCAATGACCTTTACTTTACTCCATGATCGTCTTTGCCAAGGTTGACGAAGCAGCTCTGATCTTCAGCAATGTTTCCAACTGGCTTTTACACCAGTGTTGAAGATGGGGCATAGAACTGATGTTGAATTACCATAGTATGTAAATTGTGATCAAAATGTGTAAATAATAATAATGATAATAATAGTAATAATAATAGTAATAATAAAATAATTTTAATTGCAAATAAAAAGTGCAAGATTTCTCGCTATCAACAGATAAATGAAGTATAATCTGAATGTATTTTGGCAGCACCCACATTTTATATTTTATAAAGAAACTAAAACAACGGTACCGGACTGGCCACTAACAAAAATAAAATAGTCAAAGTTTAAAACTCTAGATGAGGCAAATCTCTTAAGACATCTTCACTGATCAGTAATTCATAACCATATTAAGTTTAGCTTCTTCACTGTAGGTAAATATCATTCTATAACAGCAGTTCTTCTGTAAAACTTAAATCACCCACCGACGCACATGTGGGCAAGGCTCGGTTGTCTTGTAACAGCTAACAAAACAAAAGACCAATAGCTCAAGAGCTCTCTTCAGACTGTCACTTGAACAAATATTTTTTCAGAACATTGTGAACCTAGAAACACCCCAACCGAAATTGGGGAATTTGCCTAAGTCACTAACATCATGTGCAAGAAAAACATGACCAATGATGGACCCCTCAGGAACACAGTAGCTTTACTAAATGCCTACGAATGATCCATAAAGTCTTTCAGTTTCTTGTAAAAGGCCCTGGAGGGCACCTGGAAGAACAGCTGGACGTCATGAGGAGAGGTCAGTCATTTCAAAAGCAAGTATGTCACATGTTTAACATGATGTTTTGAGTATTCAGATGTGTTCTTTGCAGTACTGCAGAGCAAAGCATTGGATGTTTGGATTGTTCTGTCTGGCAAATGTGAAGGCATTTTGTGACACCATTGAGTGAGAGGGGCGGATTTGGTGAGACCTATGGGGCATTTCAAGCACTCTGAGAGGGGTCCAAACCAAGGAGACATTTAGCCACATTGCTACCAACCCCACACCAATATTTGTATATTCTTTGCCAGGCACAGAATACATTTCAAGATAATGCAGAACTATATATGGAAAAAGCAACAAGATGTTAAGCTTGAACACATGGAGTGACCAGCACAGTTTTCTTGTTATTTTTTTCACCTTAATTGTACCAGGCACTTGCTTAAGATCAATTCATCAGTTTTACAAGCAAGGCCTGGCCAAAATGGCAGTATTAAAACCAACCATTTGAGTGGACAAACACAACCATGAGTAAGTGATTTATAGCTAGTAATGAATATTAATGATAAATGGCATCCAGCATATGAAATGAGGTAGAGCTGGCAATAATATACAGTACAATATCATGGGAGTTCATCCAGGGTGGAAACCAGCTACCGCCACTGATGATTGGTGTCAAAGTAGCAGCAACAAGCATCATCTTCAAAACAAAAGAAAACCAAGACATACTGCATTATGGAACTATAAGTCCAATCACATTTCAATTTATTTGCCAGGTTTTAATTACAGAATTTAAAAGACAAACTGTCATCAAAGATGATACATAGGTATTTGAAGGTAGAAACAATCTCCACAGGAGATCCTTGAGATGTACATATAGTTGAGCAACAATTACTTTTGTCAAGATTACTAAACCAAACGTTTCACTTGCATTTAGAACAAGTTTCAAAGACAGGCATTGGGTTTCTATGAGAACAGCTTGAAATTGTTGAACAGCCGATGACAAAGTGTCCACAAGACAATAAATGACTCTATAGAAAAAAGTTCTCATTTTGGGCCTTTTTTCTCAAATGATTGATAGCAAGGGACCTAACATACAGCCCTGTGGCACCCCTTTCTGGAAAGTCAGGATGACAGAAGAGCAGCCATCAACTTTAACACACTGAGTCCTTTCTGAAAACAACCAGGTCAACCAACAACAACAACAACACCCAGTCTACCAAATACCTTTGAAAAATCAATAAAAAGATAGGCACATTGCTTCTATCCTGGACCAGAAGAATATAATTCACTACTTTGGTAAAAGCAGTGACTGCGCAGTGTAATTTTTTTAAACACAAACTGATACCCAACTAAGACATTAAAATGACCAGGCTTTCCAATATTTTGGAAAATGAGACAGATTTGTAATAGGCCTGCAGGTTTAGTGCCTTGAAAAAGTTTTTCCACATTTTGTCATATCACAACCACAAAGGTCAATGTATTCCATTGGAAATGTACAGTATGTACTAGACCAACACAATGTGCAGCATAATTGTGGAGTGAAGGAAAATGGTGTGCAAGTGTATTCTGTCCCATTGTATTGCATAAATCGTACTCAGTCAACAGTGCCCGGTGCAAGTAGGTCTCATAAAACAAAAGATCTGGGTGGAGTTCTTTTCTCTGTGAGCAACACATCATTGACATTTGTTGCTAAATGCTGTGGTTACGGTTGCATAGCACCACACCCCAAAACAATATGAACTATTTAGGTCAACATTGACTGAACGTCAACTCGGGTCATCTCCCAGTTGGAAGGTTGCAGGTTGGATTCCCATCTCCACCGTACCGCATGTGAAAGTGTCCTTGGGCAAGACACTGAACCCCAAACTGCTTCCACTGCGTCTTGCATGGCCACAGCCTCCATTGGTGTGTGAATGTGTGTGTGAATGGGTGAATGTGATGAACGATGTTAAGCGCTTTGGGGCAGCTCACGTTGTAAGGCGCTATATAAGTGATGTTCATTTACCATTCATTGACCTAGTACTAGAACTACAAGTCAGTCTTCAGTTCCCTGATTTCCTCCTGCACATGTTGAACTTTCTCTCTTTCTGCATTTTCAAATAAACATCTGCGATTAGGTAGAGGTCTTCCAAATGTACACAAAGAATCTCACAATTCACATCAAATAGATAGAAAGAAAACATAGATCTACAATTAAGGAAACTTAACCCAACACAAGGCACATATGAAAATAAAGAAATACTGAGTCAGCATTTCAAAAAACTCAAGAACAATATTTTGGAAAACATTTACTTTTGTTTAAGTCATTATTTTTAACACATTGAAGAACATGTTTTTTGTTCCTGTCAAAAAATATGATGAACAAAACCTCAAAAAAAATGTTTTGGTAATGATTGCCAATAAAAACCAAACACATAACAAAACCAAAATATTTAGGTTATCTAACCAGAAAAACCTGCCATGGCACCCAATTAAAGGCACAAAGTAAACAGGCCCCTTTTTTTCTGATATAACCACTGACAAGGAGAGAGCCAGTTGAACAAGTTGTGTCCATTTCTTCACCTGGTGGGTGTGTATGAATGTGACTGGAGCAACAAGGTTGTTTATGTTGCTCACACCAGTAGTGGGCCGTCAGGGCCAGTCAGGTCTTATGTGGTGGTCTAAACATGATCAAAATGAGTCACCTAGGATTTTTTTAATGTATCAATTCATACGTATTAACTTATTCCTTATGCCTTAAACGGTATTTAAAAATCTCTGTGAATCCAAGCGCTCTTGTACACCTTCAAGAACTTTCCCTTCAGGCAACTACCTTGGGTTGTTTGGGTTGATTATGTTGAGTATAGCAGTCATTTTCTTTTAGTTGAGCATTTTCAATAAATTTGTATTTTATTTAAAAACTGTCCTGTGTCAACCTACCTTCTTTGATATGCTTCCCAAGGAACCAGGCATAACACTATGCAAACTAATGCAATATTGTTTCCTCTTGTCCTTAAGATTCATTGCAAGAGAAGAATTGGCTACATGTTACATTTTGGATTCTATGTTTCTTTAAATCGGATCTTTGAAACTTAAACAAAGTGCTCACAATTTTTCTGATTGAGGTCACTGCTATTGTGAACAACCATTATTGCCCGTGTCAACAGATCCCGCGGATCCATTCATTATCACGCCTGCAACACTCCTTGTGCAAGAAAGATACCCTTGTCTTTTTGGAGATAAAGACTTACTCAAACAGCAGCGACAAAGAGTTGAAAGTCAGTCATACACATTCCGGGACAGGTGGCCCATGCAGTATCTGTCAACTTTACAAAGTCTTCAGAATGTAGTGCTTCTCAAGGCCAGTCAGTGCAAGAGAAATGACTGGCCTCCTGGCATTATCACAGATGTGTACCTCAGTAAGGATGGGAGGATATGCAAAGTGCAAGTGAGATTCACCATATGAGACGGACCGGAGTTCTTCCTTCGACCTGTGAATGAATTGGCCCCACGAATGCTCCAAGACAACAAAAATATGAAGCGCTTTGAGTTTGTGACTTAATGTTGCATGTTCCTTTGGCACCACCTAGTGACAAACCTGTGGAACAACTATATAAAGAATTGTGAGTTTGAGGATGATGCAGATACCGTCTTATAGGGGTGAGATACTGATATATGTACACACTGACTGAGCCTCTTTCTACACACACACACACACACACACACACACACACACACACACACACACACACACACACACACACACACACACACACACACACACACACACACACACACACACACACACACACACACACACACACAGACACACACAGAGAGAGAGAGAGAGAAAAAGAAAAAGAGAGATAAACCTTTCCATTCCTCTCCTTTTCTCAGGCTATATACAGTAGAGTTTTTTAAACTGTTAAAAATAAGGATAGGATGTGTTTCGAGATAAAGCCGTAGATATATTGAACAAAGGATGTTGGTGATGAGAGGAGAGATGGAGGACATCAGTACAAACGGGTTGAAAGAGTCTACATGTGATGGGGACGCAGGTGATCCTATAAATAATAAAGAGGTTTCAGTGGCAGTCTACATTCTTACCTGATCATTATGTAATTGTGACCCCCCCCCCAAAAAAAAAAAATTAAAAAAAATATATAAATGAAGAATGAATGAAGGAATGAATGAAGATTTACGATATTCATGTGGACATGAAAAGCACGCACTCGTTTGTGTGTGTGTGTGTTTTTTTTTTTTTTTTTTTCATTCCTGACATTTTAAATGTGCCGCTCTGTGCGTCACGGCGCTGCGCCCCGGTCGGTGTCTCCGTCACACCGCCGCGCTCCGGTGAGGCGGCGCGCCGCTCGCCTCTGTTGACACTGGACGAATATGCGGCGATGCCCTTGCGTGTGAAAGCGTCTGCAGCGGTTTTACGGCAGCTGCGGAGAGATTTCGCCTCGGGAGATTAGGAGGAAGAGGAGGAGGAGGAGGAGCGGGAGCGAACATCACCGAGGAAGAAAATAGACGTGATCTTTTGGTGCGTCGCGTCCGCCGCTCGGTGGCCGCGGCCCCTTCGATTCTTTTGGGAGCCGGGGGCTGGATTTGACATGTCGCAGGGATGTGTGGGGGTGAGTCGGCTGCTCCTGCAGCGTGTAGCCTCCATGCAGCTTTTGTGTGTGTGCGTGCGTGCGTGTTCGGAGACATCCATCAGAGCAGTTGATTGCCTCTGCTGGCCTGACGATGGATGCTGATGGCTAATCGCATGAACGGAAGGCTGCGTTTTATCTCCTTTACATGTCTTTCTTTTTCTTCTTCTTCTTCTCCTTCTTCTTCTTCTTCTTCTTCTTCTTCTTCTTCTTCTTCTTCTTCTAAGCTATATATTATTCGCTGCTTCAGGGAATCTTGCATCATCTGCGCTCATGATCCAGTGGCACAAGCCTCGATATTGCACGTAATTATTGGGACCATCAGGGAACTGTGATGTTGGATTAATTTGATCCGCAGGCTTCCATACACGCCCTTTGGAAATATCACTGCTGAAAATAAACCACTCTAAATAAAGGAACAAGCGGGACATTTTCTAGCTGCTTGTCATTTCTGGGCTTATTTTAGCACACAGTTTACTACACACAGAAACAAATCATCTGCAGCATCATCACTGAGTCCTGTGTGTTTTCCTCTTAATAGAAAGATCGATGATGAAAGGAGGAAGAGAAGGAGGACAGTGGAGTGAGCACTTCCTGCTCCAGCACAGGTTTTAATTCGACTCCAGCAAAACCAGGTACCTTTCATCCGGGCAAATGCAATATTAATCAGAAGAAACAATGATTTCAATCAACTGAATATTTCATGTCTCTCCTCTCAGTGACGTCTGTGGTCAGGAGGTGATGGCCGAACTTCACCGCAACTTCCCTTCCCTGCAGGTGGATGTCCACCGCCTGCACGCCTGAGCCCACACTCAGTGCCGCCTCCTTCCCTTCCTCTCCCTCCGCCTTTCACACCTCTTCCTCAAACCCTTTGCTCCGACCCCTCCACCCACCTCTCCATCCACTTTCCCCAACTGGAAATTCGCCGCACCTCTGGAATCCTTTCCTTCATGATGGCATGTTTCGGACGCTCTCTGGACTCCCCCTGCACGTTAGCCTTGCTGGTTGGCTTCCAGTTTGCCTTTGTGCTATATTTCTCCCTCGGTGGCTTCAGAGGCCTGGTGTCCGTCCTGGTGCACACCACCGACTCTGAGTTTGACTACTCCCGGCCTCATGATGTGTATACTAACCTCAGTCACCTGGGTGCGCCACCTCCCCCACCTCGCAACTCTGGGACTGGCCCCCCTGCCACAGGACCACCGCTGAGAGATTGTCAGATCCCTTCTCCTCTGCTGGGTGAGCGATTTTAAATGTAACACCTGGTAATAACAAGGAAGGAGCAGTGAATGTTGCGACTTCCTCAATTTTCACTCAAGTTATTCCCGATCCTTTTCCTTTTTTCCAGTTGGACCCGTCTCTGTCCATCTCTCCCCGCCTCTGTCCCTGGATGAGATCAGACAGAGGAACCCGTTAGTGTTGCCTGGCGGGCGTTACCGGCCTCCAGACTGTGAGCCACACCACCACACGGCAATAGTGGTGCCATACCGGAACCGGCAGACCCACCTCCGTGCTCTGCTCTACCACCTCCACCCGTTCCTGCAGAGACAACAAATCCATTACAGCATCTACATAGTGCAGCAGGTCAGCTTGTGCCTTCGTGTTGGCATCTGTGTGCATGCAGGCTGCTTTCAGCAGTATTGCCAGGGTTGTTACCAGAGCGGATGTGAAAAGCTGCTTTTTTTTCTGCGTCCCTGAGCTAAAAGCATGTGGGCATATTCGTAATTTAACCATGGTGCAATATTCCTCTCATGTTGGTAAATCGCTGCAGGGTTATGAATGTTCCTTATGTAACGTTAACAATATGCAATGCTGCTTTGAATAACGATCATTATTCTGGTATAATACTGCTCAGTTTTTCACTCTGTAACATTGATGTCGTAGTAATATGGGTATTTTTAGTGGATTCTACTATGGTAGTATTAGTATTTTAGCAGATGTATTTATTAAATGGTAGTGGTACTTGTGACATACTAGTATAATCATTTTATACAGTCAGCATGTTTAGTTTTGTTCCAAGCTATTTTAATTAGAGACTTCTTTTGTTACAATTTTTTATGGAGTTTTTGTTTTAGGTAACAAATATTTCTAGAAAATTGTTGCACATTATTCTAATTTCTAATTTAAGATTGGCCTACTTGTGTTATGTAATACAGCCAAGAAAATATTGTGAGTTTGTGTCAGGGTGCAGAATGAAGGATTCAACTGTGGATTCAAGCCAAAATTGATCTATAATAGACGAAAAATATTGAAAATCAAATCTCACAGAATGACAGAAGTAAAATTGACAGGGTTCGGCCATTTAGGGGAAATCCTAACCCTAAAAAGTAGACAGGAATTCAAATGGTTCAATTTCCTCTGTAAAAAAAAAACAAAACAAAAAAGAGAGGTATTGCAGACAGGCACTAGTCAACATTAGGGCATACTCAGACTTCATGAAGTCACCCATGGAGAGGAAAAACCAGATAGCTCGAGCAGTACACATACTGTGAAAGACAAGAGAATCCAAAAATACCAGGCAAGACAACGTGTCTATGCTATTTATGATTTTGTGTTTGATGGTTCTCACAGTAAGTGCCTGCAAATTGAATTATACCCATAACAATAGTAGATTATACTCAAGTTATGTAAGATAATATGGAAGCGTTGAGAACTTGTTTGAGTGAATCACATGTGCAAATAATATAATTGAAGACTAACTCATTAGTAGAAATGCTTTCGGCCATAATCTCAGGCTACAATGCTGCAAAATTTAACCACAAATTGTGTCAATCTGTGCTTCCATGCTTGACCAAATTGAAATTAAATCCTCACCATGTGCTGTATGTGTTTTCAGATCGATGCTTTAATATCCGCATGAATAACTCTCCCCCTTTTTCTTGCTTTAGTGGGGGAATAGTACTTTCAATCGAGCCAAGCTCCTGAACGTGGGTGTGCGGGAGGCCCTCCGAGATGAAGATTGGAGCTGCATCTTCCTGCACGACGTCGACTTGCTGCCTGAGAACGATCACAACACCTACACCTGCCACAAACAGTTCCCCACACACTTGTCAGTGGCCATGGACAAGTTCAGATACAGGTAGCGGCTCAGTGGGAATGACAGCATGAGTAGTTTAACACAGCAGTGTGATGACATTTTATTTTTTTTTCCTTAACTCGTTTATGACGTGACCCTTCCAGGCTGCCATACCCGCAGTATTTTGGTGGCGTCTCTGCACTGACACCAGATCAGTATATGAAGATGAATGGCTTCCCAAACCAGTACTGGGGCTGGGGTGGGGAGGATGATGATATAGCTGCCAGGTAAAGAGGATGCACTATGCACTATGCATGACGACCACATGTACACTGACATGTGAGATGTGCACGAGTTTTAAGTATGAGAGCTATTTATTTGTTCGTCATTTCAGCTTCTCTCTTCTTCTACTTTTTTCGTTTATCTTTGGTTCATTAATCTTTTGTTTTCTTCTCATGTTTGGTTTCTTTGACTTTCATTTTCACATGTCCTAACACCATCTCTCATCTTAATGTCTCCCTCCATTGCTGTGGCTTTGCTTTATGTCTCTTGGAGTGGGCTCATTTGGTACGTTTGCATGGAGCAGATTGCAGATTTGGCCTGGGTGGCATGCTTAAGAGCTCTGAGGCAGTTTTTAAGATTCGTCTTATTTCTGTGCTGGTCCCCTCTCTCTACTCTCTGGCTTTTTTAGCATTTGACAGTCTATTATAAAAGACTGTGAATGCAACAAAGACCTTCTAAAGATTAATACAAATAAGAACGCTTGCTCTAATTTCCAGAGGAAATACAAGAATACTTCGACATACTTTTTAACACTTTGTCTTCTGCGCATGACATTTGCAAATGAAAAATACATCATATACAGAACATTAACGACAATAGTCACTTGATGTTTTGATCAATATAGATAACTGGTGTGATACGCAAGCAAGAGATGGAAAAAGGGAATCACAGTCTGTTCCACCGTCTATAGACTGTAAAGTACGTCTTGAAATCATTATTATGCTTTGACTCTGCTTTCATTATTTGCTCTTCAGATGTAGTTCTTAGACAAAACTGAATGCAGATTGTGTTTATAGATAGTGGTGCTTTAGCTTGACAGTTTATTGCTTTCGAATATGTGGTTGACAGGTTGCAGTTTCTTGAAACATTCTTGTTGCTTTTGCCAATGCAGAGTGCGTCTGTCTGGCATGAAGATCATGCGCCCCCCAGTGGCCATCGGGCATTACAAGATGATAAAACATAAAGGAGATAGAGGGAACGAGCAAAATCCTCGAAGGTAAATATGACAACAACCACAGTCATTGAAAGAAAATACATTAAGCTATCCAACTTAGTAACCATTCCTAGCTGACTGGGTGAAATCAGGATGTGTTTGCCCTGGAGGGGTCACGAGTTCATCACAGGGGCAATTTTAGAGTCAATTAAACTTCAAACAAATTTTTTTTTTCTACTCTTGTTCTGATTTCCTGGTGGATCTGCCCTTTATTTCAATTATGACATGAGGCTGCATATCATTTAGCAATGACACCTTCAGTCACACTTCTGGCATTGTTCTGATTGTTGGCAACAATTTTCAGTCGTTCTGTGTCTCCCTCTTTTGTGCGAGACTGTTGTACCTTCACGTCTTGTGTACTAACTTTTCACAGAAATATTTTTGTTTAATTGTGCTGTTGACACATGATTTGTCTGCATTTTTCCTCCGCTCACTCAGCAGTACCAAAAGTTTCTTCTGCCTCCAGAGGCATGCTTATTTTTTTTAATTGATTCAATCTCACACATAATTAGGATAAATCTACTCTGTTGCACCTTATCAACTTTTGTGGAGAAGTCTTTTTTTATGTTGAATAGTTTAAAAATTATGATTCAGGAGGAGAGCCATGCCTCACTCTTTATGTTGTTATGGTCAAATAAAGAGTTAGGTATTCAAGCTGCAGATGTTTAGTGCACACTGACTTCAATAGCATTTTAACCTGAGTCCATCTTACTATGGGCGGATGCACGGTGCAGCCCATCACACATCAAACACCTACACACACTGACCACGCACCTGTTTAGGGTCATCGATTAACCTCACATGCATGTTTTTTGGACCATCATGCAGAAACTGTAACCTTGTTTTTGTCATTGTAGATTTGACCTTCTGAAACGGACCAGACTCAATTGGCGCTCTGACGGCCTGAACTCTTTGACCTATGAGCTTCTTTCCAAAGAGCTGGAGCCACTCTACACCAACCTGACTGTCAACATTGGTGAAGACCCCCGTCTCCCCCCAGGAAAAATCCCCTTTCTTGTCAAAGCAACGACCTCAGTCCACCAGCGTAGCACCAGCATGACTGGAGAAAAGTCCAAGCAGGAAAAGAGACCAGAACGAGCTGTGGCAACAAATACGACTGTGGCAAAGTTGGTTGGTGGAAAGTCTGAACCCGCCCGGACAAAGTCAGCCAATCAGACAACACAGCAGAAATCAGGAGTCATGAAATAAGATGACGTGTGTCATAAAAGAAAGTCATCCACATCGGTAGCATAAAACAGCTTCCTCCTTCTTTTTGATGTGAACGTCAGAATGAAGGACAGCAGTGTTGGTCTGTTGTGTCGTGGGACAGTGAGTACAGCAGCTTTGGGTGCTATCTGTAGATCAGGGGTGGATCTGGAAGGGATTAGATGAAAAGGCCAGTTTCGTCTACATTCAGAAACACAGCTGAGTCACTTTATGTGGATTGTCCTCAACTGAATGTTGCTCTTCTGACGGACACAAGCCTGAGGTGGATGCTCACATCTGACCAGATGAAGTTAGTGTATATATATGTAGAGGTCCAAACTGAAAATTAGATATGACATCCTTGAACCTCTACACACAGGGGTCACAAGTTGTGTGAGCAACTCATTTGCTTGAAAAGCAGACCTGCAACTTCATCCCGTCTGCTCCTCCTGAACACTGCTGCTGTCTGTCCACACCACTCCTTGGTGGGTTTGTGTTTCTGTGCCTTCTCTCTTTTATGCTCATTTTATAGGCTGGTATAGTCGCTTTTAGACTCTGACCTGGGCTGAGTTTTCCCTCCCCTTCAGAAAACAGGGAGGATAAAGCTGATCTTGGATCAGAACAAAGTATTTATTCCAGGACTGCCGTTTTATATCCGTGTGCATTGATGAAGCGCTGACCAACTCCATAGTTACTGGACAAGTCTAGAGTTTATATTTCTATAGAGAGACTTCTTTATTTGTTTACTGTTTCTGTTTGACTTGTCCTTCCTTACAGTCTGGTGCCTCACTCTGACATTTAGTTCATAGACAATCAGGTTGTACGGAAAAATAACTGTATCCAACCACGTGACTAAATGAGAATATATGATCATGACTGTCTTTATGCCTGTCCGATAAACATAGACTTGGCATGATTGTTGTTGTCTAGTTTGACTATACTGTCAATACAGTGATAGACCTATGGTTCTTGTATTACGGTTATGTTTGTTTTAGGTAAGTCAGGTATGAAGAAAAAGAGAAAACATGTAGACATTACTGTAGAAGGGTGAGTACCTATTTGCCAGTTCAAGATCATTTCTAACTGAATGGAGTCCTGTTAACAACAAAGCACTGTGCTTAGATTTAGGTCAGCTTTTAACCAGAAGGTCAGATGTCTTCATAGAGCTTCTTTCACTGTCTCCCTATAGACCTGATTGCATTGTTCAGCTTTGAGGAAAGCTTCTACATTGGAGATGTTGTGTTCTCAGAAGGAGATGATGCATGACACATGTAGTATATTTAACACGACGAGGGCTACATGACATGTACGTAGGTCATTTTTGTTGATGAGAAACTATCTAATGGCAGTTCATTTATCAGACATTCATGTTTTTGGTTTTTATTTCAATTATATCAGCCATTCAGAATGTATCACTATGGTGGTTTATTTTAGTTTAGTATTTTTGAACTGAGAGTTTCGCAGGTGGAAGAGGACCTGAGTTTTATCACTTGCAGATGGTTGTATTTCTTGCTGCTATTTCACGAGGAAAACTGTAAAAGCAACATACTGTAAGACTTAAGTTGTATCATCACATCAACAGTTAATGTATGACTTGATCCATTTGAATGTATTTAATTTATCGGTTAATTTATTGAGTTCACTAGTAGAGGTAAATGTGCAGATTTCTAAAGCGACCTTGCAAGTGCGGATGTGTGTCAGGTTCTATCCTTTCCTATCATGTCTTCACATATCTTTGTTTTGGTTGTGCCTTTTGAAAAAAGCAGAGTATGACTGCAGTGCTGAAGGGTGCTGCTGGGTTTATATGTGAGCACCCTCAAGTGGTTCAGCCTGGCATAACTCCAGCCAAGAGGAGCCTAAGGACTGAATGAAATCTGTGGCGTTGTGACATGAATGTTAATCATTAACGTTTGCCATTCACAGACTCCAGCCAATCAGATCTTTGCGTGGCTCTGCGCGGTCTGGCTTTTCATGTACGTAGTACGCCATGACTGATCCTGCCAGCTTAAAGGAGAAGAGCAACTCTCTGAAATTCACTGGCAAGTAAAAACAAACAAACAAAAAAAGACAAAGTGTACAGTGTTTAATGAATGAGGAGGGACCTTTGTTTTTCATTGAAATATTGTGTTACACAAGCGCTGTATAAACACATTATGAGGATACGTAGACAATAAGGCCTAATTTCCTAGCTTCACGCAGCATAAGTATTTGATTACTTAACAAGTAGATATTATCCTCCATTAATCATATTGCCTGGGACAATGCCTGTATGAAATGAAACAGTGACTAACTGAAAGCTTTTAAGAACATTATATAATCTCAGATTAATCAGCAAACTGTGCTTACCTGGAGATTGTTCTATATTTAATACATAGGCTAGTTTTTATAAAGGATGTCTTTACATAAGTGGAACAATATATTGTGTATTTGAATGCAAAGTCAGCAGGATTAGAAATGTATGGTGGTATTTTTATTCTATTCAAGGTGTGTATTCCCTCATCATTCAGCCATAAACGCTGCACCTTTCAAAGTGTAAATGGGCTGATTGAAGCAGTCTGGTGTGAGAGATTGACTGTTTATGGACTCGAGGCAAACTAAATACCACTTTTTTTTATTTTTATTTTTATTTTAAGTATGTTGTCATCATTTCTAGGTTGCCTTATTTACTAACCAGATCTCGAGGATGAAAGAGTGTGTGCATTTTGCACGTGTGCACTTGTGTTCCCACTGAGCAGAGTCAGCTGAAAGGACAACAGAATTATTGAAGAATGATTTCCAGCATTGTGACAGAAATCAAATATGTATATCAATAAAAACATATAATCCAAAACATTTTCCTTTCCACATTTTCTCTGGGAACAAGTATGCAGCTATATATACCATACATATGCTATAAATACACGTCAGTGATGCATCTGGCCTCCCCAACACTGGCAGCCTCTTAATGAAGATGCTTTTTAGCATTTTGATTAATGCTGCTACAGCTCAAATATTACAGAGATCAGATGCTCATGTGAGCTGATTATCAGTCATATATCACCATCAACACATACTGGGGAGTAATCTGAACAGTCAGCTAACCTGTTACATCACACTGTACATCTCAGGCTTCTGTGTTCTATGTGGACATCAAGAGCAGGATTAAAAAGTTGGATATGAGATCATACCTATAAATAGACAGTAACCCCCAGCTCTGTATGTTCGATCTGTTTCATAATCTAAAATGCTGCATGACTCACCAGGAGAGGGCGAAACACAAACTCAAAAGGCTGGACAAAAAGAGCACCTTCGGGCCAATCTCAATGCAGCAGCAGCCTCAGAAATGTTCTATTAGCAGCCCGGATCTCCTCAAATAACTGTGGGTATTACCAGCGCCCAAGCACAGTTACAGTACAGCAGACCACTGCTGATGCAGCACGGTTCACCTATTTGATAATGCTTAAAGGTTTTCGAGTGATTCTGTCTACTCGTGCACAACTTGTTCCACATTCACTGTGAAAACTGACTCAGTAATTCCTGCAACAGTCCAATATTTATCTTAAGCCATCGTAGCCACAATACTGCAGCAGCAAAACCCCTGAGCATGCAACAATGACGAAAGATGTGTTTTGCTTTTCACTTTGCAGAATAATCAATATAATTCAACAATAGATTCTATTTTAATCCCTTAACAAGATGCAATAAAAAAAAAGATTTAACATATAACTGGTCATGATAGTGACATGTGCATCCAGCGTGTGATGGGAAATGTTAATGCCCTGAGACATCAAGGGGTAATATCTTTTGAAGTCATCACACCTGACCGTCTTCATGTGACGCTGTCGTCCTGTGATGGCAGCACTGACAGGCTAGTTTGCACTTTCCCTCCAGAGGACTGACACACTGGCCTGCTGAAGTGACCGCAGCAGGCAGACGAGGAGGGCTGAGGCAGCCTTTAGTCATCTCCTGTTAGTGTGTGGCCTAAAAGACGAAGCTGACCTCTCACACCCTCCACGCTCCTCTAGCCTTAGCACAAATGCACACGTCAGCAGTGGCGGATTTCGCTATGAAGTGCGCAGCTGCCCAGGGCACAAACTCAACAGGGGCGTACCGTGCACCGGCTCAAATATCGTGACTCTGCGCCCTGTCTGCGCAGACAGCTGTCAGCCTGTGCAGGTGAAACTGGACCAACATTGCAGCTCGGACAAAACTTTCTCTTTTATTGTTTACAGTTTTTCTTTTTATTTACAAACTTGTAGACAAACACAAGGAGCTGCTTTAGGGGCTGGTTTACTTGAAATGACAGTTAGTCTGAGTTTAGGGAAAAAAAATGTATATCAGGTATATTTTCAAACAACACATCAATCCATCTTTCAAAGCATTTTATAATGTTTTGATAGAAACCTCCCAAAAAAAAAGAAGTACCAAATAAACTGCTTTTTTTAAGCTCTTAGATTTTCAGTCATTAATGAATATGAGCATATCGAAACATTTCTAAACATTGGCAAAACTGGAAACATTTTCCAAATTCTGAACACATTTCTGTTTGTGTGCATTTAAATATAACTATTATGGAGAAAGTTGAACCTGACCTGCAGCTTTTCAGCCAAATTTCTCCTTTCAAATGGTAAATTAGAAGACGCAACAGAGTTATGAATCAGAGACTCACCACCCTCTATTAACCAGCTTTGGACTCTTTGGCTGTTCTCTCTTCCTGCTTTCTCTGTTTCTGCTCTCTCTCGGTCTGTCTCTGCTCTCTCTGTTCTATCGCTCTCTCTCTGCTCTCTCACTTGCTGCTCTCTCAATCTCTCTCAGTCCTTGAAAGGCAGCTGTTGGTGCACTTTTCTCAGATTGTCCTGCTCTTCCATCTCAGCCTCCTTATGGATCTGCTGGATGGTTTTAGGACCCTGGCCAGATCTTCTAGGGACCCAGTTGTAAAAAGAAAGAAAAAACAAATGTCTTTTATTAATGTGAATCAATGAGTTGTGTCATATCCTGCAGTTTTAATTCAGATAACCAAAGCATATTCAGCTTGTGTTGTGTGAGACTTGTGTTGACAGCACATTTGTCATTATTTGTCAATATTTATAACTGTAATATTGCAAAAACACTTTTTGGGTTTCTTTTTATTTCACATTGCATTGACTCCAATCATACATTTTTGTCAAAATGACTTAAACATTACTTAGACTTCAAATAGTTGGACAATTAAAATGTGAGCAGGACACAAATATCATGCTTGAGGAAGTTAAAGAAATCAAGAAAATGAATCAATGTAGGGAAAAGC
This sequence comes from Blennius ocellaris, assembly GCF_963422515.1. Lineage (NCBI taxonomy): Eukaryota > Metazoa > Chordata > Actinopteri > Blenniiformes > Blenniidae > Blennius > Blennius ocellaris. The sequence goes on from NC_137654.1 coordinate 19,142,844, forward strand.
ATGAAGTTTGCAGGGCTTCAGACTCAAGCAATCATCTAAACCAAACACTCACCAATCTCAGGTCGAAGACATCCTGGAGTAGGAACCTGATCTGTGTTGAGGTCTTCTGCTCTTTGATGATCTTTGTAATCTTATTGTCACACTGCTCCATTTGAGGATGGCGGAAAAAACACACAGAAGGTGAGACACAGTTCTATTTTTGTTTCTCTGTTTCATTACAACGGACAGCGGCTCAATTCCCAACAGAAACCCCTACTAATGTCTCTGCAAACTGTGCTGAATCCATAACTCAGCTTTTTCAGTCTCACCGTGGTTTTCTCAGAGTAGATACTCTTGCTGATAAACAAGTATCCATCTATCTATCTATCTATCTATCTATCTATCTATCTATCTATCTATCTATCTATCTATCTATCTATCTATCTATCTATCTATCTATCTATCTATCTATCTATCTATCTATCTATCTATCTATCTATCTATCTATCTATCTATCTATCTATCTATCTATCTATCTATCTATCTATCTATCTATCTATCTATCTATCTATTTATCTATATCTATCTATCTACTTTGTCTTCAGTCAGTGGAGAGTCCACCTATTTTGTATGATCTGATGACAAAGATCAAATATTTACATTGCAATTTCATAAGTTTAAGATTTTTGAAGTGTCTGGACTTTTAATGTTTTGTCAGTAACAAAAACAAACTACTCTGCAGTTACTCTTTAGTTTGACTCATCATCACCACGCATGTTGTGAAAATCTACCATGATAGTAGGTCACAACAATATTTGATTATATAACCACTCTTAACGTTCTGGCTTGAAAATCATCTCATTGGATTGGATGTGGATATAAAAAAAGACTAAATGGGAGGATGAATGGAGATGCTGAGGGGTCTCACGCATGGGGGCCAAATAATGAGAAGGAAACGGGATCAGTGGTCGGGGTCGTCGCGATTGACCCCCGATTCCCGTCTTATCCCACGGCTGCTCAGCTGCTCCTGTCATCCATATTTGCAGCCTCAGTGGACAATTTCCACAGCCACGGGCCCTCACAGTGCTCACAACACATCAAATGAATTAATTCTGTGGCAGCACACTGAAGATCTGGGTCATCCAGTCATGACTGTGTGTGTATATGTATGTGATGTGTATGTGTGTGTGTTTTCTGAAGCCACCTTAAGACACGTCAACATCCCCCTATTCTCCAACATAACCTGACCTTGACATACCCAGGTGATTTTCCAGTGTGTGTGCCTGTGTGTGTACGCCTCCTCCAGTAACAAGGTGCGTGTTGCGCAGGCGCGTGTGCTGACATGCATGTGGACAAATGTGTCTACGCCAGTCCCCTTGTGTGTGTGTGTGTGTGTGTGTGTGTGTGTGTGTGTGTGTGTGTGTGTGTGTGTGTGTGTGTGTGTGTGTGTGTGTGTGTGTGTGTGTGTGTGTGTGTGTGTGTGTGTGTGTGTGTGTGTGTGTGTGTGTGTGTGTGTGTGTGTGGAGGTAGTAGAGGTATGACGGGATGTGTTGTGAAGAACAGCGAGCCACTGTCTATACTTAGGGTTTGCCTGCAGCTATGTGCGCCTGAGAGAGGAGAAGATAGAGAGCGCAGGAGTGGATGTAGGAGGGAGCGCGGAGTGAGAGGCAGAGGGAGTATGACAGAGAAGGGAGCGGGGTGAGAGGAGGAGGAGGAGGAGGAGGAAGGGAGGCAGGGTGAGTATGACAGAGACAGGAGCAGGGTGAGAGGAGGAGGAGGAGGAGGTGCAGGGGACTGTGACGCACGCCGATCGGTCGCTCATTGGTTGCGCTTGCTGCCAGTCACTGAGGCTCCGCGTCAGGCGCCGCTCGCAGAGCAGATTATGAAGCGGAGCTCAACCAGCAGCAGTCTCCTCTTATTGTCTCAATGGCTGCACACGCGTTCCTCCTGTGCTCCATCGCCTTGCTGTCAGCCCTCTGCCGGCCTGGGCTCTCCTCGTTCACTGAGGAAGACCTGCAGCCTGGACTTATCTATGATGAAGTGCCTGAAATTCTGGACAGAAGGTACATCCATCCATCCATCCATCCATCCATCCATCCATCCATCCATCCATCCATCCATCCATCCATCCATCCTCTCCATGGCTGAGAACAGTGGAGGGGTGTAGGGGAGGGGGGAGGGGTGCAAAAGGAGGCGTGCATGCAGGGATGCTGATGTTCTCTCATACAGGGGCTTTCTTTCTCTCCTTTGTCAACCTCTCCTTCTATCCTGCTCACCGTGAGTGTGTCTCAAAATGTGGATGCAGGCAGTGTCGGTGTGTGCAGGGGACCTGGGCTCAAGCCTTTGTTTGTCTCAGTCTTGGGGACTGCATCAGACGCTGCTCATCGATCACGGATGAGGCTGTTGTCTCTGTACAGTAGTGCTGGTCTGGCAGGGGGGGAGCTAAATAAGGTTAGAGCAGGGGACCTGCAGGAGGGGGTATTGGGATGGAGAAAGAGAGAGGAGACTGGTGGATCAGCCTGGAGGTGAGGGTACACAAGGATGAGACAGGGAGGAAAGGATGCATCAGGGATGGTCTGCTGGGGTCTGTTTACTGATGCAGTCGTTGGGGGGAGAGAGGGAGAGAGAGAGGGAGAGAGAGAGAGGTAGAGTAGAGATGGGAATTCTAGCCGGCCATGTCTGCATAATGCACATGCAGTCCTGCAGGTCAAATTTGGATAAAATATTCAGGAATGAAACCTAGGGGCACTCAACGGTGTCATAGGGACGGGACTGAGCGGGCAGCCCGGGCCTTCGCTTGCACCGGCTCCTGCCTGCTTACAGAGACATCACAGCAAAGACCTGTAATATTGTGCCAAAGCCATGTAAGGCTCTTGAAACTATGCCATCCATGATGGCAAACAAAATCCTCTATAGCGCAAATGCTTCAGTGCCGAAATGTGTTGCAGTTTCAGTACTCTTTAGTCGTTATTCAAATGATTTCCCTTGTTATTGCACTTTCAGCATGTTAATACACTTTAGAGATTATTGCTGTCAGGCTTTCATTTATTGCAAGTAATCTTATCTGGACATATGTTTGCATATGTAACTTGGATTTAGAATTCAATACAGAAACTCTCATGGGATGGCAGTTCTCATTAAAGCTCAATACTGAGCTCTGAAACTCTGGCAGATCCCTATCTTAACCTCCGACCCCCCCAGTTGCCCTGACCACAATCAAGGTTTTTTTCTCTTATTTTTTTTTGTATTTCTTGGATCAAACTTTTAACTCAGTAATACAACAGTCCCTTGTCACCACTCGGGTCTCAGCTCACAAACACTATTCTCTTATATAAGAGCAGCCTTTCATGCCTCCAGTTTCAGAAGCTTTGTAGGGAGCGTAACATTGGTGACAAAGGCGAGGTGCAGTGAATTAGGAGCTTCGGCTGCTGATAGGCATCTAGTTGAAGTAAACTAATGAGAAAAAAAATCAGCCTGTGAGCCATATTTTCTGTGTTCAGTGTTGTGTGCTACTATGACAGACACAGGGTGTGACTGAACAAAGATTGATGGCAGGAGCCTCGACAGCATCATCATAAAAGGCCACCATAGTATTTATTTTACTACACAGTTTTAATTCTGTGTTGTCCACAGTATGAAAAAAACAATTTCAATTTAGCGAAGTTTTTGATTTTCTTTTTTGAAAATGTGATTAAATAACAAAAGTTATGAAAACACCTAGTAAAGTTTGAATTGAGTGATCATGGTGGTTAGGGTTAGTCTGATACAATATTTTCCCAAATACAAGCTTGTCAAAAACTGCATAATTTACATTCCAAAGATCCCAAATAGCCAAGAAATGTTCATAGTTTAATTAATATCACCTATAATGTGTTTTTTTCCACTATTTTGTTAATAAAATTACCAGTGATAATGAATGGACATGCAGAGTTGAACCTACAAACTTCTTATGGAAAGATGACCCACTCTACCAACTGAGTCACAACAACCCTATAAGAAAAATCCTCGAGACAAAACACAGAAAATTAAGATGATTCCAACATGAGGACAGGTTAGTAGTGAAAAGACAGAGTTTTAATATTGGAAGTGACCCTTTCTCACACACTGGCCACACTGGCCACACTGGCAAAGACAAAGATAGAATGAAGAGATTTTCCAGCTGAGATTGATGTTTGTGGGAAAATTAGAAAATGGGGTGTTCTTGTGAGCATCTCTGTTACAAGACTACATAGAAAGGGAATCAGGTGTTGTTGTTTTTTAGATACTTTATTTTCTTTCAGTTACTTCTGATTTAACTAATTCCCAATTGTATGACCTTAATTCTCACCCGCACTGAGATTCAGTTTTAAAATTCACACAGCCCAATGAAAAACAACAACAAAACTAAATATATATATACACATATATATAGAGAGAGAAATATAGAGCAGAAATGTCAAATTGTCATGCATTGTCATATTAAAGAGATTATACAAAATCAATTAATTATATAAGGATACTTTATAGCTACTAACTAAACTGAGTATTTCTGGCGTGTTATGTCAGGTTTGTGGAGTCGTGATTAAGTAGTTCTCATTTCAACAATTTTAAATATGTAAGTCAAGTGTGATCATCATGAGATTAAATGCATCCTAAAACTGTTAAATCTGGCCAAACGGACCTAAACATCCACACAGATGAGAGGTCAAATATTGGCTTCCCAGTGGAAGATTGATCAGTGAACCCTTTTCAAAGAAAGATTAATAGGTTAAAAAGGCAGAAACTAATTCCAGCATATTTACATTTCCAATTTCATTAAAAAAATAAACGCATTTTCTCCAGAAAAACAAATATAGTAAAACATGTCTACAACTCCCTGCCTGAGATGTATTTGTTCTCAGAGGAAGACTTTGAAAACTCCAGCATTTGACCTCAGGTCAGATTTGAAGCTCCATTCAAAGCCACCCAGAAATGGTACCCACGCCTCTGGGGGCATCTTAGCAAACTCTTAAAGCTTAATCTGTACTAATAAATCTATTAATAGGCCAGCACCTGCAGAGTGTGGGATTAAGGCAGGTTTTCTTGCTGTAAGAGGAATAGACAGTGGAATTTGTCCCATGATTAAGTCTTGTTATTTTAATGCATTAAATTAGACAGCGTTATATTCACATATGGACTATTATGCACCTTTATATAAACATTAACCTACAAAAGTAGTTCACTGTGTACTTTGTGAAATACTATCACGCCTGGGTTTGGAATGTCATGTCGGCATAATACAAGGAAATATGAGTACAAGAAAACATCACTATACTCTGATAGAATATTGAACAACTATTCTCGGATTAGAAATCAAAAGCTCGTGGAAAAATATTTGACTCATTAGCTTCATGTTACTGTAGTCTAAGCAGGATTTGATTGAAATAGTAGTTTAAAATGAATTTCCACAAAAGCTTCTGGTGTTAAAGCTGTGATTCCTGCTGCAGGACGTGCAGGTTGGACAGACTGTTCCTGGTTGACGGAGTGTCGGACTGCACTGGCTTGGCGCTGTGCGCGAGCACAGGCTAACAGGACTTGTTTACAAGTTTGGGGAGCAGGCACCACACCTTTTCTCTGCTCAGCAGCACACAGCAGAGCAGCGGCACAGATCGGGGACGATGACCGCCGCTCCATCTGGAGGCTCGAACAAGGCTGTCCAGTGAAACTGTATTGATCGAGACGACACGAGTCGTCCTGGTGTTAATATTTAAAATCACAATGCCTCACTAAAAATAACTGCTATCATAATGTCTCCATTATGAAGCACTGAGGTCGAGCCCTGACATGTGTGAGGTGGCGGTATTTGCGTGCATACATGTTTACAGTTTGTATGTAAAATGAAATGTGCAAGTTGAGCCAAGGAGTGGCTCTGGCTTGGCTTTGATTATATAAAGGGCCTGTTCAGCACCCAGGCACCGTGTGACAGGCTGAGCCAATGATGGGGCCGCAGCAGTCCTGGGTTGCTGACCTCGCGAAACTGGCACAGGAACAAACGGCTGGGCTTTAGTTAGTGCTCACACACTCGCTCCGACTCCTCTGGCCCTTCTCAGCCAGCTGAGGCCTGGATAGGAGCACAGGAAGTGGTGCTTATTCACTTGTGTTTGATTTCATTTGTGTGTTAATCGTCCTCCTAAATGTACAAATCGCATGTGAAATTCAAAATCCCCCGGAGAGTTCGTAACTAATAGGTTCATCAGTGTTGCATTCACCGGCTGAGGAAAAGAAAGTCAGCATCATTCGATTGTCCACCACGCCACTGAGGTTTCAAGTCACAACTGTCAGCTGCCAAAAGGTGTAGTACTTTTGGCAGCTCGCTCACACAGTCATGCTTGCCCAGCATTCATCAAGGAAAATATAAATATTAGGATTTGCCAGATACATAAACTCTTGCATTGTTACTCCTTGAATGGCACTTGTATTCAAACAAGTCCTGAAGATTACACACACGTGCTCACACACACGTGCTCACACACACACACACACACACACACACCCACACACACACACACACACACACACATACACACACACACACACACACACACACACACACACACACACACACACACACACACACACACACACAGACAGACAACTCAGAGCAAGCTTTGAGTTGAGCCAATCAGCGTGCTGACGTTAGAAGTTGGCACAGACATGCTTGAACGTGGGCTGCAGTGCTTGTACACAGGGAGCAGGGGTGCAGTTCTTCATCACTCACATCGTGCAGACGTCATCACGCAGCCGTCATGAACCATCCCGCCGGACAAATACTTTAGATTCAGAACAAAACCCACTTGTTTATTTTCTCAGCTGCAAGACGAAAACCTGATCAACATCAATGCCGTGCAGTGAGCGTAGCGAGCGTCTACATGTTGCTCACTGTTTGATCTTGTGTCTGAAACCCTCTGTTTAATGGGAGTTGCGCATTACTCATTCAACTGTGAATATTAAGTGTTTTTGTGAAAAAAACGGAAGCCTTTCATATGCTTAACGGTAACAGATTGCGAATGGTGCAGCAATGCAGCAATACTATAATCATGAGCATAACATAATACCTGAAATCTAGTGCTTCAATGCAAAAAGTAATAGACCACAAATAACCACAGTGGTTCTCCATATTAGTTGAATGGTGTATCACTGCTACATTTTGTCTGTGGATTTCACCAGTAGGATAATGACAATGGACAAAGTTCACGTCTCTGGACCCGTGTGTATTAAACCCCATTTTCAGAGGTCAGTACAGATGCATTAATTAGCACATGAGCTGTCCACAATGCCGCAGGCTCTGACATCATGCTTTAATCTCTTCATCTTGTTCAGGGCCTGCGTCTCTCCATATTTGGGCTCTGATGGACCTGGCCTGTGCTTACCACTAATCCTAATCCATCTGGCACTAAACTACACAATATTGCCCAGGTGGAGACTGCACCATATGGGTAGATAACTACTCCAGGCTGCTGGCACTGATATATCTGGCAACCTACACTGAAACTGCAACTTTGAGCACCAACCACACAAAAACTGCCAGTTCCTTTTCATTTGCTGTCGAGGTGTGCTCATTCTGTTTCGTCCTTTAATTGCACTGTGCATATCGCTACGCTGGGCTCAACATTAACATTCTGAGACTGTTAGCATTTCTTTATTCTGAATAAATGTGATGGTGCATCTTAAGTTGAGACACTGTCAGATTCATATACACCTTATTTCAAAGGGAAGGTCAAGGATTCTCTCCAGAGATTTCCTCTGATAGCAGAAAATGGGTCTGTCCCACGAGTGGCTGGGTTTAATATTTGATAGAAACACAATATGAGCTGTCCTTGGCAACAGTAGTCACAGCTATTGACTGCCTGGTGTGTGTGTGTGTGTGTGTGTGTGCGTGCGTGCGTGCGTGCGTGCGTGCGTGCGTGCGTGCGTGCGTGCGTGCGTGCGTGCGTGCGTGCGTGCGTGCGTGTGTGTGTGTGTGTAAATTTAGTATAAATATTCAGGTCATCTTCAGTGTATCTTCTGAAAAAGGCCTTTCCTGCAAGATCACAGCATTAATGTTCAAGTGAAGATAACAGAGGTAAAATCAGTGACAGATGAAGTTCTCTGCAATTGCTGCTTTTGTAGCAGCAATCCCTAGGATTCCTTGAAATCCTCATGACTGACAAGACACTTTGCTCGTGATAGAGAAGAGGCATCCATAGATATTCCCTCTCCCACAGGTCTTAGGCTTTAACTTTTCCAAGCCCATTATAACTGGCTGTTCTATTGTGTGACGATTAGTGATCTAGCCCAGGTGAACGCTAAAGACAGGTTGGGGGCATCAGACAGTCACAGCAGAAGGTGAACCGGCACAAGAACCGGTTGTGGCAGCGCCGTCCGGTAAGCCCATTGGCATTTTACGTCTTTGATTAGACAGTTAAAGGGATCAGGATTAGCTGTGTGGGGTTTAGTTAGTCTGAAAGCTAGGGCAAACATGTGAAGGACAAGAGTGTGGATTCTCCTCTATCACCTGCAGACTATGTAGGTCAGTTCAGCATCAGAGATCAGACATAAACATACCATTAATCCTACAGTGATTCACTGACTTGGCTAAACTCTTTTTGTTTGTCCAGGGACTTTCAGTGATGTTTAGATATTTCATATATTGGTGTAGTTTCTGGGTCTTTCATTACTAAGTTAATGCTGCTTGAGTAGATGTAAAGTGTTCTAGGAGGGGGAATAAAATCTTTTGTCTGACCAAACTTATTTCTGATTGATATGTGGCTTTAAATACTGGTATTCATCTATACGTTTGATAAAAGGTTTTAAAAGATGATATTATTTTCCATTTTTGTAAATGGTATGTCATACATAAAACAAATTCAGAGCGGTTTTTGGAGTTGTGAGAGCAGCGGTGTGTAGTTCGTCAACTGATTCAAAAATTGTTGGTTTGATTCCTCCATGTATCTGTGTCCTTGAACAACATGCGGAACTTTGAGTTCATTACAGATATTGTCACTGATGTGTGAGTGAATGAGTGAATGTCATTTCTCATCAGAAAACAGTGAATATGAGTGGGTCCAATTAATCATTTAATAAACTTTTTACACATGTGTATAGTCCTACATACACAGCAGGTTCTGAATACAAATACTAGAAGTTTTTTGAAATTATGTTTTAGTAAAAACTTTTTTTTTTTAATTCCATGATCACACATATAATTTACATGGACTAGACTGAAAAGTATTTTGATCTTAGTGTATCCTGTCACTCAGTGTGTCTCAATATGTTGAAGGATGTGCCCCCCCCCCCCCCCCCCCACACACACACACACAGAACTCTGCATAAATCAAGGTATAAATATTGTTGTGCTAGTTATATACTTTCTGCTACTGTTGATACGCTATGGTTTTGCACTAAAGCTTACTTTAGCATTTTAATTGGTCTCCAGTACATTTACCACAAATTCTTATGTAGAAAATAAATGTTTTTATGTATGTATGTATGTATGTACGAACAATCAGAATTTTTCAAAAGGAGAAAAACAATGTGACAATGCTGACCCCCAAGTTTCTGCTGAAGCGGTTGTGACTGTTACCGAGAAAAGTCCAGCTGCAAAAAAGAGAGAATTCTTTGACATTTTTTGGCATTTTGTTTTCACTCGTTCTCACTGTGTCTTTTTTCTTCCCACAGCAAAGAAAACCCCAAACATGCAACAAGAGTCACATCAAGTAAGTAACAAATGTGCTGTGACAGAACGCCTGATTCAATCAGACCTGCCATGACGTAGGCGGCACTGATATGTTGGGTTGAAAGACCTGAATGGTGGAGACATCTCTGCAACACTGTAATGCAATCAGCTCCCCGAGTGTGAACAGCTCTTTGCAATAATGGACTCCTATAATTAGGCACTTTTGACACCGGCATGAAAAATTATGGAAACATTCTTTGAAATTCCGTGATGCTGAGACATGTGTCTGTGGACGAAGATGAATAGTGTTTGTAAACAATACCACCGTAACTGTGAAATAAAGTGCTGATGAGTCAGTGTGATGACGCAAAACAACTGGAAATAGATACGAGGCTGAACAGCGAGGTGCACGCAGGATCTCTTTCTGTGTGTGTGTGTGCGCGCGCGCTTGTGTGTGCAGTGAGTGTGAAATCGCCTGAACTTTTATGATTATGTCGCAATCTGCAATGCAGTATTGCAATCAGTTTAATATGTACACTGATAAAATCTGTGCTGATGCGGTAAAGTACACACATTGTGTGTTTTCAGGTCAAGATGGAGAGTACGGCTTGGATAGCGAAGAGGTTATTCTGACGCCTGAGGATGAAAACCCACTCAGGAGAATACTGCAGGTACAGTGTCTCTTTTCTTCCCTGGCTGTTTCCACCGTCAGCCCACCCAAACACACACACACACACACACACACACACACACACACACACACACACACACACACACACACACACACACACACACACACACACACACACACACTGAAACAGACTGGGGCTCACTAACAAAACAGAGCATGCTGCAGCCACACTGCATGACCTTGGATGTGGGAATATTGTTAGTCTCATATTTACCAGAGGTAAAACATCTTTGCCACCCACACACAGCTCTGCTGGGACTGAGAATTCAGCGAAACCATACTGCTGTATTATGCTGCATGCTACATCATCCGTGACCACACCTTTACACGCAATGTGAATGTACCGCTGGATCGGTCTAAATTCCCTCCAGCCTTTACGCCTAAAAGATTAAAAAGGGGGCCGTTTGTATTTGCATACATATTGCATTGGTATATGCGCAGTCACCACTATTGTTTTTTTTATACTCTCTTCAATCCTCATTCAGGTTTGCTTTGGTGGTTGTACACCGACTTTAACAAAGAACTGACATTTCATAATCACAATGGCAAACCCAAAAGAAGAGGGATTTCTAAATGCACCATTGAAATTAAATATCATGGCAGGCACGAAAGAGAGCTGTGCAGGAAAACAGGCTGGCTTGGTGCAGAACAAATCCAGTGACGATAACATATATCAAACTGACATGTGCTGCACAGAAAGAAACAATGATCTGAATAGATGCATATATGTAGGATTAGGATAACTTGAATGTATGATTTCCAAAGGTGTATGTGTTCAGTGGCTTAGTCTACAGTTTTTAGTTTATGGGTTCACCAGTTGTATCCATTGCAAAATGTTTTTGTTTTTTTAAACAAGTATTATTTTTTGGGGGGGGTTGTTAGTCTACTGGTGATAAATGCTGACAGCGATTGAGAAAATATTTGGGTCAGTCAGACAGACAGAGAGACAGACAGACAGATACACAGACAGACAGACAGATGGGGGAAAAAAATCATGTCAGAGTCACACACATTTTCTACAGAACATAAGCCATCACAAAGTTTATCATTTATGCTCTGTACTTTCGTCATGCAGAATACAAACTACGTTTGATTTGACTATTCATGGCCTTGAACTTTAGTTGACTGTATTTAGATCCAAAATAAGTCACAACTTAGAAAGTGTGCATGTAAGAAAAAGGACAGATTCCCTAAAAAACAAAAAACAAAACATATTTGCTGTAACCTTTCCAGCCGTTTGTTTATAGTCTATTTTCGTAATGCCTTTCTTTGTATGTTTTCAGCCTTTCAACTGGCACCAGCCTGGGATGTCTCACAGTAAGAGGAAGCTGCTTCAGTCTCTGATTGGGCCTTATGGCCCTCTGAGTGTCTCCTACAATGGAAAGACCTGCATTCTGTTCAAGGCAAAGCGGCTTGCGATTCGGTACAGAAACCATACCTTTATCGATCTGACCGAGAGGGTCTTCAACTCAAACTTGCCTGTTGACACTAAAGGCTCCATTTGCACCAAGGAGAAAGCGACGTATGTGAAGTTTCTTTAATTTCACTCATTCTTGATTTGGGGACATTTTTTGTTGTATAATTGCTTGTATATTATGGGACAGAATAAACAGATAATGTTTATTCTGAATAAACAGAAAACTGTTGTAGTTTAATCTGTTCTACTTTTTTGTGGATTTGTTCTGCTGCAGGCTTTCATTAAGGTTTGGTGATGTCGAGGATTTACGAGGTCTTGTAATCAGGTAAAACAAACATTTTATCAACATGAAAAAAAAAAACATGTATTAAAAAATTTAGTAATAAGCCTGTACATGCACATGTGTGGCGTATATTTATCTAACTGTACCGTCTCCTCCTCCAGACTTCAGATGTCCAATACTTTTTATGAGGCAGCTGGTCAAAATTGGTTCACACTGGACAGCGTTCACATCCACTACAACTGGACTCAGGAGGCCACTTTCAACGCCAGTGAGGTCTACGCCCCTGCCACTTCATCCTACCATTGCCAGCACGTCAGCAGCCTGCACAAATATGACACCCTGCTCGTGCCCAGTTCCCACACTGACACATCTGCTAACTGGCACATCACTTTCACTGATTTCCAGGTACACCGCCGCACAATGGACAAAGCCTTTGTTGTTCAATTCTTGTAATATTCTCTGCACAGTCACTGTGGTATGGTAGTTGTTTTGTAGTTTCCTACTCGTGTGCATGTGTCTACATGTTTGCCAGCTATTTCCTTTTGTGCTCTAGCTTTTGGCCCTCGGTCAGTCAGTCTGTCTATCTGTTTACCGTCTGTTTGGCAGTCTGTCAATCTGTCTGTATACTGTCTGTTTAGCCATCTGCTAGGCTGTCTCAACCTGTCCATCTGCCCAGTGTCTCTGCTCCGTAAGCCCAGTAAAAGCCAGTTGTCCTCTTTAGTTCCGTCTAATCTCATCTTTCCGCTCTCTGGTTGCCCCTCCAGATCCAGGCCTTCAACGTGCAGTCAGACAAGTTTGCCTCGGCCAGTGACTGTGCTACTTTCTTAACGCCGGCCATCCTGATGGGCCTGGTGACATCTTTGATCCTACTCCTCGTCCTTGCCTATGCCCTGCACATGGTGGTACATCTCAAGCACATCGATCGCTACGAGGAGCACAAAGCCACGGTCTACTTTCCGCGTAGTCCAGAGGCGGAGCTGCCGGACAAAAACAGCCTGTGAAGGAAAATGAAGAGCCTGAGGATGACAGGGGATTGAGGGAGAGAGAAAAAGCTGAGAAGCAAGGCTGAGGAAATGCAAGTGACTAAAACAGTGAAAAAGTATCCTCCATTGAATATTTGTTCGACAAAATGACAACTTTGCCTGTTCATATGAAAAAAAAAACCTGAGTCTTAACTACTTAAAAAAAAACTAAATGCAGACCATGGTTGGATACTTTTTCTTCTGTCCTCATTGACCTGCATCTTGGCATCCACATTTTAAAAAAGGCCTTTAGACGTTCCAGCCTCTCCCACGGGGGGCTTGTGATGCTGATGTCAAAGGTCAAAGTCAATCCCAGGGCCCTGAAGGGCAGCAGTGTATAAAGGCCTTTACCCCAGCCAGCCATTAAAACTGCAACGGGCTAGCATCTGTAGCTAATACAGCTAACATCCAATGCTCCTGCTTCTATGTACTACATGGCTCACAAGTGTCATATTGCAAGCTCCCATCACAGACAATGTCTTTCCAGCATTCATTAAAGTATGCTTTTGTCAAATACTGCTGCAAGAAATATATACTTCAAAACGGCCAGTTTTATAGCTGAGGTAGCCGTATTAGCTGCATGCTGTAAAAGGCTGGTTTACCAGGGCTAGCGCAGTGTTTCCTAACAATACCATTATAGGTGAGCATTGAATGAGCAGCTTAAAATAATCCCACGTGGCATGAAGTCGAGAGAAAAAAAAGAAGCCTGGGAGAATAAGCAAAAGAAATCGTAAGGGGGAACCACTGGGCTAGCATCTGGCTGGAGTGAATGAACTGATACTGAAGGCCCTTCAGAACCACTGGCATCTCTCACCCCGCCCCTGAACAAGACTGCTGCTTGGGACTTAACTGTGAAATGGCCTTTTTACAGATCAGCCAGACAAAAGGGGTTCTTCAATCTAGCACAACATTGGTTAGATGCGAAAGCACTAACGACAAACTATCAAAGACTATACCAGGAACTATGCTGCACAAGATGGCCCACCTGAGGGCATGGCAGAAAGGCGGGTCTGGGAATGAAACGACTCTCTGAGAGAGTTTGAACAAGGGAGGCCAATGTGTCCTCCACATCCACCACTGGATATGACTGCCAAAGTGAAGCTACAAAGGAGTTGCCATAAAATATGGTGAGACAATGTGAAAATGAAAGCTAACCATTACAGCTATGTACAAAACAAATACAAAACAAAACAAAAAAAAAATTGCATACATGTACAGAAGTGTCACTCTGCGGAGGTCTTTTCTTTCTTTTTTTTTTATAAACAATGTAATCATGAACTACTATTAGGTACAGGATAACTATGCTAATCCTCATAAGCAAAAGGATATTCAAAGCTGTAGATACATTAAGGTCTCTATACGATCATAGCTGTTTACTATCTTCAACTACTGCACAACTAATACGCTTAGGTATGAATAAGACATTGTGCTATGAGGATTGGTGAAAATATCAACGCATATGATTTTTTTTATACAAATGATCAACATATTACACTGTCTGTCTATTTGTTTTAAGCTGGGCCAGGACATGTTAGGTCCAGTTTCATCAAACTGTAAATTACAGTACGAATTCCTACCATAGAAGGACGATACTATGGAATGCCGTCCACCCACTCGGACTTATAGATGCCATTATTATGCCAGAAGCCACACTAGCAACAGTAACAGCATCAGTAAGTCATTATTACTGACAAAAACACTCAGCATGACAGTAAATAGGTATCTTAACATTCGATATGGCAGTTCTGTCAATCTGTAGCAGTGTGAAATGTGTTCTTTGGTCATAAATGTATTCTACAAACTATGAAATGATTGGAGGCAGTTTGGTTTGTCCAAGGACCAACTGATGTAGACTGAACAATAAATGATATTCAGTGGAACAGTCTGTGTGTTTATATGTCAAGTTAGTCCCTGTCCATGTTCTGCAAGCTTTTAATTTAGTCTTGTTCAGTACACCCACTTTATTCTGAGTCAGGTTGAGTGACCCTGTAGCTTATCACGTTATGAGCAGGAATGTAGTTACAGTCAAGTTCGGGTTTGTTTTTTTGTTTTTTTTTAATTAAAAGCATTTTATTCTCAGATCATCATCTTCAATGATGGTTATTCCCTGCATTTCCTGGGTGTACCCTACTTTTTAGACGTGTCGGCTGGAATTACAGCAACTGCAGTGACCTTAGTCTAGATGAAGTGGGTCAAAAAGATTGATGGATAGATGGTAGCCTTGGGGTTCCGGGGATGTAAAGTGTTTAGCACTGTCGCCTCACAGCAAGTAGGTCACAGCCTCAAACCCGTTGGTCTGCCTGCTGCAATTTCTGCGTGGAGTTTGTAAGTGTGTGCTGGATTCATTAGTAGCTCTAAATTTGGCACAAATGAGGGTGTGTACAAGTGGGTTTTCTGGTAATATTTCTGTCTTCAGTGTGCACTCACATGCAAAAGCATTGTCCGAAGGGGGCATCAAAAAGCGGCCTGAACTACTCAGATGTATGAGAGTCTTCATAACTGTCAGATGCACAATGGCAGTGGTAAGTGAACTGTGGTGAACTGTGCACTCTTACTGCAACAATGTCCGGATGGAGCGTGCATGTTAATTTATTTGTATATTGCCTGTAGGTGTGTGTGTGTGTGTGTGTGTGTGTGTGTGTGTGTGTGTGTGTGTGTGTGTGTGTGTGTGTGTGTGTGTGTGTGTGTGTGTGTGTGTGTGTGTGTGTGTGTGTGTGTGTGTGTGTGTGAGAGAGAGTGTGTGTGGAGGTAGTAGAGGTATGCCGGGATGTGTTGTGAAGAATAGCGAGCCACTGTCTATACTTAGCCCCCCCCCCCCCCTCATTACACTATTTGTGAAGTTCAAAATAAAATAAAAAAAATCTTACAAAAAAAGGATGTATATATATATTTATATTTATAACGGATATTTATATATATATAAAATCTCAGTTCAAGAGCTTTATTGTGTTCTACAGGGACATCTAGTGATTACACTGGTTCATTACACCTGCATGAAGCTGCATGAAGTTCATAATTCTTGGTAATGTGAACTTCAGCGAGGGAAAAAAAGAAGAAGAAAAAAAACAAAATTTAAGTTTCAGTTTAAAAATACCAGTGAAGTGTATTTCTAGCTTTGTTTTTTGTTATGTTTGTTTCTTATCTTATCCGCCCGCAATGGGGTCAAAGGTAACAGGATGCACCAGAGAGACTTCCTCCAGGAGGACAGGTAGCTTCTAACTTTTCTTATCTTTTCCTTTATTTTGATGGCTTTCAAATTGTTGTCATTCTTACAGCTAATGAAATTCAGTAGGTTCATCACAGTTCCAGTGGTGAACAACTTACTGGGAAAACACTTAGTTTGCGTAATTTCTCCACATTTTCCCATCGTTTTATAAACTTTAAGAGTGGCGACACCTGGCGGCAAATTCTTTACCTGTGTGGAGGAAAAACTGGTTTCTTGTGTGGGGTCTAAAAGAGTAAAGGTTGCCTGATTAATTTTCATACAACTCCAGAGGTTCCCTTTGAGAGCAAATATGATTTAGAAAAAATATCTTTGCAGAACTTGAGGATCTTTAAAGAAAAACATGACCTCTATTTGCAGCATTTTGCAGAATTCACAAACTTTCATATTATATTATATAATATGAATTATATTATATAATATATTATTATACTTACACATCATGGCTGTGACGTCAGTATTGACCTAAAAGCAGTAAAGTTTCTCAGGTATCTACTTCCCTGTTGCCTCGCTAGTTGTTAATAGAATGCTGGATTACTCCAACTAAATAAATGGATTTCATTCATATAGTGCTTTCCCACCACGTAAGCGTAAGCGGTCCCAAAGCGCTTTAAACTGTCCATCACATTTACATTCACACACCAATGGACCAACGCACTCATTGCATTCACTGGGAGCAGTTTTGGGGTTCAGTGTCTTGCTCAAGGACATTTCGGCACGTGGGCCGGTGAAGGTGGGAATCTCTCTCCCAACTGAGCCTTGCCGTATCACTCACTTCTTCAGATACTTGCAGATAATACATTTCCTACAATCTCATATCAGGCTTTCCTGAAGCTTCTTGAATGGGAAAATTGGAAAGACGTTTTTCAGACATAATCTTCCATTTTAGTTGTAAATCTTAAACCTAACTCGGTGATTGCTGTAGTTGGCACCACTGGAGATGAAAACTTGCTCCAACCCAAACAAAACACACCTTGGCTTAAACAAAACACACCTTGGCTTTCACCTCACTCCTGGCAAGATGTGCAATTCTCTTGAGGGGGATAGATAGTCTTTGAAATAAAACTCTTTACAGGCTTGTCGTTCAATACTTTGTTGGATTTATGAACAATACATTGTTTTACTTTAGTGGCTGTTTAAAACTGGAAAACACTCCTTTCTTTCAAATTTGACAAATTGTGTAGTACTTGTGTCTCATATTTTACTAATACTGTGATATTAGTAAAACAAAATGCTTTGGGTATATATTTCAAAATGGTCGTAATTTGACACTAGTTTATGTTAATGTGCACATGATGAAATATACTGTAGGATCAAACGGGGAAAACGCAGTGGTGTGGATGTGAAGCATGCAAATCTGTACTCATATTGATGTCCAGTACCACTTTACTGTAATGTACTCATCATTGTTAGTTTCAAGGTTGGACACATTTGGTCACTTGCCTCATGTTTTACTGTTAGCTGAAAGCTACTTGAATAGAATAAAATAACATGTGGAGTCACATAATGAGGACTAGATATCTTTACGCATTAATCATTCTATTATGGTGCTCTATTGTAGTCATGTTTTGTATTATACCCCCACCTTATTATTTACTTTGTAATTCATTAATTTTTGGGTAAGGCTGAAATAAAAATCTATTCAGGTTTGAATCTCAGCCACTTTTTAGTGCGGATCATTTCTGCTGCGCATGCGCCTCAGTGTAATGTCGTAAAAAATGCTCTAGATGTCAGTGTTGACTTGTGTCAGAGGGTGTTGGGATTCCGCTCTGCACCTACTGTGAACTAGAAAACCGTTATTTGAAAGCTGAACCTAGTAAAAAAAAAAAAAGCATTCATGCACACACAGACCATGCAAAAGCCACAGACATTGTCTTGAAATCGAATCCTGATTTTTTGTTTTGTTTTAGGTGGTCGTGTTATAGCAAAACTGACTTGGAGCTAAATTTTCCATGAATCTGAATGGCAGTAACATGCAACATACCAATGCTAAAGTTCAACATCAGAGCGGACAACGAATGTGCACAAATATTCCAAAGAAATGAGCCACTTTGGTGCACACACCCAAAGATTTTATGTGTTGACACTGAAGTTGGAAGCATTTGAAGTTTGTTCGTTGATTCATAATTTCCCTCCGACATGAACAGAAGAGTCATGTTTAGTGTTTGTTAATCTCTCCCTGTGCAGAAACTCCAGAGCGGGGATCCTCAGAGTGCTCAAAGCTGGGGATTCGGACTTTGTGGCCGCAGCCTGTGCAGAGACAGATAGGCCCGCCTGTTTTATATGTAAAGCTGCCAGCCAGAAAGCGCGGGCCCACAGGGTTCTCCACACAACTCCTTTGTTGAAGCCAAACTGTGGCAGGGTCCGACTGTCTAAGCTGCTTTCCATTCTGGTGCACAAGAGATGGAAAAGACACTGAGGATGGAAGGTGGGTAACGTTGGACCTTTTCATGAATCCTTGTTTGTTTGCTTTTCGCACTTCTGGTGGGATTGTGACCTGGAGGGCTTTTAAAATAAAAGTGTCAAGACACCACTGCTCTTACCTGTTTGTTCTGGGTTTTTTTTTAACACTTCCAGTGTTCACAGTTTACTTCTGCAACGTCTTTTTCAGTGTGTCACCCCGGGTGAATAGATTCGCTGTAAGTCAGCACTGGGATTAGTCTTCTCCCGTCAATCACTGATTTGCCCAATGGGACACTTTGATGTGTGCTAGGACTCGGTGAGTCGACTATTAATTGAACAGGACATTTAAAGCCAATCACAGCCTCCGAGCTGCTCTTCGACTATCAGCACAGCCGCAGTGAGAGGCCTCATTTTAGCCTCTTGGGCATGTTTTCATTGCAAATGAGTTGGTTATCATTGAGACAGCCCAGACGATGAGGCTGAAACAAATAAACAGTCTGAGGGCGGATCAGACGGGTTCCACGGTGAGCTGCTCCACAGACGCGCCTTCATGGCGTTCAGAGATGCGCTCGGCTGTTTCATAAAGGCACGCATTTTGTTTTGGGTTGCAGATTTGAGCGCTGCACTGGTAAATATTTGCTGTTTCTAAAAGGCTGAAAATAGGCCGCTTTGGCAGCAGTGCCAAGTACACAGGCTGCGTTTCAGAGTCCGCAGAAACAATGACAGACTGTATTGTGATGACTGGAAGTATGCAGTGTTCACTCACTTCATTATCACTTGTGTCGCCTGTGCATTTCCAAACCAACACAAAAAGGGAGAGCAGGAAAGACACTGGCTATCTTTTTATTCACAAGTCTCCCTGTAATTTCCTGTAACGTGGGCCGTGGCTTTGCTTCTCTGGGCAAACACTTTGCCTTTGAAGAATAATTTGAAAATATACATTTTAATAAGGTGCACTGAGGCAGGGCCAATGAGACACAGGGAAAAGATAAAAAGGAGATTGCATATCTGAAATAAGCTGATGATGTGAAGGAGGAGGGAAATAAAGGTGAAAGAGGGAATAATGGGGGTAAGGAGAGGACTAGGAATGCACTTTTCTTTTAATTGAAGTGGCCGGGGAATGCAAAAATGAAATGGGACGCTCTGGGCAATTTAGTTCCAAAGATGTTGTGAATGTAACGTAACACTTTAGCATTATTTTTAATTTGACCTGCAAAACAATACAAATATCACAGACATCTTTCCGGCCGCCCGGTATTTTCTGTTTATAATGAAGCTGCTTTTTCCATCAAGTCTTTTCTTTCAGGCAATCAAACGGCTGCTTGAGTCATTTCACACTGTTTGTTCAAAGACGTATGAGAAAATTGACAGGTTTACTTTTTAATCTAAAAGTCAGACTACTTGCACATTGTGTGCATTACATTTTTTTTTTTTTTAACACCTTTATTAGGCTACTGCTTTGGACATTGCTCCTTCCTCCATCAGTCATTTCAGTCTTTTTTTTTTCTTTCATTTCTGACTCATCTCTTGTTTCTGTACTCTCTTTCCCAGTCTTCTATTTTTAGGTGGAGTGTCTTTAATTATGCATGTTGTCATAGTGCTTTTAGTATTACTGTCGTTAAGAAGGCGTGTGTATCTCTTACAGGCCTTAGTTTCTGTTTGTGCACTGCGCAGGGCTGTTTGAACGCTGGGGCCTGTGTAAGGACACAGTGCAAAGTGTAAAATATGTCATGGTTTTTTTTTCCCCTCAGGAGACCAACAGTGCAGACATGACAGTGTGGAAAGAGACTGCATAGATACATCATCATGCATATGTACACACACTCATTCCTCAATTATGAAAAGAAAGTAGAGGCTAAAAATGTAAATTACACAAACACTTCTCACATTAGTGCAGCAATGACAGTTCAGGTCTGTATATAAAGATAGCAGATATGGTTGAAGCTCTGTAAAAACCCTGTTTTAGATTAAGTTCAGTCCTTTAAAGGTACATCAGGATCATTCAGTCAAAAGCTGCAACATTTTTCATCAATTGAAAATCAATGTTCTTTGATTGCATATTTGAAGGCAGAAATGAGGCTGAATGACATTTGAAATTTATGCCAAAATATGTGCAACATCACTTCGGGATGTAATCGTTGTGAGGTAGTGAGAAGTCAGCAGGACTCCGAGTGTTGGGAAGTCGTACTGATTTGTCACCCGTGTGACACCCACTGATTTCTAACAAGACAGACTCTTAAATATCAGATTGTATGAGCTGACGAAGCGTCCTCTTTCCTGCCTCTGCCACGCTCTGCTCCAGATGCCTTCTATGTCTCATTTATTTTTTAGCCTTTTTCAAGTACATGAGTATCTCTGTAGTTTTTTTTTTTCTCTCATTTTTCTTTTGTCCTTTCGTCTCTGACCTCAGTACTGGCCCTCCATTGACCTAATTACCTCGATAACCGAGATATCTGGTTGCCATTATGGCAAATGTGAAGACAATATTCTGGGCTGAACATCCTCTCGTTGGTTTAGTTTCACTCACTCTACAGTACTGTCTTGTACTTGGAGATGAGTTAGAAACGACACCATGAAACCAGCCTGTCGATGGTTCCATGACGTTCCCTGCAGAACATGTAGCGGGTCACTACTACTGCAACTCCCATCAGCCATTATGTGACTTACAAGCCTTCAGTCGACTCATTTCACCTTCATAAATGGCTCAATGTTCTGATTCGTATCTCCAAGTGAAGGAAGTGGAAGCTGGTATAGTTGCTTTTAAACACAATTATGCTCAATAGTATGCATCCCATTTTGTAGATGACAAATTCATCATTGGTGTTTTTTTCTGGCTTAATGTTCTCCCTGAGCATGCGTGTGTTTTCTCCAGCGGTCCAGAAACCTTACTTTTGAATGTAATTTGCTGTTATGTTGGTGACGGGTGTTGCTTGCATTTGTCCAGCTGGGGTCAATTAACGAGAAACTTATAGTGAAACAAAAACCACTCAGTCATAAATTCAATTGCAAATTGATTTAAATAAATGAATGGAGGCTCTCCTGTTGATTATCTAATATAGCAACTTTGGGTCTATAAGCATCTGCTGACTGTGTTTTCCTTGTGCCTCAGGCTGTGATTGATAAGTTGTTGTTTAATGGACAGTCCATTTTTATCCAACATGGACTTGTTGAACTTTTGACACTCGATTTTTTTCACCACTCCATGCATGTATATAATTTTTATTTCAATCCTCTTTTTCTTATCACACGTTCATAAATTAAGCTTCTTTAAAGTGTTGATTTAGGATGTCATTCAATAAATACTAAACTGTCAGCCTCTAAAGGAAACATTTGTTTGTTTGTTTTTCTGTGAATGTCTTTAAATGGCATCTAAACATCCACTGTCATTTTCCAAAGGGGAGAAAAAATAAAATGTCAATTTAGAAAATTAAGCTACCTTTCACCAGTACCGGGGGAGGCATTTTCAAGCTTTTTAATTATCTTTTCAAAGTGGTATACTAAATGTTGACAACGATTACTGAAGACTAGTCTACCCAAAAGCCTTCCCTTGCGTTTGGACTCCTTTAACCTTCTTTTTCAAAGAAGCTGCTTGTGTAAGCACTGCCAGTCTTTGCCAATATTAAAGATCAAGGACACGTTTTCCAGTATGGGAGGAAAGCCCAGTAATCGCTCATTTTCCCTTCTTGTGGTTTCACAGGTGACACGCCAGGCAGAGGCTCACCCCCTCACATGGGAGCTCCCCGCTGCTCCTCATGGCCAGCTTTGCGCGTGTTGTCCTTGATTTCTGAGCCCATGAATCTTTCAAGCGATGAATACATTTCAGATCCATGACGAGGCATATTCCAGCAGCAGCTGTGTCCTTCCTTCACAAGTACAGTGGTCTGTCTCCCTGCAAGTGCTGATGGAGAAAAGTCCCCGGCATCTCATTATTAATTGAATTTAAGGAGGGTATTTTTGGAGCAAGGTGAGAGAGAGACTGGTAAGGAAGAATTATTTATGGCTTGCTTTGAAATTCCCAGGCACTAATGGGACTGAGGCCATCACTGTCCAAGAATGAGAGAAAACGCTGATGCTCAAACACAATCTGCTGTTTCCTGCTTTCTCTTGTAAATACAAACCAGTACAGACAGACACGGTGCTCAACGACTCCTCTCAGTATCAATTGTAATAACCCCAATATGTCAGTTGACAACGAGAGAAGGTAAATGTAGGTGACAGGACCTCTAATAGACCATGATGTATAGCATCCACCCCAGATATCTGGTTATGGGGATCCGTTTTTGAAACATATTTCCCACAGTGGAAAAAGGAGAAAGATAATTGTAAATGTTAAAGTTGGAAGCATGAATCAAATGAAAAAGAATTAGTAGATGCAGTAAAGCTTCTGTGACTTAGCCACACACTGTATTTTGGTAAACTTTGTCATTGTCCCTACTCTTTTTCCTCTGGTCTGTTTTCTTGTGATGCAGAAGTGACCTTGGTGCTAATGAGCTGCTGGAGATATGGGTAGCCCTCGAGCCACAACTGGGACAACAGAAGGAAATGTGGCCACAGTGTAGAAGCTTTCAGTGTAACCAGATTTAACTAATAGCAAAGGAACCTCATTAGTTTGTCAAATGTATGTAAACAATTGGTTTGAAGGGACGGAGAGCACATTAGCTGCTAATGCAGTCATTTTTTTCTGAGCGGAACCTCTGTCACGCCGATAATGAGATCACGAGATCTGCAACCTTTATGACAAAATCTTTCCCCGAAATCAAATTCATCTGGCGCCACAAAACATGTTTAGCCTTTGAAATGAAGACAATGAAGCCCTTAATATAATTTTCCTTTACATAAAAAATGATGTTTCGCAATATGGAACAGTAGCCATTTTATTTCAACTGTCTTAATGTATGTAGCCGTTTTAGCTGTTTTACCTTTTTATTTTTAGCCATTCTAGTTGTTTTACCAATTTTATCTAGTTTAAGCCCATTTATAGCAATTTCATATCTTTCATGTTTCAGGTTATTGTAGCTGTTGTATTCATTCAGTTATTTCAGCCACTGTCACCATTTCAGATGTACCTTTGTTTGCAGTTGTAGCTGTTTTATTTGGTCATTTTTTAACTATCTCAGTTAATTTTTACCAAACTAGTCTGATTTGTAAATTAAATAAGCTAATGTTGGCTGGTCTGAAGAGCCACAGGTTGCACACTGTCCTACAGCCGTGGTTTGCAACCTTTTTCTTGAGGGTCCCCAATTATTACTATTGTACACCAAGACAACCTCCACCACCACACTAAAGGAAGAGTTGAAGGAACCTCCTCACCTTGTTGTATCCTGTAAAGATTAGTTCCTTGTTCTGAGGATAAACTCTTTGGGTTTACACACCACTTCAGCTTGCATAGTTTCAAATTTTCCTTCAACAATATTTCACCCCTGCTGATATACGTGTGTGTGTGTGTGTGTGTGTGTGTGTGTGTGTGTGTGTGTGTGTGTGTGTGTGTGTGTGTGTGTGTGTGTGTGTGTGTGTGTGTGTGTGTGTGTGTGTGTGTTGGAGAATAGATGTTCACGTTCAACCTGCCCCTATCCTCACAATGCCCAAAAACAATTATTTAGTCATTAAAAATATATTAATAAATGATACACTTTTAATGTAAACATTATTTTTCACTGCTTTGTGACATAAATTAATTAAATGCTGACTCGACTATCTCTGTAACAGTTGAAACTTTTTTTTATAGCCCCGACAATCAAGAGGGCTTTGCAAACCCCTCATAAATCTCCGCGCCCTCATCGTACCCCGTAAATACACATAGTATGTTACCTAATTGAAATTGAATCTTTAGTCTCTGTACTTTTTCAGCTGGCTTATTCTTAGTCTTATACTTATTCGTATACTTTTTACATTTTCACACAATTATCTATACTTTCCTCTTCTTAAATTTATTAAAACCAGCGTCATTACCCTTAATTTCTTTTCAGCCTGTTTTAATTTTGGGGCATTTCCATTGTTTAAAAAAAAAAAAAAGAATATCTCAAACATTAGAACCATGGACTCAAATTGATTGTGATTGAATGAGAAGAGAAAAGATACTATTTTGACACCCAATTGGTTTATTTGCGATCCAATCACCTCTGCACATGAATGACAAATGCAAATCATGTCACACACAAGCAAGAGGCACATACGTAGTTGACAGACTTCATGTAGTAAGAAGATGTTCATGGCAGACACTCAAGAGAACCCAAATGAAATGTTCCAAGCAAACACCAGCATGGAGGTTGGTAGCCAGGTAGAGCAGCCAATCACTCGTACATCCCTCGTCATACCTGGCGAGGGATGTACGACTTTTTGGATTCAAAAAACGATTCCTTTGGAATGCACTGCAAGCTCTGCGTACCAAAGTACCACAAGCTAACAGCTTTCAGAAACTCGCTGTCTAATTTACTTTTAGTTTCATACTTAAAAGTAGTTTTGAAGGCAGTACATTTACACTTTTACTTTAGTAAAACGCTTGAGTTGATACTTCAACTTCTACAAAAGTCTTTTTAATCCCTTGTATCTATACTTCTTCTTGAGTAATGAATGTGAAAACTTTTGATATCTTTGCTAATGTCACACACATATTACTCATTACAAACATATTACATATTACAAGCAACACAAATTGAAGTAGCTACCCTTTTTGCAAAATGTATTTGAGATGTCCAAGTGTTCAGGAAGTGTATTTTGCGGTAATATGGAGTACACTGGACTTACTAATGTTTCCGGTACACTGTGCTCCTCAAAATCAGGCATGATTATGTCTGAGAACAGAAATGGAAAGAAACCAGATGCTATGAACATGAAGCTACAGAAAGTGGGGATCGTTAGACTTAATGCTTTTTTCCTCTCTTGATCTTCTACAATAGGCTTATTTAATGTAATGTGTTGCTTTCTCTGTGTCCACTAATAGTTTTAGTTCTTGCTCACTGCATTGGTAACTTCATCCTCATGGTGTGTTTATTAGTCTGAAGGTTGACCGTGTGAATGAATCCTGTGCTAATCCAGGCTTTAGCCTCCTCCCTCACTGCCCCAACCACGCACAAAATCTCCCAGGATGTGCTTCAAACTTGCGTCCATGAAATTATGTTAAAGTGCGTCATCTTTTTAGACAGCTCCTGTAACTGATATCATTTCATTGTGAATTAGTGAAACTATACTCTCTCACTGTGTCTTTTACAGCTTTAGGCTATTGGAACAATGGATTGGCGATCATGAGGGAGCAATAGGATGGTGTATGCAGTCCCAGGAGACACAGGTCATATTATGTTATGTGAAAATGGGTGAGGCAGAGAGAAATAATCCTTGGAACTAGAAAAGTCACGAGAGGATGTTTCAAGTGTCTGTTTTTGGGGATACATGCTGTTCAATTCAATGCAGATTGCTTTAAATGATTACTTTTACATTTTGAAATAACCCCCAACATTTGTATCTATATATAAATATATTTATGTAAAAGCTCCTCAGTTTTGTAAATGACGACTTCTTATCTAAAGATGAAGGACAAAAGTAAATAGAACCAAAATGAGGTGAAAATGATAAATATAGATGTGGTAAGATGAAAATAAATGATCTTTATCTCTCTATGTTCTGTCATTTAAATACTTGAATCTCCCTTGATATGAAATGCAGTGATATATATTTTTTATTTTGCCCCACTTCATGTCGATGTTTATTCTGCTTTCATTTCACTCCTGCTATTCAGATCACATAACATCAAGTGAAATGGCCCAGCTTTGCTCAATGACATTTCTACACACAATAACACTGTAGTCAGGAGCTCTCAGGGGACGCATTAGCCTTGTGAAGAATAATAAAAAAATAAACATTCACAAAGAAAAATTGGTCTAACTATGAGAACTGATATTTTTTTTTCCTTTTTTCTTGTCGGTTTCCAGGGGAAAACACTGTTTTACATTCTTCATGCTGTTGCTGTTCAACACACACACACGCACAGTAACCTCACACTAGCACAGCTTTTTAGTTGCATGCTCCCACTTAATGCTGTTTGAAATAGTTTTCTTTATTGTCATTTATTTATTCCTTCTTTCAGGATAGAAACACAAGCTATTGTACAAACACCTTTTGTACATTTTTCAGTACTTTCTTAATTAAAACGAGAGGGCTTAGCAGCTTTTAGCAATGGAATAATTATAGATTCCCACATTGTGAACTTTTTAGTATATGTATGCGTAAAAGTGATACAATTAATTTCCTTTCGAAAATGGATTAGCTTGTTTCCATCCTCGCATGCTGAAATTGCTTTTTTGAAGCCACCCAGAGGACACAAGCGTCTCCAGTGAAACACTGGAAATATTTTCAGATCTTTTCTGTAAATATCCAGACATCAGCTTGAATGTGCAAGCCTGACAAAGTTACTAAGTCAGTAATTTCTTTCAGCTTTGTTTAGTTGAGGGTAATACTTGGTTTTAATCTTGAAATGTAACTATACATTAAACATTATAATCACATTAGTTAATTGCTTAACTCTATTATTGTGCACTTCAAATCACTCTATTGTGTGTTTAACATGAGTCAGACCAGATTTCCCAACCGACTTTGCACTGGTCAAGAACAGGATGGATTCATTGTGTAGCCGATCTCATCCATCCATCTTCTTTACCACTTTATCCAGTTTGTGGTCACGGTACGCTGGTGTCCATCCCAGCTGACTGTGGGGAAGTGCTGGGTAAACTCTGGACCTCTCCATCACAGAGCAAACACAGACAGGCCAGCTGCTAATGCATACAGATTGCTGCATTGTGGGAGGAAACAGGAGAAAACCCACACAAGTGCAGGGAGAACATGCAGCCTCCCCAGAGAAAGATTGAGAGTCAGACTGAGGTGTGAAGGTGCACTGCGTAGTCTTCATAGGAAACAAAGCTAAGTGTTACTGTCCTGTTTCTCATTATCTTTTTACATGTCATTTACACGTGTTTTCTCCTGAACAGGTCTCCATCTTGGACTGTGTGAGGAAATCCTTTCACAAGCATGTGGAGAACATGCAAACTCAAACAACGGTTCCCCTGTAGCCTGGAATCCAAAGCAGGAATCTTTTTGGCCTTGAGGTGAGAGAGCGCAAACCACTGGAGCTCTTGTGTAGCCCTCAGTCTCATCACACTTTGGAAACCTTGGACCTGCTCCATCTGCATAAAAGCGCTGACCACGGTCATTAAAAGCGATAAACAGCAGAGCAATAACTATTACTTTAAAATCAAATAACTTCCCTATGAACATGACCACATTTTAAATGACCATCAGTCAGACTGGCTGCTGAAGTGTTGAATGCCATATTGAATAGTTTCCTTCATGAGGATTTGCTCATTTTTGGACGTCTTGATAAGTGTAAATGTGTGATGAATTAGGGGGGGGGGGGGGGGGGGGGATTTCTGTATAGGGGTTTGACTCAGATCTGCTGCTTCACACTGATGTTTGACCAACACCCTCTGCAGGGGTAGAGCCTGGATGTTCAGTGCTGATCTCCTTCCACAGCTTTGCCAGAATCCCTCCTTCTGTGTGAAATGCGATCCATCACATCGGTCCGTCGCGGGGGTGGGGGGGGGGCTCACATCCTCTTTCACCTCCCATCCTCTTTCACCTCCCATACATATGCCCACACATTCACAGTGCCACATCACAGCTACAAAGTGCATTTAATTGGTGTGCTTTTACGCGGAATAGCAGACGCTTCCTGTTGTCTGTCTCTCCCTCCACCACAAGGCTGGACGTCTCCTCGTTACCTCTGTCCAGATGAACACACTTTCTTTTCTCTCCACTGTCTTTCATCGCCACTTTAGAGGTAATTCCTGCTTCAGTGAACTGGGCATACAGTGCATGACTTGATCTGACATGAAAGCTGAAGACTGGCTATTATTGCCTTGTATTAGAGCGCCTGTGACTGGGAGAGAGAGAGAGAGAGAGAAAGAGAGAGGAGAGGGGCAAGTCCGAAGAATGGCGTGATTCAGCGACAACAATAACAGTACGCAGCTTCTCCTCAGATCCTGAGAGCAGCGAGGAGAGAAAGAGGGGAGGGTGAGGAGAGGTAAAGTGAGAGAGGAGGACAGTCGCATCACTCTGGACGAGTAGACGTGGTCTGTTGCGCTGCATCGTTTGATGATCTCTCCGGTTCCCCACATCCCTACACCCCACCAAAAAACCTCGATCCACTCTGTGGTCTCTCTCGCTGGGTGAGGTCGGCCAATCAACACGACATAGTGGACTTTTCCCCCAGCCGGAGGAGTCGAACTGGAGTTTAGGTCGGGCAGCGCAGCGGTCAGCGGCGCCGCAGCGCAGCGCAGCACTTTGGAGAAGTCCGAGCGGAGGAACCGGCCAAGACGCGTCGCTCCGTCGCGTCCCGCACCAGCTGAGCGGCTCCCCGCTTTACCATGAGCCAGTCAGTCACTCAGCGTTGGTGACTTTAAAAAAAAAATCAAATTCCACCATATTTTTTTTTTCTTCCATCACTTGGAATCTCCGGAGGGAAAAACTCCAACGGTGGCAACATAAGCTCGAAACTGTGCGCGCAGGGGCGGTTATTTTTTGCCCAAGATGCAGGTGGATCGGGGCTGTGTGGTTTCCAGTGCTTGGTGTACTTGCCTGCTCTTACTTTATTCAACTCTGAGCACCAGGGGAACTGGTGTAGGGGGCTCCCATCAGAGCATCCCTCCGTCCGTGTAAGTAGATGGTCTTTTACGCACATGGTTTCAGAGCAGGACTTATTTAAAAAAAAAGGGGGAAAAATGCCTGGAAGGACTCCCATCTTAATTGAATTGCGAACCTTCATTTATGATACATTTAATATAGATATATATTTTTTAATATTCTCTGCCATTATTTAATTTAATAGGATAAATGACACAATCACCCAAATGCGCATCGTCTGGAGTTTTGAAGTGAGCCTGAGAGTTAAAGTATTTTTATTCTATTCACAATATTGATCATCTGACTTTTCATTTCTTTTAATGTGTGCTGTTTGCAGGGTGAAGCTGTGGGCTTCAGCATTTGGTGGGGAGATGAAGTCCATCTCAGCAAAGTACTCTGGCTCTCAGCTGCTGCAAAAGGTGAGACGCTTGACAGAAACTGATAGGATATCCATTGGGAATACTTCCATCACCGTTGAGTTACACAATATTATACTTCCTGTTTTCTTTTCTCCTTCTTGACAAAATACAGTTTCAGTTAAATACTGAGATTTTTTTTTTTTTTTTTTTTTCATGTACCTCAAAATTGGATTTAGTTTTATAATGTTGACTCAGTTGTGTAAGTAGAGTTGTGTGAGTACACATTAGAAGCTTAGTGGATTTTTCCCTCCAAACACTGAAATTATGAGATAACCACTGCTGGCAAAGGGACTGTTTATTTAAAAGATTGATACTCTTGAGAGACTTTTGAAATTGCTTTGGTGATACGAAAGACTAGCTTATAGAAGGAAGTGACTGGTGTTTGGTAATTTTTCAGCTGAGAGAAATGTCACTTTTCGTCAGTTTAACTGCAGGACCGGTGCTTTTTAGCCACTTGAAAATCAGTAATGCTTGTCGATTATGGAGGCACAGATTTAAAAGCTTATCCGCACCATGTGCCATTTAAATAGGTGTCAACTCTCGAGCACTCTGGCAGATGCGTTCACACCGCAATGTTAGTCTCAAAAGAGCAATGTTTTTTATTTTGCTAAGCAACTGAATGTTTCTCACATTTTGAACACCCCCTTACCTGTTTTTATGCCTCCGTGCTGTCTGTTCTCATCCTTTGCGTACTTTGCACCATTTATGCAAGACTTGAGCATGATGGAATGCAAATTTTTCTAATGGAGGGTCAACTGATGAAGCTGGAGTTAAAAGTAGCTAATGGAAAATTAGTGGAGGAAAGGCCAAAGCGAAAAGTAAGCCATTAGTGGGCACTTCATGCTGTTCAGGGGCTTGTTGGATCAAGAGACCCCCTCTGCTGCCTGATGCCAAGAAGAGCGAGGCAGAATTTTGATGTGACACATATGTGGTGGCTATGGTTGTCATTTACATACACGCTGTAGATGAGTGCATACCGAATCCACCATGACCACTCACACATTGAATGCACACAACCAGGCGCTGCACATTTAAATGCACAATCACATAGACAACCATGGGCCTACAGCGTGGATTTCATCAGCCACCGATAAGGAAAGATGAGTGGAGTTATCTTTTTGACAGGATAAAAACTGTTCCCCCCTTCTCATCTTTTTCTGCCTCGAAAAAGAAGATAACCCTCCCACAGAGTGACGACCTCTTTATGAAATGCAAATTAAGGCCGCAGGGTTAATTGAGCAAAGAAAAAAAAGAAACCGGGGACCTTTTTGTCAGAAAAGTGCATCTTTCACACCAAACTGTTATGATGCAAGTGCACTTACTCTCTGCGTGCACACATGCAGTTTGCTTAAAAGCGTAGCCAACATGTCACGGTTTCTTGTATGCCATGCTTTATTGTGTTCTGGTGCAGTCCAGTAGCTCTTGTCCAGGAACGCTGAGGAGGGACCGCAAATGCCTCGAGGGCACATATGCTTTTAAATAGGCAGAAAGAATGAGGGATATACGCTGTTGTACATAGAGAGGACGGCACTCAAATGAAAAAAAAAAAAGAAAGAAAGAAAAAGGCGTGTGTGTGTGTGTGTGTGTGTGTATGTGTGTGTTTGATCCCTCCAGGCAGAGGACAGATGGGCTGGCTCTCTCTTCAGTTATCTTCCTGACCCTACTGTAACTAAATTCTCTTTTAACAATACCTCAGCACGTCTCACACATACACACTCTTTTTTTTTTTTTTCGCTACTGATTTAATGAATATGCAGAACGTCTCTCAAACAATTAGGGGAAACAGATTTACCATTTAGTGGGAAGTTATACTTTAGTTTCCTAATGGCTCTATAAAAGGCTGCATACTATGCGCATCTTAAATAAGCTTGCACAAAAGTACCACAAAATGTAATCCATGCTCAACAAGTATTATATTTTTTTAATATATAGTTTATTTTTGCCATTTTAAGAGTGAAGTACCTAGTGAGATACCTGCTGTCTTTCTGAGTTAAAATTCCACAAACTTGATTACATTCTCTCTACAATAATTTGAGTTCCAGTTTAAAATGCATCCTAATTATCTTTAATCGGAGACACGTTTTTGAAGTGGAAACATGTTGAAAGTCATGTTATACAACACAGAAACATGGAAAAATACATTCACTTTTCTCAAAAACAATATTTTCATTGAATGCTTCAGGTAATTTAATGAAATGAATTCAGATGGGGTTTTTTTTAGAGGCTGTCCCATGGTTAGGACTCATGCATGGGTTTTCTCCAGGTAATCTAGTTTTCTCCCGCAGTCCAAAAACATGCACTTGGCGTTAATTGGTCACTCTCAATTGATTGTAGGTGGGATTATGAGTGTGTTAGTGTTGCAATGTGATGGATGGTTCAGACCCACATCCCCGAAGTGGATCAATCATATCAAAGAAGGCTCGGCTATTGGTTAGCATGTGAGACGAGCTAAAAGTGGAAAAACAAGCAAACAAGTAAACAAACAAACAAACAAACATGCAAACATTTGTTAGTCATGGCTTTTCTCATCATGCTCTTATTTTTTTTTTTTACCAGATTTATTGTCCTAAGTTTTGTTTGAAAGCAAGTTAAACCAGATTAAAGCTTTCATCCAAACCTCACTCTCCACTTTCCCCTCCTATCTTGATCTATCATCCCTTCCCACGCCACCGCCCACTTTTTATACCCATCGGAAATAGCTCTTGTTTCAAGGTTATACCAGTCAGGGTGTGTGTGTGTGTGTGCGTGCATGTGTGAGAGCGCAATAGAGAGAGAATGGTGAAAAGAGAGTGTGTGTATGTGCTTGCCTGTATGTGCTACTGAAGAAGAACAAAAACATGATCAATAACAGCTTCAATTTTTTACCCAGATCCAGTGTCCAGCAGCACACCTATGAATATATGCACAGATGCATTATATATGGTCAGTACAGTACAGACACACAAGTACATGCTTGTGTACAAGTACAAAAAAAAGAGCAGGGACTTTTATTTGAGGCACATTAAGCGTCTCCCACTGATAGTGAGAATTAGCTGTGTGTGTTTTACCCTCTTCACTGCTATTCTGTTGAAATCTTTAATTTCATGTATCATTGAGCAACCTGTCTATACGAGCCAGCCCGGCTGTGATGGCTGTGTCTGTGTGTACGTTGTTGGCTGGACTCAGTTTTCACCTCACTGATGTTATGGTTTTCTGGAATCAAAGTAGTGGGACATTATGCCACGCTACAATAACTTCAAGCATCTTGGTAATGGGAGACACAAGACAAATGATCAGTCTGAGAGATTGCCACAGTGGCTGTCTCAAAGTTATCCGAGCACGTCTGTTTTCCTCTTTCTAAGGGCAGACGCTGCATCTGAGGGCGAGGAATAGGCATTGTGCGCACACGCGCGTGTGTTAACAGTGCATACCTACTTAAAGCATGCTCAATCACACACGCACACACCTTCTCCCTCACACAGGGGCACATATACAGAGCAAAAAAAGCAGAGGATGATAGGAAGGTGTAATGATGTGTGACAAGACTACGCTGGAATCGATTTGCCTGGGCAGCGGTGTGTGTGTGTGTGTGTGTGTGCGTGTGCGTGTGCGTGTGTGTGTGTGTGTGTGTGTGTGTGTGTGTGTGTGTGTGTGTGTATGCGCGTGCGCGTGTGTGTGCATGTGTTTTCTCGACAGAATGATGCCACACTATTTTTTTTTAGTACCCGAGAGCTTAGTGCCACAAGCCAGTAACAAGTCTGCCGACAATATTCCTGAAGAATGACTTAAATGAGACTGAAGTGGAGTGGTTGCTTCTCTTTTCTTCAGAAAAAAGGAACGGAATGAAAAAATATATACCCATGTTGAAGTGGTTCAGTGAAGTCGAGTGGCAAAAGGCTCATGGAGAAACGTGACTTGTGCTTGCTGGAATTAAAGCTTAAAGCAAATAAGGAAGGAGAGAAACATTTCGCAAAAATACAAGTGAACCCTCTATAAATAATATTAAAGAAAAAGTATTCATAAATCTGCTTCCAATCAGAGTTTCTGTTGTACTTAATACCAGTTTACTTGGCGTCAGCTTTCAAAAATTTGTTAAACCCAAGAGATCAATTAATTCAGTCAAACAGGGCGAGTTAAGTGATTCACACTGAGTAGTGATATGTTTTGATCTATTGGATGCCCTGTTACAAGGCTTGTTTCACACAAGCCTAATTTAATATTGCCACAGAAGGCAGTTTCATGTCTGTCTGTTTTTTGGATTAAGGAAAAAAAAAAATCTATTTTTATTTTGAGTCTGTATTTTAGTCACACTAACCAGATTTAAGAGCATGACTAATTGCCTAATTTGGAAATGGAAATGACTGTGCATTTCAGTTTTTCACGTTCATTTAAAATTAATTACGTATTCGCAAGGCAACAGTGGAAGAATGGCTGCTGCTGTGTGTGGAAGTATAACATGAAGTGCATGAAATGTTTTATCATTTCTGCTCGGTGGTCTTATTGACCAGCATTGAGCTGTTTTATATTTGCAGAGGTTATGAAGTTTCCATATATTGATATCTATAGTGGTGTTTAGGTGCTAGAAAATTTAGTATTTTTGAGAAGAAAGCTTTTTTTTTCTTACTTTATGTTTTAAAGTTATAATCACGTGTGCAATACTACAATGAGTGATACAAGCCTATGGGTGTATTATTGTGCACATTGGAATCACAATGGACAAAAAGCAGGGTGAGTTAGGCCACGTTTACACAACGTTTGAATTGAAAACTAATTGTTTTTTGCATTTTTTTGTGTCGCAAACATTTTGTGTTTACGTGGTAACACTTGCCACAATGGCAAAACGATGTCTCTTTACGCCGCAACTGCAGACATGTTCCAAACAATGCGGTTAGCCTGTTGTGCCACTCGTGGCTGCTGTTGTTTGCTTTTATAATTAAAAAAAAACACACACACATATGCTTGCATCGAACAATATAGTAAACCAGTGTCTTCTATCTGTGAAGTCCAAACCCCTTCTACTGCATCCCCATTCTTTCCCGGGATATGTTGAATGATAATAACATGTTTGCAAGGATTTACTTATTGACGCTCAGGCCTCTTGTTTTGTGTGCGCGATGATGCCAGCCTGCTGCAGATGCCGGCTGGTGGCTGAGGCGTTCCACTGTCGGTGAGCGGAAGACGGCTCCAGATTAGATTCAGCACTGGGAAAATTGAATAGCTGTCAGGTTTGGTTCAGCATGGCTGGCGATGAGGTGAGAGAAGAGGGTGTGTACTCATGATCGCCCCTCTTTCCCTAATCCCCCCACCCTCTCCTCCCTCTCTTGCACTTATTGACCAACAAATGATCTCTGATTCCCTCGCTGCTTGTAGACGTTTGACAGACTGGTGGGCGATTTTTAAGAGTATAAGAAAGAAAGAGAAGGAGGCCTGTCATGTCTCAGAGTTAATTACAGCGCTGGCAGACAGGAGTGCAGCTTTTGCTGCTATCCTTTAATGTCCTTGCTGGTCAGCTTTAGCCAACGCAGCCACTCACTCATACTGTAATTATTGCTTTGTTGGTGAGAAAAGCACGAGAAGATCCAGTGTGAATCAAACACCCTGCCTTTTACCATAGAGTGCTCAGGAGCAGGGAGGGAGGCCCTTTGCCACCGGATTAAACAACTTAAATTCCTAAAGAGCTCAACTGCTGACGCTGTATTTGTGGGCTTAGAAAATCAAGTGCCTTTTGATGGCTTGTTGTGTGGTTTACATCTTTGATTTATCCCCAGCCTCACTGACTAAGTTCATTTGCGAGCGTGAAAAGTGTTTGATTTCAGAGTTAATTTGTGTTTGTGAGGCAGTTGATTTTCTTCTTCCAGTTTTCTGCAGAAGGTGCGAGTGTGTTTGCAGACAGTGTAACACCTTGTGCTCTGTGCTGGTGGGATGATGAATGCGAACACTGGAAATAAATATCCACCATCATCTGTCATCGGGTGCTTAGCTCCGGTTTTGCCTCTCTCTGCCTCCGCTTGGCCAGCAGATAAAGAGCCGTGGCTGCATTGGACATTAATGAGCACGCACACACATACACACACGCACACACACACACACGCACACACACTTCTGTAATTATGACAGATTCTTCACCTGGTGCGCTCCTGACTTGACTGCTTATGGCACATAAACACTGGCCAGCTTCAGAAAGGGGCGGGGCCAGCACTATTAAACACATTAGCGTGTGCAGCATGGTGTGAAGGACTGTCTGTGACTCGCTGCTGTCCACATCAATCATCCAGCCGGTTGTTTGGGTCCACCCTGAGCGCTGTAGGTACAGAATGGCCTTATGAAGAAATCCAGAGAATAGAAGAATGGCCCACTGATTTCTTCCCATGTGGTTTGAAAGCGCTACATTTTCAGATGACTACAATTTTGTTGCATCATTGTGTAGGCAATGGTCTGTCTGTCTATCGTTCTGTCTTTCTCTCTTTTGTCTGTTTATCTGTTTGTCATACTGTATAACTTTGTCTTTCCATCCGTTTGTCCGTGTTTCTCCTTTGTGTGAAGTTGTCTCTCAGTCCAAGTTTTTGTGTCTCCTCCAATTGTTCCTCCATCCTTCTCCATTTCCCTCTTGGTCTCTCTCTCTCTTTCTCTCTCTCTCTCTTTTTATGTGTCTCCTCCCCCTCCATCCCTCTGCTTTAATAATGGATAGTATGCAGCTACGGCACTAAAGAATACATGGAAGGGGATCTTGGGACACGTTACCATTTGGAGCAAGTGTTGGTGCCCACACCCCTATCAGAGCCTTTCCGCTGGCCCAGCATAACGTCCTGCACTTTCTGCACCCGCTGATGACCTCCCAATATGTCTCCAATATCCCTGCTTGACTTGACACCAACGTAAACACACACACACACGCACGCACGCACGCACGCACGCACAAATTCAGTTTGACAGTACTTTATGGAGCCCTTCACGATGCCCCCAACACTTTTTGTAGACTGTGAGAGTGCTGCCAAATTTCTCTCAGTAGGGCAGCGGGGCCCCCGCCTCCTGATGACCTTCACCCACACACACACATGCACGCACGTGCGCACTCACGCACGCACGCACGCACTCACACACACACGGTTTTTGCCTGAACAGCAGTGTGAAGAACACTTCAGAAAAAATAAAACTTTTTCGACACAGATTTCAAAACTCTCTTTAATCCATCTTTGTTTATTCATTTTCCTTTTGCTTAGTGTCACTCTTCTGAGACCCTCTGCTTGCTGAAGTGCTGATGATGCTTTGGTAATGCTGAGTTGTGAGTAAGTGATAAGTGATTGCTTGCATAGGACACAGAAGATCATTGCAGATCAATACTGAGCCCTATTGATTACAGGTTATTGTTTGGCATGTGCAAAGACTCTGGGCTCCAGAATAGTGTTTCACACTGCTGGCACGACTGCCAATATGTCTCTGAAGGCAGCCACAGTGCCAGATTTGGATTCCCGCATCCAAGAAGGAAAGAGTCCCATCTTAGAAATGTCTCAGGATGATTTTCTGCCAGATATTAGCATAGTTAGGATAAACCTTATGAGATGATGCACAACACTATCAATGACAGATGGTCAATAACAGGCAAGAACAAATATTCCATTCTAACAATAATAATGACCATCAGTATTTCCTATTTGATTTTAAGGCCTTGTTAATGTTTGGCACATAGATTGTGTTTCTAACTCGCTCTTGGCTCTGCAGTTCGGTTGAAGCACTCTTCTATGTGCTTGAAGTAAAACGACACTCAGTAATACCTTTCAGCAGTGACCGCGTTATCAAATTCTGTCAGCAGAATAGCAGAGACCAGTCTGGATAGCAGACTGGTCTCTGCTGTTCATGCACTGGTGCAAACATTTCTTTGATTCTATTGCAGAGATTACAGTTATGCCTTTTCCATTCCACTATAACAGTTTTTCTTGCAGAAAATTGTGCTACAAGATCTAACTGAGCCATTTTAGTGTACAAATCTCAGAATTCTCAGAGTAAATATGAGGAGGAGGAGGTTTTATCATCATGTGACATTCATGAAAAGTCAATAAATCTGTTTTCAATGCAACAACTCTAATAAAGTGGAGCAGTATTGCATATATACTACAAAAGCTGTACTGCATACTGTATTGTGATGTGTCAAGTACTATTTGTAGTAATTTATGAATGCAGCTACAGGATAGTAAGTTTGTTAAGTAGGTTTGATAATGTCTACATGTTCTTCCTGATCTTGCATGAGCTTTTTTGGGATACCAAAAGTCAAATATGCATGCTTTTTAGATTAATTAATGACACTATATGTACCTAATGAGCTCTAACTTGGACTATTGATGGAAGCAGTTCAGGACTTTTTAAACAATCTATAGTTGGCTTCACATTAGAGTTTTGTATTGGCTTTTCTATTGGTTAGTTTTCCATCTACTTTGTGTTTGTATTCATGTAACACCCCTGAAAAATAGAATACTTAAGTACTTTCTCTAATCAGAACAGGTTGTATGTGCACCAAGCATGTGTATATTATTGAGAAAAATGTAACTTCTTTATGTTTTACAGTTATTTTAAAAGGTTCATTACATGAATATGCTCTTTCCATTTCACGCTGTCTCGTGATAAGGTTTTGCGTGTGTCAGAAAGCATTATTCTCCACTGCAGGTGGTATGTTCACTTCGCCCTTTTACCTGCAAGGGCTTCAAACCAAACTCAAATGAAACTGCAGTCCCCCCCCCAAAAAAAGTGTAACATCCCATAATAAATCTCCACTTGCAAGGTTGAATATTGCCTTTATATATCCAACACAATGTTTTGCTCTCTCATTCCACTTTCACACTGGATGCCACGAGAATCAATCTGCGGCTCTGTGAACGCACGGAGCGGAATTGGGAAGCAGCGGGCCACATTGTACATGCTGCTGAGCATGAAAAATGTTTCCCAGGACTTTACCGAAACCGAGTAAATGCAGGCAACTTCAGATAGATGCTGAACTATTAATCAGTTCTGTGTGATCAGATTAGCCCCGCTCCTTTTCCTACGAGGGTTTTGGAGCTATGAATGGTGGCTTATGGAAGAAAATTGGAGTTGGCATGATACATTTTGTACTCCCGAGGCTTGTAAAGGAAGAGTGTGTACTCTTGATAAAAGTAGTATTTTAGAGTACATACGTTTTCATGCTGGTTTAGATGTCATCTTTCAGCTACTTTAAGAGTTTATGACTACACATGGGGGGGGGGGGGTACACCACCATGGCATGGCATGTAAGGACATTGAAAAATGGCAGTCGTTAGAGAGTTCGGATTTGGCACCACTTTGAGGGGCAATGGCGCATATCGAACAGACGCAGTGCACTCTGAGACACCCTCCCAAGCATCGCTACTAGCTACGCCATAAGGCTGTGTGTGTGTGTGTGTGTGTGTGTGTGTGTGTGTGTGTGTGTGCGTGTGTGTGTGCGTGTGTGTGTGCGTGTGTTTGTGCGTGTGTGTGTGTGTGTGTGTGTGTGTGTGTGTGTGTGTGTGTGTGTGTGTGTGTGTGTGTGTCTTGTGGTGAGGAGTATGAATGAATGAAATCTGTAATCAGTTTCTGTGCTGGACTATGAGAGAAATGGCTCTTTTTCACATATTAATTGGCTATTTAGTGTCAGGAATGTAAATTATAACATGTTTGTTGTCCTAAATTTTGTTGCAAACTTTCATTGTAAGCAATCCAGTCTTTGCCTCCATGCTAAAGCTCTGTAAATGGATTAAAGTTTCTCTTCTTAGCCTTCATCTGAAGTTTAGTGATTTACTTTTTATTCCTCTGGGTATGATTTCATGACAGCTGAAATTTATGGCTGCTAACATTTAGATTCTGAATGGGGGAAAAAAAGAAGATAAAAATCAGATTTTTCAAACTTAGCTTCTCAATATAATTATTTTAAATTTAATTAAGGATTTCAGATTTTATTTATTTTGTTGCCATTTATTTGTATGTACTTCCTGCAGTGCACCAACATCCACCTAATGTTTGTAATGTTTCCTTCAAATTACTTAAACGTACCAAGTCTTGAATTATGGAGGGGGGCTTTGGGATGTGATAATAACCAGTCTACAAGCTTTTTGTGGATTTTTAGAAGGCTTGTCGCCTCAGATGTGTGAAGCGGTTTTTGATGTAGATCAACACCTCCAGGGTTTGGTCCAGGGCTTTCCTGGAGGGATTCGATCTCTCAATTTTTTTTTCTTTCTATCATTGAAAAATGTGAAATGCAGTAAAGCAGTAATTGTTATCATGAAAATGTTATACAACTTAAGTTACTATCCAGATTAAAATACACACACATTTCAGCTGCCAGTACACTTCTACAAGTATCCTCAGCCACTTGGTTTCTTGTTGACGGAGCCCCTTTAGGTTCATTTGAGAAAAGTCTGTTTAAAGCTCACTAACTACTAATGCACATTTTGATGAGTGAATTAAATGAAAAACACCTTTTTATGGATTATCAGAAAATGTCAAATACAAGATATTTTGAGTTTCCCTTTCATGAGGAAAAAACTCCCCTTAAAACTGTATCTCTCACGACAAGTAATTTTGTTATACAATTAGTACTCAGTTTATTTAAGTACCGATACTAGAGGTTATTCTGTCTTGATAGTGAACATATTTTACTCCAATTAATGACTCTCTGCATCCATATTTTAGCTCTAACTGAAAGGATTTACTGTCTCCATCAGCCACTTCTGATTTTAGTTTTAGTCATGACAGTCCATTAACAGCTGCTGTCGAAATACTTAAGCAACACTGATTATAAAGAGTGACTCATGAATAACTATTTAGTTGCTGTAATTTGTCTCAACCTCACAAAGCAATAATCAGTCAGAAGCAAATAGATATGATTTGGAGCGTCATTATGACACAAAGCAGAATTCGGTTATCATAACAGTGTGGAGTTTTTTTTTGTTTTTTTTTGTTCAATGGATGCCTCATAATGTCCTTAGATTTGACTCACCTAAAACAAAAATAAAGACCACAGCTATTTGTTCTTCCAGCTTTTAGTCATACCACTATCGGGTTTCCTGTTCAAGCTTTTCCAGCCTCTGTCTGGGATGACGAGGGTCCGGAGACTGACCACGATGAAACTGTTCCCAGCTCGATTTCCTTTAAGAATCTGCTCTTTTCTCACCACATGATTGAGTGGTCTAGCAAAGACACGTGTTCTCACAGCCCTCCCAAGTCATTCACAGGGCATCGACCACATTTTGTCTGTGTAATGATTAATTCTATATTCCTCTCCTCTGAGAGACAGGATAACAGTGACAAAGGTGTGGTCAGCCAGGTGAGAAGAATGTGTGACTTTTTAAGAGATGGTCAAAGGTGTCTTGTTTAGTGTCTGATTAGTATTTACAGTACTGTTTAATTTGCATTTTGTCTGTGAGTGTTTTACAACCCGTGGAGAGTGACTCTGCGCCACCAGATACGGGACTTAGACCAACCTGCTTTTGAGGCGGGGAGGACAAGCGTGAAATTAATTGTTCCACTTCATCTCCGGCCAGCGCTCTTCTTTTGAGGGAACAATTTGTCGGCTGGCACGCAACGGACGGTCTGAAAGGAGGAGGGCATGGCAACGACTCGGCGTTC
Source organism: Blennius ocellaris (assembly GCF_963422515.1). NCBI lineage: Eukaryota > Metazoa > Chordata > Actinopteri > Blenniiformes > Blenniidae > Blennius > Blennius ocellaris. Next base: position 19,184,211 of record NC_137654.1, read on the forward strand.
CTGGGAGACTCTGTGATCCAGCAGCGATTTCCTGCCGTGGATTTGGGCTGACACTCTTGTCGTCTGTTCAGACTCACAGAAAGAAGAATGCAACATCAGTTTGAGCACAATTGTTTCAGACAGTCTCTCACCCCCCCACCCCCCCACCCCATCCCTTATTTTCCCTCGTTTCTGGACACATATGGATGTACGCAGTGGTGGCCCAGTGACACTGTGGCTGAGCAGAATTAACTTCATCCACGTGACACCCTGGGGTCCCACCTCCTTCCTTTTTCTTCACTTGTCTTTCCAACCCCTGTCTCCTCCGCCTCTCGGAGTCATGCTCGCTGTAATTACAAACATGGCTGCGGGGAATCGGCGGCCCTTTATATTAAGTGATGATGCTGCAAGACATTTGTTCTCCTGAACATATTTTTAAAAGACTGTGTGCTCATTCTCCAGGGAAGCAGTTTGCATCAAAGAACACATATTGACACCTGGAAACCGAAATGAACAAAAAGTGCTCTTCATCCACGGGGAGAATTACATCCCGGTTGTCCCTTCTGGAAGTTAAGTTATCCAAGCCTTTTCTAAGGCTTGTGCTCAAAATAAAAACCTTTGTCGCACGGGCATTGTAAATGTAGCGGGAGGGTTGATGGATTTGGTAAATCATTTGTTTGAAGATGGATTTGTGTTTCTAGTATGTAGAAATTGGTTATATCTTCTTGTAGTTCTTCAATTTGATGTGTAACAAAACTTTTGTCTTGGGGAGGGGGGGGGGGGGGGGGGGGGGGCTTTGCTTGGAGTAAATAATTCAGCAAGATCTATCTATATGGTGTTTTTTCATCCATGTGTTTCATACACATAAAATATTTTCATACTTATTGGAATATCGTATGAGAATGACACAGATTTGAACGACAATATTGAGTCTATTTCTTATTGGGTGACAGTGGTGGATAATTCAGCCATACTTCACAGAAACTAAAGTATAAGTATTACTTTCAGTTTTTATTATGAATAGACTGTGACACCCAATGTTGGGTGCAGCTTGGACCGGTATACAAGTCTCTCACAAGGAAAACTCAGATTCACGTATTCACACTAAACATGCGTGTCTTTGGTCCATAGGAGGAAACGGGAGAAAGTGCATGGTGTGTATACGGAGGACACGCAGTGTGAGATTCTGTTCTAGGGTCATGTTTTTGAACGTTGCATCGACGTCCCAACAGAGGTTTAAAGTGCTGAGAATGTGAGTCGGTAAACAAGAATGTAAGAAGCACATGTTTTAGAATGCCAAAGAAAATGGCTTTGCACATGTTTTATGAGGAAGGGGACACATTTGTCAGCACTGTTTTTGTGAGTAACATTAAATTGAAACACTATCTATGATGGCGAGAAAGCTTGAGAGGCCACAGGAAATGTGTTGCATATTAGAGACTGATCAAGGTGCCACCGCTTTTAAAGAGAAATAGCGTCGCAAAGACAATCCATTCACACATTTTCAATACATGCTCCCTTTAACTTAGATTCTCAGGGATACATACACAGAAATAAAGGGTATGTGCCAACAGCAATTTATTTCTGAACCCACTCAAAACATTGCTTAGGAAAATGGTTCTGTTTATTTCCCCACTGCCGAACACAGATAAATATGTCTTTGCCCCCATAAGGCTATGTAGCATGCCGAAGTAAATTATGATTTAAATTTAAATTTAAATTTAACACAATAATTCTGGATATTGTGGTTATTTTTGTCTTTCCTTTTTCAACCTTTTTGAGCATCTCTGCATACAAATAACATTGTATTTCTATCTAAATCTCACAGGTGTAATTCTAGCTTATTCCAGCCCATCAGACAGAGTTTGCTGAGTGAGAGACCTCCTGGTCTCTGTCTCCATGTGCTGCCTCTCTTTTTCCTCCAACGTCACATACAAATCCAGACTCTTCCCTCTAGTCTCTGTTCTTTGTTCCTCAAACCGGACTCATCCACTTGTAGTCAGACCGGCATGCAGAGGCAAACAAAGCCAACAGGGTGGCTTTTTTATGAATGAAACCCAAACAACACAGCCTGAATTAAAGAGACCTGTGATTCAGTATAGTGTGCTCGGCTGTCAAAGTCTGTCTCCCTTTCTCTGTGAATGTTATTGTCATGAGCCTAAGAGACAAAACAATTATCTTAAAAATGCACAATAATAATAATAATAATACCAATAATAATGATAATAATAACAATGTGTGTGTGTGTGTGTGTGTGTGTGTGTGTGTGTGTGTGTGTGTGTGTGTGTGTGTGTGTGTGTGTGTGTGTGTGTGTGTGTGTGTGTGTGTGTGTTCGAGAGAGCAAGAGAATGGAAGAGAGCAAGCGATTCAGACAGCTGTGAGATTGTGTGAGAGGTGGCCAAGTTAAAGTGGAGCTCTGGTGACGCGTAAAATGAGCTGGGATTTGGGGGATTGGGGTTCAGTCTTAGTGTGAAATGGAGTTTTACCCTTCATTAATCACTTTATTATCAAACCTCAAGGAAATGGCATGCATCGACGCAAACAGAGTGTTATGTCATGCAGAATAATGACCTCACAATGAAGAATGACCAATAAATAGCCACGAAGAAAACCAAATCTACTTTTACTGTATAAGTTTTGGCAAATTAGGTAAAAAATCTTAGATTTAGGTGGGCTGTATAATAAGTGCTCATTTGAAATGAGAACTTTAAATTTGAATCATATGCATTAGGTCACATAATGTGACTGAACAGTAGTTTAAATTTGTTCTACATGTGTCTGAGCAGATTTTCTGCATATCTGCTTGAGTGTTTAATGAGTTTGGTATAAAGGCTTGTGAGTGTCTACATGAAGCTTACATGTCTGTGTGTTGATGTGCAGGCGTGAAATAGAAACTCTGCCACTGTCGTCCCACCATCGGAACAGGCTGTGGAGGAGAGATTAACAGCCTCAGCTCATGCATCTGCTGTCGAGCAGTAAGGTGGCAAAAGGGAGAAGAAAAAAGGGTTTAAAGTCAATATTTAATGTGCTACAAAAAATAAAATAAAATAAAATATATATATATTTTATTTTATTTTATTTTATTTTTTTTATTTTTTATTTAATTTAATTTAATAAAAAATTTTTTTTTATTTAATTTAATTTGAAATGTAAGTTATGAGGAGAGATTTATGACCAATGTGTTCCTGGGGCTTAAATGATTTTGTCTTATATGGTGGCTTCACCTAAATACCTGCTGATGTATTTGAGAGGCTCTGTACCGAAAAGACAGAGTTGCACAGGTATGTGCTATGTGCAGTCATGCACGTTTGTGACATGACGACTTGAATGTAGAAGATTTTTCCCAACAAAAGTAAATTGTGAGTTTAATGCTGTGGGCAAAAGTTTTTCACTTTAGGTTCAAAACCACTTGCACAGGGTTCATGAAGTCGCATAAAATGATTATGGTTAATGTCTTTATGAAGCAACATTCAATCAGGTTTTTTTTGTTTTTTTTTATGTTGATCAAATTGTACCAGGAAGCATGCAGCCATCTCTACTTTATACTTATTTGCTAATATGGTGGATGATTTAATCTTACTTCACAACAATCTCGGTTTGATCCAATACCAGCTAACTTTGCCTGGAGGCAAAAACAAACCCAAACTACGTCGCCTACACTTTATGCTCTTTGTGGCACTTGTGTTGACTTGAAATGACTTTGAAACCGCTGATGCCAACCTTAGAAGCCAGCTCAGACCACGGTGTAGATTATCACCTTATCACCTTATTTCAGACCTGTGAAAAAGTCTAATCGCAGAGCCTAAATAATTCAATTGCAATCTTTTATTGAGATGATATCAGTCTTTTCCTTACATGTATAAACTTTGCACAGACTTTAGTTTTTGTTGGTGGAAAGAGGATAAATAGCTGTTAAATATCTGCTCTCCAGCCGGGTGCTTATCGTGGCATCACTCTGCCTTCACCAGGTCTTCAATCAGATTTAAATCAAGTCACCGACTTAGCCAGTAAACTGTAGATTCTAAATATTATATTGCTCCTTTTCTTCACTCTACCTCTTCTGCGCCTCGCTTGTAAAACAGCAAATTTCCCCCTGTGGGCTTTTCAGGTAGAAACATATATTTTGATGATGTTAGATTTATATTGAGAGTTTTTTCCTGCTCATCCATAAATCTGAGCAAACACATTGCCTCTATTGATATTATTATATTTGGGATGAAACTGTTTTAAAGTACATCTACCATATGTGACCAATGAGATCTTGTTCTTTAATAAATACATAAATTACTCCTTTATTCTTTACATTTTTCCATTTCAGCATTACTATTGGGTTTTCTTCTCAGCTACTTACTGCTATCAAAAAATCAACTCAAGAATTGCATTTGACAAAACTCAATAAGATCACTTTTTTCTTTTATGAGCTTTTTTGAGCTTTTTTTGTGATTGGGTACAACAATATATATGTATATATATTCACCCATTTCCATTGGGTGAATCGATTCTGACTAACATTCACCAGATAGATGTTGGAACTGGTTTTCCATTGGAAGGTTAGTTCCCTCTGACCTTTAACAATTTTGCATTGAATGTGAAAACACTTCAGTACTGGGCCATAAGTAAAGCTGAATGAGGCTCTCTGATCACATCCATTGAAAGGGAGAGCCACAGAGGAACATGGTGCCTCACATAGGTTGCAAAAATTGTTATAGATGTTTCAATTCTGTGAAATTACAAACCACGATAAGTGTTTTCTAATCTGTGTTTTACTGTTCGGACATAATTTGTTGTGTGTGTTAAGTAATGTACAAATACGGATTAGATATTGTAGTTCTTCTATAGAATTCATCTGAGTCACATATTTCGATCAGGTTTGACATTTTACAGACATGTTGTCCCTAGAACATCTTTTTTTAAGTTAAACTTTGCTTTCTTGAGTTTAGGAATATCCAAAATAACCAAACTGAGTTAAAAAAAAAAAGGAAAATGTAGTCATATTATCGTTCACTGTCAACATTTCGAATGCTACCTGGAATCTATTTTATCAGCAACCTTTTCCTTAATGCATTGAATCTGTTTAGTATCCAGGTGCAAAAACCTAGTACCGGTACATAGAAGAAAATTAGTATTGAGGTGTGCAGACGAAAAGTTTACCTTAGATTAGCATGGATTAATGCCTACTTTAATCCCCCCACCCCCATGTTGACACTTCTTTTACTGCTCTCCTGGGAAATGGGGGTTGTAGATGTGTGTCAGTCGGCTTTCCTGTGATGGTGATGCGATGCGAAGAGGATAGCTTTTGGCTAATTGGGCTGGGTCTGCTCCGGTCAGCCTGAGTGAACAGAGCGCTGCAGACAGCCTGTGGTCAGCAGGACCCTGTTAGCTTCTCACTGACCACACAAACATGATCACAAACACTCTCGGTCAGGCTGTGGGCTCTCCTCTGCTTTCCCTGTGTCTTAGAAAAGTGTGTGTCAGTTCAAGACCAGGCTCACGGACAAGGATTCATGAGAACGGCGGTGAACAAAATGTATCCGTTTCAACAGAAAAGACTTTGGACTGTCTTTAAAGAGAATATTTCTTAGCTATGACTGTGTCCGTAAAGTCGACATATTCATTTTTATAATTAGCAAAGGAAGTGGGTGCAGGAGATGAAAGAGGAAAGCAGGGGATACACAACCGAGAGAGGAGAAGAGGAAGCTCAGGGGAGATGGTAAAGGGGGAAAAGGACAAAGAAAATTGGCAAAGAAACCTGTCAAGCCAGTTGAGGGTTGAGCCGCTGCTGACCTGTCAGCTCTAACAGCCCACCACACAGGCCAGGAACTAGGATTGGTTTAAAACCTGGATTTTCTGTCCCTCTGTCCGACTGCAGTTGTCAGTCAGCCAGTGGGATTATCGCCCTGATTTTCATATGGTTACGGTCGCAGTGATTTGGCTTCTGTAGTCATCAGCCAGTCGCTTTGATTGGCCACAGGCTTCCGAACACGAGGCTGCAATTAATTAGACGTGTGGACGAAAGGTAATGTGATAAAATGTGAAACTTGTAGGTTCCTGTGGCTCTTCCTTCACTCTTTCCGTCTGTCTTTTCCTTTCTACCTTTCTATATGTCTGTCTTTCTGTCTAACTTCCTATCTTTCTTTCTGTCTCTCTATCTGTCCTTCCACCTTTCTGTCTTTCTGTTTTTCTTTTTATCCTTTATGTCCATCTGCTTTGCTATAATATCTATTGTTTCATCTTTATTCCTGTCTCTGTCTGTCGTTCTGTCTTACTTTCCATATTTCCTGCTTACTTTTATCTTTCTTTTTTATATTATGTTTCTTTCTGACCTTCCATATTTCCATCCTTTCTCTCTTTCCATCTTTTTTCAGTCTATGTATATTTCTTTGTCCTTCCTGTCCATTTTCTTTACTGTCGTTCCATCTTTCTACTTTTCTCTGTCTATTGTTCTATCTACTTTCTATCATTTGTCCTTCTTTCCTTCTACTTTTCTGCCTGTCTTTCTTTCTGTTGAAATGTATGCCTTTCTTTCTGTATCTCTTTCTGTCCTTCTTTCCTTCTTTTTGCTGTTATGCCTGCCTTTCTCTATTTCTGTCATTCCCTCTGTCGTTCAGTCTGTCCCTCTGAAGTGGTGTTTACCATATGTTAAACAGAATCTGAATGTCTGCACCGGGGCTTTTTAAGAGAATTTGGATTCTTCAACTGTTTTGCCACGGCTTGTGAATGGATTTGGCAGTGAATGCACTATTTCGGCAGCATTTCAAAGACACAGATTGTTCAGTGTTATGGCTGTGAACACAGTGTTGATACCATGATACGGAGATAAAGATGAAACAGAGTGTGTTTACCCTCATGAGCTTGAGCAACAAATGTCAGAAGCTCTTTCCCCCCTAATTCATCACACAAATTCACCTGAATTCACCTATTTTTAAAGGTTTATCCATTTCCTCATGAAACACTTTGATGAAATATTTTAATTTCCATTTTTCCAAAAAATCCATATTCCATGTCTTGAGCTTGTTTTAATTGATAATTCATTGCATTGATCTAGTTTATCTCAATAGTTTTGCGCCTTCAGGCAGCTTTTGTTGATAATAGTTACTCAATAGATTTGAACGGCAAGCTTTATCTTCTCGATGTCTTTCTGCTTACCTTTTACACATTGGGAAATTCTGCAGTGTTCATGTGCTTTCTGTGTTTTATTCTGCCCTACATCTCTGCACTACTCTCTTCCTTCACCTACACTTCTGAAGTCTCTCTGTATTCACACGTTGTTTGCTCGCCCTATCACAGAGTTCATCCTTATTTTCTTTTTCCCTTTCTGTTTGTCTGTCTGGTTGTGGCGTTCACTCAATACACACCAATGATCAACTCCAACCAGATAGAGGCCGAGTGTTTTACCTTTCATGGCGTATTGTTTGTTTTTCTCATGCAGCTTTGTTACTGCATGATAATGAGACTTGTAACTGACTGCTAACCGAATAGTCTGCCCAGTTTCTTTCCGCAAATTTCGGCTTCAACAAAGGCATTTGTTCTTATCGAGCGTTTTGCGACAAAGCTGAGATTCCTCCATGTTTGGTGGCATCTTGCAGTTTTTCAGATGATTGCCTAAATCCTAAAGCTGCTGCCTGAGTGTGCGACTCTGTCCCCATTCCCTTTCTTCCACTGCGATCTCTCTGCCCTCGCTGTGCTCCTCATGTGTGTCGCCGTACAGGAGTAGTTAAGAGTGTGCGTCTAAGCAGGTTGGCATAACATTAGAGAGGGCATGCTTTTTGATATGGTGGTAATCTCCTGTTAAATCCCCCAAGAGTGAAAGCCTCCAGCTTTGCACATTTCAAAAATGATTTTTCTTTTCTTTTCTTTTTTTTTTCCTGTATTAAAATATCCCTTAGCTTAGATCAGCCCTGTGTGTGTGTGTGTGTGTGTGTGTGTGTGTGTGTGTGTGTGTGTGTGTGTGTGTGTGTGTGTGTGTGTGTGTGTGTGTGTGTGTGTGTGTGTGTGTGTGTGTGTGTGTGTGATGTAGGGGATGTAGGGGTGTGGAATTAATGAGACTTAATGTCACTGTCCCCAGTTAAGGCGCTGGTTAAGCTGAGCACCCCAGTATAGGTTCAGAGCAGAATAATGTGATTTTGTGTAGCACTGATACACAGAGGGCAATTGTATGTCATCAATTCTTACTGTGTAGTAGGTAAAACTTGAAGCCGGATGATAATTCTTGCCTGCGTTGATTGGTTTAATTTAAATTTAGATTAGTTTGTGCAAAGCAACTCCTACTGAGCGGCATTCTACTTTAGGATTACTAATAATATGTTTGCGGTGCCTCATAGCTGGTCTTTGTGTGCACATCTGTTACCCACGCCAGACTTGTGGGTCTGCGGCAACATTTTCTGAAACTAGAAAACATATTTATTTGCTATATCAAATGAAATCAAACTGTATTTATGTAGCACTTTTCATACAGTCTGTAGAACAAAGTGCTACAGGCAATCCTGTATGTGAAGAAACAGGAGGTCGATAAAAGTTCCCACGATGCCCGTCTTGCAATGATTAAGAAATCATATATAAAGAAATATAATTGTAATGAAGATGCAAAAATGATAGAATAGCCTATTCATTTAACAAGGTGTGACAGGTTTAGGCTATGTATAAAGATTACTGAACCTTTTTCGGTTAAAGACCTCCTACCTCATCTCTTACACACCAGTGTATGGTTTTTATTTATCATGTCAAACTGTGATGTAAACACATGAGAAAACTAGATATATAAATAACAAATAACCACATGATGTGATATAAGAAGCTGCAGAGTTTCACTATTAATACATGCGAACGGTCAGTCTTGCTTCGTACACATTTTGAAATATTTAGTTTGCATGTATTGTCAAGCCTGTTGATGAAGTTACATTTGTCACCAAGTGAAGGTGAACTGCCTTTATGACAAATTGAACAAAGCAATGAGTAAGCAGAAGAGGGGACTACATGGACCAGAGGGGAGGAAATCCCAACCATCTGCATGATCCATCATCATTTTGCAATTGTATTGTAACCTAATACTACGAATGTGTTTCTCTTTGCAGAAATATAAGGAGTTTGAGCGTGCGGTGCGTGTGGAAGAGATTGATGGGCTGCGGTTGGTGAAGAGACTGGCAGAGAACATGGAGGAGATGTTTCACAAGAAAGCCCAGGCAATGAAGGTACTTCATTTGGTTCTTAGTGTAAAATGCCTTCAGACTGGAACCACTGGCCAATATTCATCAGATAATACTCCATTCATATCATTTTTACACACATTCTGCTGGTACATTTATTTGATTTGATCCCTAGATGTACACATCACTTATCCATCAATCATAATTTGCTATGTTACTGTTAAGGATGGATAGATAAAATAATGGTAAACCAGTCTTAGACATGGTGGATGGATGCTAATTATGGTGTTTGATTTGTGTTTTGGATACTCTTGACAATAAGACCCCAATAGGTTATATCAATAATCATTTCCAATTTCTTCATCCATCAAATGCTTTAATAGAATAATTAAGAGAAATGTACACTTGAAATAAAGCATTCTTTTCATTTTATTGTGTATGACTATGTACACTTCAACATAAATGGGGATTATACAATTATAAACTGATTCTCCAGTTGTTTTGTTCTTTAAGTGTAGATGCAGGTCTGAAGAAGTGCTGTCATGTCATGTCTTACGGTAGAAGGGAACATAGTCTGCATTTGCTGTGTGCATGTGTGAAGGAGATATGTGAAAGTGTGGAAGTTGGGGGGAGTGAAGTGACAGACAGAAACCACCCAAAGGCATCAGTGACACTCTGTTGAGCCACTGCGACCAAATGTACTCCAAAGCTTTACACTGAAAGTAACGGGAGACACATTTGTGTGTGTGTGTGTGTGTGTGTGTGTGTGTGTGTGTGTGTGTGTGTGTGTGTGTGTGTGTGTGTGTGTGTGTGTGTGTGTGTGTGTGTGTGTGTGTGTGTGTGTGTGTGTGTGACAGATTGAGTGTAAGAATATGTGTATATATGTATATTGATTTTTAAGTGAAATTGAAACAGCATCTTATTATAATAATACATATTTACATTCATACAGCATCCTTGTAATTTTCTCGTTGTACTTATGAATTGACGTTCAAGGTTTAAGTCCATGACTGTGCGAGCTTCACTGCTCGTCTGTGAATTAGCACATGCCTGGAGCGTGTAGCAATGCGTGTTTGTCCGTGTTGCAACAGGTGAAGTTCACCATGTGTCCCCAGCACACTGCATCCCTGCCAGGTGATAGATCCTATCAGGTACTGTTACCAGAAATTGGATTTTTTTTCTCTGAGAGTCTGATCTGGGCATACAAGCTGGATTGGGAGAGGTAGGTAAGGGAGGTAGGGAGCTGAGATTGTGACAAACCATTTCCGTGCTTTCGCTCTTCTTGCTTCCGTGTACTTTTTTCTTACACACATGATACCTTTAACTCTTTGGGTAGCGTGGCCGTGCCTTTCTCAGTGTTACTTTGAAGATGTTGACACTTTCAAGTCGACACCAAGCACTGAGAATAAAGAGGAAGCCGTTCATGCAAATATGAATTATCTGGTATTTGACAAATGTGAATCCCACTCTAACACACTGATGGCTGGCTTCAGAGCAATTAATTTTAATGTTAACATTTCAAATAAATAAATCTAAATGTAATCGTTATGTAATAATAATAATAATAATGATAATAATAATAATTCTCTTTTATGCGATTACTAATTAAGCTTTTGCCAGTGTGTTTTTCAAACCAGAATTAATCTCATTCAATTTCATGGGAGTGTCATTTGCAACTGAGTCATGAAGTCACTTGTTAACAAGAGGACATTTTATTTTGCAGTGAGGTCAGACATACTGAGTAAAGCAACGTAGTTGTCTGTGTGTCATCGTATTCCAAGTGTGTTAAACCCCTGGAGGTATGAGGACTGGGTTAGCTAATGGCTTCTCTGAAGTCGCTGCCTGGATGCCTGAATGCCTGATAATTGTACGTCTCAGGAGGGTTTGTGTGTGTGTGTGTGTGTGTGTGTGTGTGTGTGTGTGTGTGTGTGTGTGTGTGTGTGTGTGTGTGTGTGTGTGTGTGTGTGTGTGTGTGTGTGTGTGTGTGTGTGTGTGTGTGTGTGTGTGTGTGTGTGTGTGTGTGATGAAAGTTGGGGAGGGGTGAAGATGAGAGGGAAATAATGGTCACAAGGGTGATGGACTTTTGCTCTTGCAGACAGATAAAAGTTGTGGGAGGTTATGGAGTGATAAATGTTAGAGGAGAGAAATCTGAAGAAAGTGGAGGACTGGGGAGAGCCGACATGCACCAATCCTCGGAGAATTTAACCCTTGTCGTCTGCTATCATGATTCCACTTCACTTCGACCTTTCTCAGTTCCAATGCTGACACTCGGCCTTGTGATCGATTGTTAGTGGTGAACATATAATGGAAGTGTCCATGAGTCCTTTTCCCTCGTCTTCTCCGTCTTGCTCCAATTTCGTTCTGCTTTTATTACCAAAACTCTCATCTGTCTGGCCTAGTGTGCTCTCACAGCTGTCCTTAAGCATCCCTCTCTCCTTTGTCTGTGTCTCTCCTCTCTACTCCGCCTCCTCCCATCTCTCTGCTCTTTGCTAAAGTATATGTGGCGCTTCAGCGATTCAATTTCCGTGCAGCCGCTCTCCCCTGTCCGTCAACGTGGTTTTATCTCCCTGTCTCCCCGTCGATTCCCCCTCTTTATCGCTCGCCGCCACCTGCTGAGAGACAGCAGTCTCCGCCGCTCTAAAAAGGGCACACCTGTGAAAGTGTACATCAGCGAGTTTGATGCCATTACTCTTTCTGGGCACTAAGTAGGGAAAATGTGACTTTTTTTTTTCCTTTTGTGTTAACATGTTGCCTTTGATTCAGAGAGGAATTCACTTTCTTAAGGAGTTAATTCATTGCACATATTTGTGCCCTGTCTTCAGACACTTTTTGCTGTAGGAAAGCTGGAGTTGACACTATGACTCATGCTACCCCACTCTACGCAGGAGCCTATTCCGGCTGCCACCAGAGCACAGATCATCAGTGAAGTATGGGTGGAACACAGCCATAGAGACCCCTTTAGTCATTTTAAGTCAAGTGCCTATAAATATATTTAACCAACAGACTGAGCTGGTTAGACTTATAAAGGTTTTTTCACAGCTTCATGCAGGCTTTAAGATACTTTCCCCATTGTTAGTCCAAGGCTGTGGGTTAGCATGCATTTTATGCATGAGCAAAGCAAAACCTTCTTGTTATTACCCACACGTCAATTTTTCGGTGAACGTTCAAAATTTTGTCTGCCTCTTAAAATTATTTGATCTTGAATAATGTATATGATGCTTAATGTAAAAATTGTATATATAAGAAAAAAAAGTAAAGTATTTGACACATAAATGGAATAAAACATTTAAAATGTAAAAGAAATAAAAAAAAAACAGTTCTTTTTTGTTGTTTTTTTAAAATGGGTGGGACGAAACTACAGGGTTATCCATGTTGTTATATCATCATCCATGAGGCAACAAAAGATTATCACAGCATTTCTATACATAAGTTCTTCCTTGTCACTGCATTTGACCAGTTCAGCACCGTTTTGGCTAAATGATTAATTCATAGTCTACTTTCTCCTGGTGAGTTGCCATGTTTGTACTGATCACAGTTTCAGATGACCTGGTTGAGCCTGGTCATCCTTACCTGTGTCAATCAGAGTGTTACAGGATGAAAACAAGAGAAGATAGACGGGTGGGCACGCTGACTGCTCAAAAAGGGGTTAGAATGAGATTGTCTCCAGGTCAGTGTGAAAAAGACTTCGGTGTGTGTGAGGTGAAGAGGGAGTGTGTGTTAGTGTGTAATTGCATTTAGAATTGGTGTTTGACTGTGTCCATGTTCTACACTGTTATCTGCAGTATTGTGGCGGATGAATCATTGTGTCCGTTGGACACAAAATAAACCTTTTTTCTGCACGATGCTTGGCCCGTTTAATTTCATTTCCGCACTAATAGATAAGACGAAAAAAGCCAATGAAACAGTTTCAAAGTAAACAAGAGCTTCACCAAAAAAAAAAGTGAACAGGGACTGTGTGTATGTCTCCGCATGTCGCACAAGTATATGTGTGCTGTAATGTTAATGGCATTTGTGTACATTTCCATGTTTGTTTCTGGGCTCAGCGAGCATCTTAGCTGCCTATTGTTACTTTTTAATTACTATTACCTTCATCAGTTTGTGAGTCAGTGGAATTATCGTGGTGTAGCAGACGGCAGCTCCTCTCCCCTCCTCTGTCTATCACCCCTGTGAAAGCTTGTCTGCTGGCTGAAAGTGGCGGAAACAGCAAACGGTTAAAGAAACAGCGTGCATTGTTATCAAAGTTGAAAGGCGTGGGGCTATTGTAATGGCCTCTTTGAAGTCAAGCACGGCTGTGTTTCATGCGACAAATGCACTTCAAAGCAGAGAGGATGCCTTGCTGCTAGGGATGCTTCTCCTGTAATGGCATTCGGTCTGTGCTCTGTACCTGCTGATATCATTTACCTGTCGCAGCTACGCCTCTGTGGTCCTCAACATGATTACCGCTGTAGTGTAAAGGGGATGCTACATTGGCGTGTGCTGAAAATAAAAGGAACACACAGGATTTTAAATGAAATTTTTTCGCCTCCTATGAACTTTATTTTTCATTTGCTTACATCCGCAGTGAATTTTAATCACAACCTTAGCATTTCAGCAGTGGACCCAAGCTCTCTGCAGGAATTGAATTGGGATTTACGTATTTCACTCTTTGAATTCAGTCTCTTAACAAGTGCACCTTATTTTCTGCCTAATACATTTTTACCACATTTTTTAATTGCAAACAATGTCATGCGAGAACTATGTCTGATGGTGAATTTTATGTGTTCTGAATGTGATTTATAAGGAAAGCCATGAATGAAGACAATAGATTTTTAAAAAGCAGAAGAGAGACAGGAAAGTTCACATATACTGATGTACATGCAAACTCCTATATTCACTGTGATGCAAATGTGCTAACACACCAGTGTACTGCACTGTAAACCCTGATAAGTTATCAGAATTCATAAAGAATTGTTGAAAATGGAAGAAAATTTCCAAAACGTTGCAAAGTTTTAGATTTCAGTAAGTAAAACTTTTATATCAATTTAAGTTTGCAATACTTAATTGATTTACGTATTTTGAACATTTGGGTTTTTAGTGTGCCTATTTTACATCCAAGTGAATAAATTAAACCTAATGAAGTTAATTTTTTAATCCTAACATCTTCTAATCTTTGTTTAACTTAAGGCGACAATGTGCTGGAACTGATCCATCCACTTAATGTCAAGTTTAATTTAAGTGTAGCACAAAAACAAGCTGAAATTTCCAGAAAGAAAGAAAATAGAATTCACATTAGCATGCTTCCCACCCCACAGCTGTTATGTGAATATCAGGAGTCGTGTGTCGGAACCATCATCTGTGCTTGGAGATGATGCAAGTCAAAAAATATCACTCAAACGAGGTGGAAAATACCATGCAAACGGGTTTTTGTCGTTTTAAAATTGATCTGACGAATGCTTCAGTCTGTCCATTGATTCAGATGTATCCATTATTGCATCAGCTATAGCTTATTTTCTCTCTGCGCTGGAGATGAAACTGAAATGACTGTTGGTCACAAGTTTCGTGCACCTTCAATGTGATTCCACATGTCAGTTTCTTTCTTTTTCATTTTTTTTAAGATCATATTTTGATCTGCACAACAGAGTTTGTGATAACAGGTAGATGGAAAAACACTCAATCACACAATCTGTCTCCAATTGTCTTTTTTTTTTTGGGGGGGGGGGTCTATAGATCGATAAAAGCGAAACATTTCTTTTTGTCTAAATTTCCCTCACCGTTTGGTGACTAGTTCCAAAAAGGTTTTCTACGACAGGCACACTGAGGTCTCTGCACTGCTGCTGTCGTTTTCACCATTTCATTAGCAATCCTCTGTCTCGGATCATTGTCACATCTGTGCGTGCTTCTTTTGAGAGTGATGGCTACTAATGACACAGCAGAGCCAGCCGGTAGATGTTAGGACAGTAACTGTCTCATCCTCCTCTGTTTTTTTTTTCCTGATTGCAGAGAAATCAAGAGTGAATGGGACAGAATAATTTAAAAACAATGATGCAATGAATGTTTTGGCAGTGAGGATAGAAAAGGTAAATATTGTGAAGAAATTTTTTTTTTCAAAAATTCAGTGAAGCCTTGAAATGAAAGTAAGGAAACAGGAAATATGAGAAGAAGACCAGGCCTGGGTTGAGTTCTTCATTTTTCCCTTCTGTCAGCAAAAACGGCAGAGAACTGTCATGCATTGATTATCGGGACTTGATATTTCAACGCACATCTATTTTTTTCCCACTCTTGTTCACTTTCCTTGCGTATCTGTCTCTGCCTTGCTCCCTCTGCTTGGCTCACTCCCAGTCGAAATGTGCAAAACAGAGGAAGCAAAGTGTCACTGAGCACTTTTCCATTTTGTTGATGCTGCAACTCTTCCCTGGCTGGTTTGACAATATTAATTGCTGTCCCCCGTGCTATCGATGGGCTGACCCGAGCCAGTCCCAGGACTCTGGCAGACCCGTGACCCACCGGACATCAGGCCAAAGCTTAGTTAGCATTTCCTGTTATAGCTCAGAAAAAGCTCCACATCTGCAAATATTATCTATTCGACATGTATAGATCTGAGAAATAAACAGCATCCAAGTGACTATCTAGTTACAAAAACATAGTTGAGTAACAGTGTTCATGGAGATCGCGAGTGTCAAACACAAGGGCCATGGGACAAATGTGGCCCGCAAGAATGTCAAATCATCAAACAAATGTTAAAAATTGTAACGTAAAACACATTTCCTGAGAGTAGCAGGCACAATACAACATTGAGATCCAAGGTGATATATCGGTGATGCTGCCATGAAAGATAACTGCCTCATTGCTATTAAACTAACCTCAAAGGCTGTCAGGGTGAGTTTGTAAAAACATGTAGAATGCAATTTCTTTTTTCAATATTTTACACCAGAAGGTATCATTAAAATTGGCTTTGTGGTGAGATTGTAGTAACTTTCTTTTGTAGTTGTTGGTTTTGTCATCATACTCTGCGCCACAGCAAATAATATCTTTAAAGTTTTAAGGTTTTTATGGCACTATCTTAAGGCCCCTCTATGCTGCCGAGCCACTGCACTCGAGGTGGAATTGGTCTCCGTGTGGCCCCTCAACTAGACTATGTTTGATACTTCTGATCTTAAGTACAAAGAAGTCTTGTGTCTCAGACTATGTATGATTTAAGTGATGTTAATTTTGTGCATTCAGTGGCAGTTGTGAATTATTTTCATGCCCAGCGTCTGTTTGCTGATCAATTTGCCATTCCCCTATGCAAGCTTGTTAACTTGCTAGAACACAGACGTCAATGGGATGACTTGTTTTCTTTAATTATTATACTTTTTTAAAAAGAGATAGTATTACTTACCATATCTCTAAAACGTTGAGTTCAAATGGGGATACACTTTTGGCTGGACCTCATCTTTCTGTTTTTCCTTGTTATAAATAGAGCACAGTTACTCCTTGTTTTATCTTATCTTCTCTGCAGACTGTATGGTTTCGTTCCTCTGACTGGCCATATAATAAAACTCCCAGAAGACAGCTTTAGGTTGGTCTCAGCATCTTTGTTAAGGGAAAAACTTTCCACAACACTAAGCTGCAAGAGTAACGGGAAAGTATTGAGATTTCCCAGACAGATTATAACTGCACAGGCCAGACACAGGGAGAATAGCAAAGTTAAGTTATAGACCAAAGTAAGTACAAATGCAAGCTCCACCAACCGGCACACGGGACTTCTGGGGATTATTTTTTTATGCAAGTCTATTTAGAACTGCTCCTGATGTGGTCTTGTTCCCGGTTACCTCAGGAGAACATTCAGATCCGGGCCACTGCCCTCCCGTTCTTTTGGCTTGATGCTTGGCCAGATGCAACGCTTAAAAAAAAAAAAAGAAAGAAAGAAAAATCCAGAGACTTACTTCCGTTAGCAGTCAATAATGTATGTGACCCCACACTCACCCTTCCTCTCCCTCTCTGACGGCTGCGATTAGCATAGCTCAGCTTCATATGACAAGCTAACTTCCACAACTTCAGTGTTGAGAGGCATTTTTTAAGGTCAGAGGCTTCAGCCGTCAGGAAATCCACTGCGCGGCGATAGCAACAATAAACCAATCAGGCCGACAGCTAAATGAGGGGGATCGTTCATGAACTTCCCAAAGTGTAAACAAGCTGAATCCGTTGTTGGGCAAATCATAATCACAATATGTCAGATAATGAAAGGGGGTAGATGAGTGCAAATGTCAGAGAAATGGTGTGGGCGGGCAGGAGTGGGTGGGAATGGAGACAGAATTGGTATTTGACTCAGTGGGAAGACATCATTTATATTTATTTTAGGGAGAAGGGAACACAGTGGCCAAGTAAGATGTTTTTTGGGGTAAGTGATGGCTCCGTTGGATTATTTTCTCAATTGGGAGGTTGCACGTCCAATCCCCTCTGTCCATAAGTGGAAAAACATGCTATACTGTATAAGCGCACTCCATGAAAACGTTAATGCTAGAATCCAAGCAAATACTTCAAATATAGTCAAAAAAGCAATGTTTTTGTCAGTCGACATAGACATATTCTTAAATGTATACAATTTGCATTCCCTTCCATTCCAACAAGTAAAAATACATCTCAGACAAACTAAACTAAAAACAAATGATGGAGAAAAGGGAGTCTGACTGTTTTAGTGTTGTCAGTTGAAGTTTGTGCAGATTCTAAGGTCCGGGGTGAAGATAGAGCACAGCAGAAACATCAGAGCTCTATAATTACGTATGCTAGGATGTTACACTTCTGTCCATCGCTAACAAATGTAATTCAGTTACCGTATCAAGTCTTGTTAGCTCTACAAATTCAGTTTCTTCCCTGTCAGCTACAGCGAAAGCTTGTGAACGTATGTGTGTGTGTGTGTTTTGAAGGAGACAACAGGGCCTGCCTCTCTGACTGTGTCAGTTTAATTATTGCTGTCATCTCTTACCAAACCCAAGACTCGACCGGATGACTTGAAAAGAAAAGTAATTTCCTTCCTCTCTCTTTTTTGGTAAACTACATCACACACTTTGGCAGGACCTCCTATCGACAGGTCCTCGTCTGAATTTATGCAAAACGCTTGAGCAGAGGCAGTCAGACTGAGCGCTCGCTCGCTCACTCGTTCGCTCGCTTACGCCCACAGCAACACAACATGCTCACAAAGACAAACACACCACCTGGAGTGATGTGGTCCAATCGAAATTCACAGGAGTGAGTAGTATCTACTTATCTCTAATCTGCTTTTACAATTGGAGAAAGAAAAAAAAAAAAACACAAAAAAAAACTCCAGGCTACCGAGCAAGCTATTTTTACCCCACAGCTTTAACTCTAATTTCAGGACACCGCATGAATAATATGATGCACTGGATTGTCTGCAGGTGGAAATGGAGTGCTTCAGTTGAGTGTAGTAGATATTAAAACACCATTGATCATGTAGTTTATGATCACTTGCAATGCTTCGATTGAAATTTGATTTCACATGTGAAAGATGAAAGAGAAGCCACTTTTTTTTCTTCTCGGCTTCCTCACAATTCAATTAAATGTACAAATATTCATACACGCCTCATGGCATGTACATGCATACTTGAATATTTTCCTAATTCAGTGTTTAACATGTGCAAATGCGACAGAATAGATCAGAGTGGTCATACCTGAAGATTTCAATTGGGGTAAAAACAACACCGACATGAACACATAACATAATGCAGCATTATCTGCTTGCAAATGCTGAAAATTGTGTTTCTATCGACGCCGGCTTCGCCAGCAGCGTCTGACATTTCATTGGGAGTGTGAAGCTAAGTGTTCAGACCTTTAGAGAATCCTGTTCTCTCGCTCCTCTCTCCTGCCTCCTTTATTCCTCCCTCCTTATCTTTGTTTGCTCATAGAGTATGCTTTGTTGTGAATTTCCGGCAGATACACCTGCCTGCAGTTTTGTGGTGCCTCTCAATGGCCTGGCACGCGCACGCACGCACGCACGCACGCACGCATGCACACACACACACACACACACAGACACACACACACCAGCTTGTATTGGAAGAAGTTTCTTTCTTCACAGTCTCAGCCAGGAACAGAACAAATGTATACATAAATCAATAACTCAAATGCATCCAACCGCAGATGATATGCAACGATATGCAACGGCCAGGTGTGTTGCTATGGTGAAGAAAATGATTGGCCAGACTCTAGATTAGAGTGTTCACTTCCAAAAACAGGCCGCCTTCACACACAGCGGCAGCACAGCCCACACACACACACACGCACCACACACACACACACACACACACACACACACACACACACACACACACACACACACACACACACACACACACACACACACACACACCCACACAGACACGCGCGGCTCAGCTGAAATAAGCTGGCTGATTGCAGTAGTTTTGCCGGTAAAGCCATTTGAATGGAAATGCGAAATGGAAGTCCATTACCAGAACTCATACACACCAGGACCAGCTGTGAAAGAGAGAAATTACTCGCTATGAGAATATACCATGTGCATCACATTTGAAAGTAGGGGAAAGTGTGTGAGTGTGTTGTGTGTGTGTGTGTGTGTGTGTGTGTGTGTGTGTGTGTGTGTGTGTGTGTGTGTGTGTGTGTGTGTGTGTGTGTGTGTGTGTGTGGGCGTGCGTGCGTGTGTGTGTGTGTATCTGAGATAAAGAAAGAGCACTGGGAGTCAAGCTGACACTCTGAGATTCAGAAAGCTCTTTTCTGATGTTGCACTTGAAGTTTGTATTGAAAAGAAAAATCGCTGGAAAGATGTTTCTCACTGTAATATTTGTTATGGATAAAAATGAAAACTGTTGAATGAAAAAAAAAATCCCATCAAATATTGCTTGGCGTCTCACTTTTACACATGAACACACTAGAAAATCTCTTTCTCTCTATTGAATCACCCTCTGCTGTTCTCGATATCCACCACATCTTTAAACACTGCTAAAGGCCTTCTGTTGTTGCCCTTGATTACTTTATTGGCGATTTGCTGTTAGGATTCTAACAATAACTATTTTGGCTGAAACCTTCACAACTGTGACCTCAGCTCTACAGTCTTCTCAAGCACTATTAAGCGACTATGTTAAACTATGGTAAAGCAACTATTGACACTTAATTTTTCATTTAACACAATAGTGCCTTGACAAATAGCTGAACGTGCACACAATAAAAGAGCCACTTTCTGGCAGGATTTCGACGGGACTTGGCAAGACTCTAAAGGCCCAAGGAAAAAGATTATCAGTTATAATGAGACCAATATTACACTCTTTGGGCAGGGCTCCAAACACTATATCTGGCTAATATCAGCCTCATGCTGTAACAAGACGGTTGCATGGTCACTCTATGACAAAAGAGGGACTGAACAAAGCCAAACAGGGGAAGCTTTTATAGAAACCGTGCAGCTCACCTTTCAGAACAGCATTTAGAGTTTATTTTATTTGTAAGCTCGACTGCTTTTATTACAAGTCTCTGACCATGCTTGTAAATTGGTATCACATTGTCTTCATAATCCAAATTTGGAAGTTGCTTCATCTCTCTTACTCTTATTGGTCTGTAAATCTGCACGAGTGTTGAGTTGCTCATGAATTAAATTTACACATCGGAAGAATATCTAGTGAGCAGAAAGGACTCTGTGGACTTTCCCATGTTAGTAAAGCCACCAAATCGGCTGTGGAAATGTGAAATGAGAGTTTAAATGTGTTTTTCAATGTAAAACTTTCAATGTGTTTTTCAGGTGTGCCATTGTCATGACTTGTGTTGACTCTATGTGAGACTTTTGTTTCCCAGTTAAATCTAACATGAAATCATATCAAAGAGTCTTATGAATAGGCTTCAGCTATTAATGCCCAAGAGAAGCTAGAACATCCGCTGAGTCTGCCTTCTCATGGTTATCTGATCTCAACTGTTTTATAGCATCTCGTGCTCAATAAATCTCTACTCAGCTCGCAGTTCTTTGTGATTGTCTTTCTACCGATGAGAGAAACGGCATTTTGCTCACTTTTGACAAAAGCCATTTCTCAAAAGATTATAGTTTCCATAATAGTGAAGTGAGGGAGAGAAATGAGGGCGGGAACAGTGCTGACTCAAAGACACTGAGAAAACCCGTACCAACCACCCTGCAGGCACGCACAGCAGACGGCAGCAGCAAGGGGGTAATGATGGTGCGAGCGCACGCGTGCACGTATGTGTGTGTGTGTGTGTGTTGAAGGGTGAAAAAAATGGATGTGTAAAACAGCATGGACCGATGATGGAGTTTGTTGTCAGAGTGTCCAAAGAACCTGAGGCAGTCATTACCTCTGCCGCTGAACCATTTAGGAAAATAGCCCCTTTTCATGAAATGGCCAAATGTCTGTCTGCTATCTATGTCTGCCTATGTGAGGGTGTCTTGAGGCGCTTTAGCGTTTAGCTCTAGTGCACTGGGATTCCTACAAAAGTCTATTTGTGAATCTGCTTCTACATTGGACCTTTTCACCACTTAATACCTCAGACCCAGTTATCAATTGACTTCTGTACTGATGCTGCTGTATTTCTCCTTTGTTTAGAGGCTGGTGGAGGCGGCGGAGGAAGCCCACCTACAGCACGACGAAAATCCAGACCTACAGGTGTGTATATGCAGTTTCTGGATCTGTATTTATATACATGCTGCATTGTTGATCAGCCGGTTCACTTCCTTCTCTCTTAAAGTCATTAATTAATTGGAGCTGAAAATAATTCCTGCCTCAGAAGCTTCTATGATTGATCCTGAGGAACAGAAAAAGGCCTGTGATGAGGGTCTTTGTAAACACCACCAAGCAGAGACAGGAAGAAAAGGCATTAGAAATCGCTTGACTAGGCTTAACTTGTCCTTTTTAATAATGCATGTCCATACACAACACTCTGTAATCAATTTTTATGCATATGTCTCAGTATGTCACTCAGTGTATTTACAGTCTTGGTATAGCTGCTGTACCAACAAACACATATGACAGGTAATTTTTCTGTCATAACTTGCACGCATCACAAAATCAGTGTGTTGAAGACGTTTAATATTCCAAGCAGGAACATAATGTCAATGATATTTCCACAGGTCGCTTTTTCACGGTTCCTTTGACTTACAGAAACGGGTGCAGTTTATTGGAAACACATTTCAATATGTAGACACTGAAGAATCCTAATAACAACAGTAATGTGACATTACTACCTCCCTGACAGTCCTAAAAAATACTGTCATTTTACGAGAATCTTTCTGAAAAAAAACCCCAAAAAACATGAAATGTATTATTGGTAAAGAAAACATGAGCAAAGCAGTAACATTAAAGAAAACTAATCAGGGTAGAGGGACGATGTAGAAAGAGCTCATTCAGGTCCTTTCATGCATTTGTCACTTCCATCTCACACATTAAGATTGAAACTCACACTATTAACTCTCAA
Source organism: Blennius ocellaris (assembly GCF_963422515.1). Classification (NCBI taxonomy): domain Eukaryota; kingdom Metazoa; phylum Chordata; class Actinopteri; order Blenniiformes; family Blenniidae; genus Blennius; species Blennius ocellaris. The sequence continues at coordinate 19,206,749 of NC_137654.1, forward strand.
CTCATACTCATACCTCACACCACGCAAGTATTTTAAATGACAGTTTGAGGCGACTACTACTAATTTGAAAGTACACGATACAGCAACCATAAATGTTTCTGTCCCTGATTTAATTTCTTACATTTTATTTTGTCTTCAGTACAGCAGTACAATATATTATGCATATTTTGTTTTACCTCTTTGCTTTTATTATTGAGCACATCTTTAAAAAAAATAGCATAAAGATCAAATCGCCTTGTTTTAGTCACACACTGCTTCATTTGATTTAACTTCTTGTCACTGAGTAGGTTCATATAAGCACCAGGTTGTTCTCTATTTGAAGATAGATAGATCCTATATTTAAAGATCATGGGTTCTACATTTATTTTTGATCATCTCAGCGGTGTGTTGATATACTGTCAATCGTCAGCATTTATAATAAAGTACCTAATAAACTAAATGTCAATATATTAAAACATCCATGTGCACTCCAGCTGATGTTGCCTCTCAGTAGAAAGTGTAAATATGAAACTTTATTAGGTTCTAGGAATAATGTTTGCCTATCAGGTTAGGTTGGACTTTTGGTTAAAACCCTATATCTCCTCGGGCTTAGCAGAGACTAACATTTTAATGGAAAAGCCTCCGGTACTGTTGTGCAAATCCTGATTCTCAACAACAAATCTGCAACTCAGTTAAGAAACTTGCAGATGTTTAATAGCATGAGGAAAACATTCTATCTGTTTGATCTGACGTGAAGCTATTAATCCTCGTGTTTTCATGCTCAGATTTGTTCTGTGACAAACTCATTCTGACTCTCAAACATAACTCATGAATTATTTATGACATTACATCACTGTCTTACTCCCAGTCAGAGACTCACCACACTCTAAACTATTGCCGGGGAGTTCCAGCCTCACTTCTGCCGACTGCAGAAAATGCATTCAGCTAATCATATCTGCATACACAACCCAGAAACCCAGCTCCTGCTCACACGGTTCTGCCTCAAATCCATTTGAACAGCTTTAATTAGAGAGTGCAGCTGGGTATTGTGTCTGTGTGTGATGTGTCCATGTGTATTCATGCTGTTGTGGGGAACAAATTATTTTTCACACCCTCTTACGGGGACTTGAAATTGTTGTGAGTACGTCTGACGTCCTCATACAGAAATCATTCATTATTAAGTGTATGGCTAAGTTAAGGTGAGAGTTACACAGGTGGTTATAATCAATTCAAATCTATTTATACAGCACCAAATACATCACCACCAACCAAAGCTCTTTTATAGAGAAAATCAAAGAAACAAAAAAAACCCCAAACAATTCCACATGGGGATGGATTGAAAGGGTTGAAACTTTCTGCAGAACCAGACTCAGATGTGGAGACTTTCTGCCATTCCAGTATAGTTTAGAAGAATAAGATTTCTAAAAAAAAGTAAATAAATGCTTTTGTGTGTCCACACAATAATTGTTTGTTCCTGTATCCACGATCTGTTTGATGAGCATACACAATTGTGTGCGTGTATTAAAAAAAATATTTTTGCAAAGACATGCATTTATATCTAAATAAAAAAAAAACATATTTCTGTATTTCTGACTTTATGAGTATGAACACAACTAAAATTTATAATTTTGCTGGAAATAATGTAAATCAAACCTGTGTGCGACATGTGTAAATGTACACAATTGCATAACATTCACCTGTAATGAACAATGTTACTAATTAGTTACTCAAACACACTTCCAGTAGTAATTGTAATAAGAGTAAAAAATAAGTTTGCTGACCTACTGGATTCCAAAAATACTGAGCGAATGTGGGAGTGTGTGTGTGATGTGTGTATGGTGTGTAATGTGAGCACACTTGATGCTTTCTCTTTTTTTCTGAGCTCACTGCACATCCTGCACAGAACTGGCTTTGTTGAAGTAGGACAGCATGAACTTGAGTTTTAAAGAGGAAATATGATACTAAGTCGACTTGGGAGTATTTGCTTCTAAACCACTTAAAAAGTCTTTGGCGTGTGCATGATGTGCGCCGGTGTCTCTGCCTGTAGCAGTGAGTGTGTATTTACCCTGTCAGCTATTTAAGGTATTACACTGACTGCCCTGTGGCTTTCTTCTGTCATTGGCTACCAAGAGGTTCAATTACTGAATTTAACCTTTCACTGCTGTCCGGCTGTCACGGTTTCGCTGTCATTTTTCTCTTTTCCTTTCCTTTTTTTGACTGCTTGCACACTGTTCAGTTTCATCCCATAGATTACACTCAGTGTCTAATGCATCATGTATCATCGACATAAGATTCATCATTGTGTAAAGATTTGACATTAATTATAATGTGAATTCAAATTTCCAGTCACTCACGGACTGTCTCAAACTACATTGGACAATTCAAGTACCGGTAGTTCAATTTTGGCTACACATCACAGAGATTTTTGGGATTTCTTCAAAATGTGCCATTGCCACATTATTTTTTTCAAGAAAAAAACCCATATACTTGGCATGTAGTTTAAATTTGAGGGATGTATTCTCTAGCTGTGATAAGAGTCATGAATGAAGAGTATGGTTGGTTTTTGATGAGCACAAGACTGAAACAGGATTCCAAGTATTCATGTGAGCGCAATTACCTTCATGGATACTGAATAATAGCTAATTGCTTGTCTGTGGCACCTGTTTCCATTAAAGCAAATGTTCTTGTTTGGTGAGCATTTGTTTGTGTCACTCACAGATTCCTGTCTGCGTGTGTTTGTGTTTTCATATGGTGCTCGATGGGCAGCAACATAGTGTGGGATCGCAGCGATGCTTTGTGCCAGTAATTACTTGGCGGTGATGAGACGAGCCCAACAAAGCGAGAGTCCCTTTGTTTCAGCTCTAATGACACAGCGACACAGCCGATTCTGCTCGATAGAGTCTGTAATGTATTAGAGTTTCACAATGTAGAGACTGGCTTCCCATTATCAGGTGAAAGAATTCCTGTGTTTTGTATTGGGGGATGAAAATCTAGCAGTGGGGAAAGAGAGGCAGAAAGAAAGAAAAACAGGAATAAATATGATCAAAAACAATGTTTCCTTTCTATTTAAATGACATGGCGAAAGCACAATGCTGCAGCAGGTTTTCACGTACAAGCCTGCTTCACAGCTTCAAACACTGAGGTCAACTCTTCCTCCTTATGCTGGTACTTAAAAAATGGAAAAGGAAAAACTGCATTTAGGGCCATTGAGCTGAGACCAGTGCTACTATTTCTGGCAGCCTTTGCTGTCAGCCTCTTGAAATGCTGAAACAAAGTTTTCACTTGTTTAACATCTGACTGAGTAATATCAGTGTGGAGTAAATGAGAGCCAAAAATTAATTCACCTTATACAGTTTTCCTAATCCCACTGGGAGAGCTTCATTTTCACTATGAAAAAAAACCCCCGACACATTCCTGCTCATCATTGTGATACCATATTGTCTTTGTCTGGGTATTACTCTGCAACCTCGCTAGTGTGCCAGTGTTGGCATGCATGGAGTCATCTTTGCGTATATGAGCCTGTTTTTTCAGCATTTTCACACAATTGTGTCCCAGCCGTTAATTTTCATTGCTAATTGTGCTTTGATTTGATGAGGGGAATTGAAGATTCTTTCCATATGATCGCACACTCAAGTGGCTGTTTACATGTGTGTGACAATCATTGCATGTCTTGGTGAGCGCTGCATGTGCACACCTGTGTAGGTGTGCATGCGTTCACCTCTGATGGTGGCATTTCTAATGGTGCCTTTCACTGCAGAACATGGTGAATAGATGATAATTATTACCAACTGTGCTAAAAATACCACATCCACGCTGTAGGGTGAAACCTCCTCCATCACTATTCGGGGTTTATTATGAAATGTTTGTGTGGTTTATTGCTATTGGATACATATTTGGCTGGCAGCGGTTTGATAGGAATTTCCTTATCTATCCTTTCCAGAGCTCTTCTGCTTCCATGTGAAATTGGCACGGTAATCTGCTGCGATTTTCCTCCCTCACTCTTTTACCCGCAATGCTCATGTACTGTAAATAGGAAGGCAGAGAGCAGTCTCCCATGCCCTCTGCAACCAATGAAATCCTTCCTAGGAGGTTGGAGACAAACAGCCAATTGCCAAGCCTGATGTTCACTGAAAACGTAGCCCCAATCTGGAGGGAGCAGCAGGAGAGCAGGAGAGAAATGCTTAATCTTTTATTTATTTTTTTGTTGTTGTTGTTCTCATACTCCCCTGTCTGGGGCATCGGCATGGAGGGCTGAGGGTGGCCACATGCTTGCCAATTTACCAATTTACCGTTCTCATTACGAGCAAAAAATTATTTGACCTCTACGTGTCTTTTTTATCTCAGAGTGTTTCCCTTCTTACTGACCTGCCACATACACAAAGAGAAGATGGGTTTTCAAGCCATTGATATCAAAGTTGGCCTCAGCTGTCCAATGTACGATGCACAATTACACTCCACACGTTGCGTGTCTCCTGCTCCACCAGCTCAGCACACAATGCATTTTAAGGTATCCTCGTCAACAGAAAGGTTCCCCATAAAAGATGCTATCCTGCTCCTGATGAGAGTCTTAAAAAGAATGAGCTAGTTTCACACAAAACAGCCTTTTTTTTTTTTTTTTTTTTTACCTGAATGATCCTCAGATGCGTATCATGTTATCATGTCATTGTTTGTGTCACAGGTGTTTTTCACACTTCAACTAAGCCCATTTCAAGCTTCTCAGTATCTGCGCGTCTCAATAAACAGCCAAACAGGGGACGTTTGTGTCACACGGATGGAAATGAGCATTTTGCTAAATCCGGCATGTTTACAGTAACCTCATGAAGAGATGACCTGTTCATTAATATGCACTGTCCCGTCCAAATAAACTAATAACTATAGGTAACAAAGGACAAACAAAACATTGTGCTCTTATGTATTATCAGGCTATGAGAAGCATGATGAAATATGATTTGTTTTTAAGCTGTTCTTTATTCTTTCGTGATGGAGCATAAACCAAACAACTTGTGATATTAAACTGAACTAAACAGTGTAATTCAAACTATCCAGTCACTTATGCTCATACGTTTTATTTCTGCCAATGATTTTTTTTTTCTCAGAGATGGAGGCAATAGAGTGAATCAGCAATGTCCTGCTCTATGTAGCTATACATACCAGATATGCATATATCAAACATATGTGATATGAACAAATATATATGTCAAACTCACACAAGTAGTCTTATTTATTTTCCTTTACTTTTTGTTTCACCATGTTGAGAAGTTTGCATTAAACCAACACATCATTTGGGGCCGTCATCCTTACTTGAACCTGTGCCATATTTAAAATCTCCCTTAAAAGCAGTATCTTACTTTAAAAGTACATCGTGAGCCTCCACTTGGCCTTTCCTTCAAGTTATTTACTCAATCTGCTGTCTTGTTTATCCGCTGATTACCTATATCCTTCCCCCCTAGTTGTTTTCTAGTCACATTTCCACACTCTGGAAGTGGTGTCTTCCCTTTCCCCAGCATGCAGAAAGAGAGGAGGAAGGTGGGTGAGGGAAAGAGTTGAGTCGAAGTGGAGATTAGAGTTAAAAGTGAACACCAGAGGGTGGAGCGTCACGGTCAACCCCTTCCCACATCACATGTGGCGTCTTCACTGTCTCGCACTCCCTCTGTACCCCTGAAGGCCGTTGATCCTGTGTTGTGCTTTCTGCAGCAGGAGCATTTATCAGAATCAACGAGGGGTGTTTCTACTCATATGTGAGGGTGCATATGTGGGTTGTGCGCTCATATTTATTGGCTGTGCATGAGTGGGTGCACACGGGACACCAAGCTGAACAGGTGCTCCTCAATGAGGCTAATAGGACTTTTGGCTTAATGCAGGGTGAGCATATGGGTCCTTTTTTTCTTTTAATAAAGAAAAGAGCAAAAGAACCATTTTTGTCACTTTTCACCAAGTAAACTTTATCGGGAACTGCAAAGCAAGTTTAACCATTAAAATTAAGGTAACACAGCATGAAGCTTATATATAGTTTTGTTACACATAGTGTATCATCATTAGTAGATTTGTTGTTCTTGGTTCTTGGTCATTTGGCCATTTTAGCTTTAATAGCTGTTTCTTTCTTTGTATCTAGTCAAGTGTACAAATATATATATATATATATATATATATATATATATATATATATATATATATATATATATATATATATGTATATATAATAAACACAAACTAAATTCTAAAGCCTTCAGTGAGCCAAATCCAAATCAAACCCTGGCAGGGCAATGGAAGAACATGCAAACCCACATAGAAGAGCTTGGCTTTATACTTAAACCTTCTTGCTGTGAACCAACATTTCTACAGATGTTTCCAAAATAAAATTTAATTGAATGAACTGTATTGTTATGGTGCTATATCTGTGTCGTTCTCAGTAAAACAGTTCACTGATATACATTTTATCAAACAGATAAATTCTTGAACCCAATAACTGTTGATATGATCATTTAAATGTTGAAAGTAGCTTTTGATTTTCATTTTTTTTTACCAACTTATTACTGCTTCATAATGCTTTATCTAACTCATCCAGTGAACAATTTAAGATCACCAATAAACCTCAAATGCACATTCTTGGACTGTGGGAAGAAAACCAGTGCAAAGAAAGTCATAATAAGAGTGGATTCATGCACAGGGAGAACATACGACCTCCTGTACTTGAACTTTCGCACCGTGAGATTAAAAGGGCTAAATATGACTCGACTTACAGCTTCTCAATCACTCTTTGGTGAATTTGCTTTCTAGTTTTTCCGTTAAAGGTTCATATAAGGCTCAATTTTTTTCATTAACGACAGATGGCTTCACATAATCTTCAAGCTATTTGATATTGTGCAGAACACATCGCAGTTTGTGCATCATCACATCATTGCCCAGTCCAACGCTTCACCATAGCAATTTCAACATCTTGCTTCACAGTTGGTCTGAGGTTCTTCTCCTGAAAGCTGTTTGTGGTCGCAGCCAAACCTGATACACTCACTGATACGTTGCACAAACAACTCTGCATCTCATTTATCTAAGTCTTAAATCTATTTATTTAAGTTTTGGTCATTTGTTAATGCATATCACTTTTTTGTCAAGGCACATTTTCAAAGAGGATTGAGTGTTTGTTTATTCAGATATGTTGAATTAAGTGTTTCTATTAGCTAAAATGTAATTATTCATGCACATGTACACTCATTCATTTGTACTATGTGTTATTGTGTTATCATTTCAGTCAATACATCATTAAGCTTGTGATGTGAAACAATAGCTATCACACAATGAATTCTTATCTTGTAGTTCCAGTGTGAGACCTGGAAAATAGTCTGTTTTCTTTCTTTTTTCTTTTTTTTTTTTTACCTTCAGCCAATCACATCATCCTCTCCATCTCTGTCTGTCCCGCACTGAGTGGGTAGGTGTTGAAGGTACATTTGCGATCTCTCCACATAATGCACTGCAGCGTTAAAGATCAGCTTGTTAACACCATGATCGGGGACTGCATTAGTGGCTCTGGGCACTCCTTCACTGTAACACTGGAAAAGCATAATTGAGTTACTCAACACATACACCCACACTTGAACACACACACACTCTCACTAACACACACATTTACGTGGCCTTAAATTATGCTCTGAAGCCTACACTGTTGCAAATACACTTTACATGCACACCACAGTTTGCCCTCTGGTTCCATCGCACACCCACATTCACTCTGACACTGTTGAAACTGAAAAGTTGTGTAATTTTAATCAAACTTAAAGGAGACATGTTGTGAATGTAAATGAGCCTATTAGCAGACTAATTAAGAATATAGTACATTTACTCTCTTCTCGCTTTATATTTTCTCTACCTCTAACAGCTCAGGTTCCTGGTTGGACTGAATGGAGTCCTCAGTAGAGTTTGCATGTTGTCACCACATTTACATGGGTTTCCTTCCACAGTCCAAAACTGGTGTTTGGGTGTGTGTGAATGTGAGTGTGTGTGATTGGCCTGTGATTTGTCCTGGGATGGACTAATGATGGATAGATGGATGGATGGATACTATAAAGGTGTTGCTCCTATTTTCTCCCCAACATTCATCAAAACACCGCAAAATTCTGCACAGGTTAAATTGTTTTAAACTCGGGGTGTCAAGCGTAAGGCCCGCAACAGGCTCGTATCCAACTCTCCAAACCACCAAACAAATTGTGAACATTTCAAAGAAAACATTGATTTTCAAAGACATATCCGAAGAGTAGCAGACATGACACAACTCTGAGACCTGAGCTGAGATACAAGTGATGCCGGGATGCTGTTGGGTCGGGTTGTAACAGCATGCAAGATAGCTTCCTCATCACCAACAAACTAGATTAGCATCAGAGCCATGTTGTCAGTGTGAGTCTGTAAAAACATGCAGAATGCAACATCTACGAGAGGTTTTTGGGGCATTTTTGCACTAGAAAGTATCATTAAAAATGGATTAATATTGAGATTGTAGTAATTTTTGGTAGCGATTTTTTTTTGTTTTGTGCAAATATAAACTTTTTTTACTCTGTGTCACGACAAAGAACAACTTTAAAGTTTAACTTTAAAAGCTTATTATGGCACCATTTTACCAGTTCGACCCACTCAAGATGAAATTTGTTATTTTAACTTAATATTTATGTCATGGTCATTAAATTAATAAAGTATAAACATTTTAATTCTGAATTTCGTAAACCTTTTTTTTTTTTCATTGTCCCCCAAAATTAAAATGCAAAACAAATATAATTTCCAGCCATCAGATTCAAGTAAACTTCCATAACTAATGGTGCTGCCTCACTTGTGAAGGGACTTCCTTTAGTTGCATTTCTTCCCTTGAATTTTCATTCAGGTGACACTCAAGGATTTGAATTACACTTCATCCTTCATCTTCCTAACACTCTCTTTTCACACTGGCTCAGGAAGGACAAACTCCACAGAAAAAAAGCCTCATTGGCCACTGAGGTTTTACCTTCTGTAACACAGTATTGCCTTCCTCAGAGGCTTAATGGTGTAAATTGACCAGACACACCTGTTGTGAATATTAATTAGTCTCAAGAGTTTTGCAAAAAAAAGTTGACTGTGATGTTATGGAAGTCAAACTGAAGTGTTAAGCTTTTCAAAGAGGACATAGTTGGAATCAGTTGTATTCATATCAAAAGAAAGATGAGCATTATACCGGTGATCCAGCACAATGTTTTGAACAAATCTTTTTCCAAATGATGTTTGGAAACTATTTAGGCTGAAGTTTAGATTGATCTGTTTTGTTTTATTGCAGCATTTATACAGATGGAAGATCAAGATGGGCACAGCCAGTCAGATGAGGTAGACAGACTCAGAGAACAATATGAGCCTGTCACAACCTGACATGCAATAATGGTCTCATAGATAGAGCTGATGGGAGCCAAACCTTACAATTGAGGACTGCGTGCAATAAGAAAGAAAATCCTCCTGTGACATCGGTAGGAGACATAAAGCAGCGACGAGCTCGATGAGGATTGCATACAGCATGTGAACAATGGATGGAAGGAAAGAGGCTAAGCCAGAAAAAGAAAGTGATAAATCACATTGGGAAGAAGAGAGAGAGAAAACTGCAGGGAACAGGTACGGAGATGACGGTGGCAGAAAGGGAACAGAGTGAAGATGCAACGAGGCCATGCCTGCAGTGAATGGACTGGATTTTATCTTTGTGAATTAACTTTTTGAAATCTCCTCTTTTTGGATTCTGCAGTTCATATTAGGCTAAGATATGATAATTCGCTTTAGAGGATCTTTAGCACTGTAGTTTTGCGTGTGCATGTGTGTGTGTTTATGTGTGTGAATAAGCAAGACTGACAATATCCGACTTGAGACTCAGCTCCATTTAGCTCCTTTTTGCTCATTGCATCATTTACACAGAGGTTATGTGTGCTTCTTAAAGCTGTTGAGTGATTTGTGAAAAAAAAAAAAAAAAAAAGGTTTTTGTTAAATAAACCAAAGAAATGAATCAAAGCTTGAAAGAAACACAGAACAAATAATTGGTCAATCACAGGGATAAATGGAAGCAGTCAGGTGAACACTTTCCAGATGATCATTTCAAATCATGCTTTCTTTGAGGGTGTCACACGTTTTGGACTGAGCAGCCATACTGAGAGACCAGAGGGAGTTGTGTAGGTGATAATGAGTTTTAATTATAGCTGCCTCTGTACAGGACACCATTCCCCCTTTTAACAGGAAACACAGATCCAGTTGCATGAGGTCTACATATCAGGTGTAGTGGAAACATGAGCGAATACATGTCAGCATTTCACTGCTGTGTGAAACCCTGGTTCCTATTTGCAGCCTCACCAAAATTCTCACTGTCCTGTTTTTGTCTTTTCACTTAAAGTCGGACAGTTTAGATGAGGGTTTTCTAGTGAGCTGCTTTATTTGTGACTCAATAATTTCCATTCAAATGAACATGTACTCAGTGACTTTGTTTATAAAGCATTGTTCTCTGAATGCATGTTTTTGGTTTCATTACAAGAACAACCAACAGCACCCACTAGTGGCTCGACATCATTTTCAGCGTTTTTGTCATTTGTATCTAAATGGACATTCTTTTCAAGCGGGAAACCTTTCTGAAATGACAAATGCAAATATTAAGCATTTTCACTTGGAACGTTGTTGTGTAAACAGAGCCTGATAATCAGTTTGTGTTTTACAGATTTCTTTGTCTAAAACATTTGTTTTCAGTAAATTTCAGACGTTGAAGCTGCTTCGATCTCCAGTCAGCTGATCTGTAGTAGTTTTTGATATGATCAGTGTGAAGTTGATTGCCTTGGATTTTGAAACCATTTATCTTTAAAAGGCCTGAAAAATCATACCCAGACAACTTAAAGGTTGCTCCAGAATGCTAATGTGACGTTTATCTCTGAGTTTAATACTCTTCATGAGCATTTCCACTCTTATGTCAGTAATGACATATTTCATATTTCTTAGCACCGCGGGTTGCTTTGCCTTTGCAAGATGACATAAAACACCTCCACTTTCTTTTCTCCTTGAAAGCATGGGTTGTGAAACACTCCATAAACTCAGAACAGCAAAACTGAAATAAAAAAAAGTCCTTGCCATACTCTAGCAATTTGAATTCTGCTCATACTTTTAGCCTGAAAAAAGAAAAAGAAAAATACTGGTCATTGAAAATGGCTGCCATCCCAAACATCATAAAAGGTCAATGTGGATCAGATTTTCACAAGTGGTGGGTCAAGATCTAAAAGTGAGCTGCATACTAATCTGCTGTTCTGCAGAGGATATATGCTGGCTGAAAAAAGCTGTGTCATGCACTCCTTGGCATTGTGTAAAAGGTTGTTGTGTGTTTGCTGAACAGATCAAACTCCTGCTTTCACACACTCTTGAGTGCATAAAAGGATGTTTTTTTCAAACTTGTCTTCATCCATGCAGGACAATACAGAGTGTTATACAGGTGTTAAGGAAGAGGGGAAGTTGAGGCAGAAATATGCAACACTGTGCTCCCTCACCTTGAAATGACAGTGTTCCCCTTGATAAAAGCCTAATAAGTCTAATCGGGCCTGATTAATTACACCGATAGGCACTGCGTTTGCCAGCCTCATTGATGGCTTTATCTGTGTTTCGCACTGCGCTGAAGGGATGATGGTGGTTCTCGGGAGAATCTGGTCAGATTCAAGCCAAAAGAAGGTTACTAGTGCTACAATATTGAAGCCAGGGTGGAAAGGTGCATCGTTCGGTGCCGATTGCAAACAGACCAGTGGCACTTGTGTTATTTGGTGCTGAATGGACAACACCACACAGTGACTTAAAGATGTGTACTCTATATTTTGTACCGCTCACTGATTCACTCTATAATTGAGCCTGGAGTACTTGCAGTTTCACCTAACTCATTTCTTCAAAATCACAGACCAAAAAGTGTCTGTCCCTCTCCTGAATGATAACACATGTACCCAGGCTTTGTGTTGGACTCCAGGGAATAGCAATTCATTCTTTCAGCAGCCCTTTTCAAACTCAATTCTCTTGGTGATTACAAGAGAAATCAATGTGGCCTAAAGCCATGTAATCAACACTGCTCTCCTGCACAAGGCGGAGAGCCTTTGCTCCTACCATTGTTATCACAAGTGTGAAACAGTACATTACATATTTTAATTAAGTGGGTCGGACCAGTTTTTGTTTTTAAAGTCGAGTGAAATAGCACCTTGTACCTTACACTCCTGCGTACCTGTCATAGTTTTGAAGATTTTGATAGTGATGTGGTGAGTTGAAGCTTATTTAACATGTTTGATGTCTATAAAGGAAAATTACATGAGGAAAGAATTTCAGTTCTCATTTCTTTATGCTCACAAGGCAAGCCTCATAATAAATGATCTTCTTCACTATTGCCTCATCGACCGCTCTTTATCAGATAGCCATGCATGCACAGGGAGAACATGCAAACTCCAAGGTTCTTCACTTGTATTTTCCATGCTTATGTATGTATATGCACAGCTCTGAAACACATATACGGTACGTGAAGAATTATACACATTAAGTATGCTTTTGCCACGTTTGTTGTCTTTTGTTCTGTGCCAGCCTCTTGCAGGCGTCAGTCCTGTAAGGTATCTTAGACTTCAGAGCCTCTGGGTCGCAGGGATTCATGTACTCTATATTTATCTGGCTCTATGATTTATTAATAGTCTCCTCAGTATGCGCATTACTAAAAATACATTGGCGGCAGAGCACCTCATGCAGCATCAAGCTAAGAAAGGCAAAGAGATTCGTCAACTCAGCAGTTTTCCAGCGTAGCAATCTGCACGTCTGGGATGATCCAAGGATTCAGGTTACTTCAGTGTACTATACTCTCTGACTCAGCGCTTTAGTGAGCCAATCCTCCGATATGTTGATAGCATGATTCAGCAGGTCAGATGTGTAGTCCCAAGAGTGAATCATCAAGGTTTTTCTGAGTGTTTTTGCATCTCTCCTGCTGTCTTCTTTCCAGTATGAATACTTCAATGCAGTACTAATCAACGAGGTGGATGAGGAAGGGAACAGTGTGGAGCTTGGAGGAGAGTTCATCCTGCAACCCAACGATCATTTCAACAATCTTTCAGTCAACCTGAGTCTCAGCGTGGTGCAAGTGCCCACCAACATGTACAACAAAGGTATGTCCACGTTAAAGTATAAAGTTCATACATGTACATCACATGAGTGTGTGTCAGGCGGAGTATTTGAGTTCATTGACTGTAACTCTTTGGATCATCCTTGCCACACTGACTTAATTAGCAGTTAAATAATTACCCTTCTGCTAATTCACTGTCCTCTCTGTCCAAACAGTGAAGTCACAGCCTTGTGCAATGCTCGGTGGACAGAGTGAGTGTCATGTTGGCTTAACCCAGCTACCAGAAGCAAGGAAATTATGTGAAGGGAGAGAGAAGAAAAGAGGGGGGGAAAGCAAATTAGAAAGAAAGTAGGTTAAGTCAGACTGATGGAAGGTCTGAGCAACAGATTAATTGCGGCTAGGTGGAAAAAAAAGGGAACGAGCAAGTGAGAGTGACAGGAGGAGAGTGAATGAAATGGAATTAAATGAAATGAATAAAAGTGGTAGAAAAGTGAGTTTGGCAGGCTGGCAGCCTGATACGGGGAGAGGAAGAGTAATTTTGATTCGATTCACAAGCAAATGAGTAAAATCTCACACACACGTGCACATGCATGTTCCCGGCTTTAAGGGTTTCAGATCTGCAGGCTTTGTTCGCACATAACGTGGATGTATTGGCAGACACTTCAGGGTGCTTGCAAGTCAAAGACTTTCTGTTCTATGAAAGGATGCAGAGAGGCTTGTATTTGGAAGAAGAAACTGCATGAGAAGGATGGATACTTCTCATTTTTCTTTCAACATTTAACCTTGAGTAAAGCTACATACACCATACAACATACAAAATATAATGTGGAGGAGATTTGGCCTGAAGATACATTTATGCATGTCCGTAGTTTCTAATTGGATTTACACATTTTTGAATTGGTATGAAAGAAAAGAAAAAAAATATACTGACAGTGGGTAATAGATGGTATTGAGTACAGCGTGTGAGCTTCGCCATGGATAGGATCTGCTCCACCATTATTTGTTGCAGTTCTTAAACAGATAATGGCCCTGTTATGAGTTTATATGTTACTCTACAATAACCCAACAATATATAGCTATACTGAGGCTAAAATTCAATGGTTTGAATGTCACTCTCCTCGTCTCAATTTTTCAGTTTCCTCAAAAAAACAAAACATGTGCTTATTGTAATAAAAATATATTGTGATACATTTTTCAGAATCTGTGGACTAAATCGTAAAACATTTGCATGACCGCTACTCTGTAATTGTATGTCTTCATGTTTCTTCATCACTCTGTTGTGACGTGATTCATATTTTCATGTATAATTTGGACCTAAATGAATAATTATGTCGGTAATAGGATGGAAAAGAGCTTTTTTCTCTATGAAAAAAAGGCACATTTATCATGTTGGTGCATCCAAATGGAGTTTTAGCAGCACATTCATGAGTTTCAATGTCTCATGAATGTTCCAGAAAAAAAAAAAGCTTTCTAGAGTTACCACTTTAAAGTTACCACTTTAAATTCTGGTTGAGTTGCTTCACTCGCCACTGAAGCTGGTTACTGGGGAAAGTAGCTGTTGGATTACAGAAGCTGTTGGAGAAATGGCAGCATATCTATTTCATAATCGGCAGTTTCCTCATTACTGATCAAAACAGTGATGCAGTGCAGCGCATATTCTACACATATTGTATAATTTAATATCCAATATTAAAAATGTGCAAAAGCTGATTTGCACCTCTGACTTTGCCTTATTGATTTTAAAAAGTAATCAAAGCAAGGCAGCTTTATTTGTGAAGCACATTTCTGCAACAACACAATTCAAAGGGCTTCAGAATAACAAACATATACGGTTGGAGAGACCAATGAAAAAGATTAATAAAAACAAGGGGAAGATAAAACATGAACACAATGAAATTTAAAAAAGAACAAGTAATTAAAAAAGAGAACATTAAAACTAAGAATGCTAAAAGTGTTCAAGTGAAGACTGAAGGTGAGCACTAACTTTTAATCTCACATCTCTGGCTCCAAAAACCACTACTTCAGTTTTCATCTTTGTGTAACATCCAAAGGTTGCCCACTTCAATCTAATCTATTTCTTTTATTTCATGTTCAGCAGTGTAAATTGCCTTGTGTCTGAATGGTGCTATATAGAAATACATTTTCTTTGCCTTGCCTTCAATCCCCTCATTCAGTTGTTATATTGGACTGAAGCCTCCTGGTGAGAGGGGTGATGTCAATCTGTGTGACATCTGCATAGTTACTATAGCACATTTTATTGTTATTTAAAGTCTGGGCCTGTGGTAGCAGAGCAGGGTTGTGAAACATAAGGTCTGTGGGCCAAAAAGACGCTTCAATCTAGCCCCGAACATATGGACGTTTTCATCACGTGTACTCACAACAGCCTCGCAAAAAAAAAACCAACAACTTAAAATTAATTTCAGAGGTTCTTATGGTAATATTTTGCCAGTTCAGCCCACACAAGATGAAATTGTTCTGTATGTGCCCTTGAACTAAAACTTGTTTTTACATTTTGGAATGTAAACAGAAGTGGGCCCAGGATGGAGCCTTGAGGAACTCCACATGTACTTTTGCTCTAATTACCAATTGACACTTAGAAGTCATAGAAGATTGAGTGGGGGCGTGTGCATGTATGTGTGTGTCTATGTGTGATGTTGTTTATGGAATCTGTTTTTCTGGGGGTACCTCACTGTGCCATCAGTATTTTGAATGAAAGGAGAGGCTGTTTTCCTACATGCAGCCGTCAGTCGCTGTCATCTGTCCAATTTTCCCCCCAATGCTTCTGAAGAGCTGGCTGAAGCCTCGGCAGTTCATAAATTGTTTTGGTGTCGGCAGTGATAAATGTGCGTTTTACCCCATGATAGCAGAGAGATTCTCGCCCCTGGAGATTAATCGCAGAGAGAGCGTGCTGCTATCAAACATCCATCTTCCAGCCTCATATTGCAACAAAACACAGCCCATACAATCATTTTTAAGAGCATACATGACAGGAACATGTAGTATGGATCCACAAATGCTTGGGCGCATTTCGAGCAGGTCAATATTTTCTAATAACTGAACTCTGGAGTGTTCATATCCGTATTAGTTGACAACAGCCTTCTGAAACATGTTTGTCCAAATATACTTTTACAGAGGTTCTCTAACAGCTATTAATTAGAAATTATAATTAAAAAAAAATATATATATATATATATATATATATAAAGATTTTTTTTATTATTATTATTTTATTTTTATGTAAAGTAAACTCAAATTCAGAGTAATGTCAACATGTGTGATTTGACATAGCATGTAGGCTTTGTGTAATCAAATATGTAGTGTTTGACACTGTAGTAAACTCTTTAAGAACTATTTATTTTATATCTGATAACAGTAAAAATTCTGTTACCGTAAATTCTTTTTTTCACAATTTCTGGAACTATTAACATGGTAGCTACTAGATTGACTGGATTTATTTTGAATATATGGCTATCGTATTGTTAGAAAAATGTGTAATGAGTGAGTACGTCTGCCCCTTTTTCCAGGAAACCGTCAGCTTTCTATGTCTGACAATTCTGAGTGTTTTTGACCAAACTAAAAAGCTCATGTTACATATTTGTGGCCCTGGTGAATCTTGTTTCTGACTGGATCATTAAACTATGAGTGTCCTAGAAGATAGTATGATAAATGGTCTTAAAAACTCAATTTAGTTACCGTACATTCTGGTGGTTTTTGAATTATCTAGATTGTAGTTCAGGTGTAAAAAAGGGCATAAATATATACTGCACATCCCACATAACACATTGTGATCTCTTTTAACTTCAGTTAATAATGAAAAAGGATATTGATAAAATAATAATAAACCAAATAATTTTCTTCCCCTGTCCTTGTGACACAAATGCTTTGCTCTTCCAGATCAGACAGTGGTAAAAACAAAATGCTTAAAAATAACCCAATGAGAGCAGACTGGGTATTTCAGGTAAGGCAAGTGATATCAAAGAAATGCTCTGCTCATATATGAAATCTATTACAAGTTATTCAAGCTTTTGAACAATTAACTATAGGGGAAGAAAAAAAATATATGAAGGCTTTCTTGACATATTCACTTACATTTTCCTTCAAAATCACCTTTTTAACATTTCAATTGAAACTCAATATTTACCACATATATATCTGTAACTCTTTAGATCTTTTATGATTCTGCACTTCCTCATTTTCCTCTAACCTCATCCTCTTATCATTGGAGATAACTCAATAACATGAATAATGCAAACGTTAATAAGTTGGTTTCAGATATCTCAGATCTCTCCGAATAGTGCGGCAAATAAGTGACTCGGTCTTTTAATCTGAGTACGCACACTCGTGTGAATATACAGAATCATGGCGGCTCCTTTGTTCCGACTGACACGAGGAGTGCATTAGTTGAGATGAATTTAAATGACAGCTTAGGGTGAAAGTGGAGCCCGTACTCGCTTCCTCATTATGATGACTTCAGATTGTAATAGACACTCAAACTGCATCAGAAGTGACTGTATTGTTGTGTAAATGGCGCCTGGATGGAATCCAGCCTCCTCTCCACTTCACTCCATAGAGGTGGAGGGGTGTTTACTATCAAGAGAGGGCTTTATAGAGCGAGCTTCCAGAAGAATTATTCAATCATGGCTTATTGGCATGACTGTTGACAGCCGAACAATGTTGCCAGCTTGGAGATGATGGCAAATGTGTTATCTGCTCTCCCTTCTCTCTGCCCATTAGGTACTTGTCTGTCTGTATGTCTGCCTCTCTGTGATGTTCTCTGTCTCTCCGTCAGACTGTTTTGTTTCTCCACCTCTCTCGGAAGGGTATTGTTTTTCTGCCTCACTGTAGGATTGTGTCTGTTCATCCTTTTCTGTACCTATCATCCGCATCACTCTGCTTCTGGACCAAGAAGGGAGCAACTGTAATAAGCTTGGTTTCCTGGCCTCCAACCAGCACATGCACCGCTCCCTCAGGCTGTAAACTGAAAATATACTTCAGTTATTGGATATAGAGTATGGGTGGAATTATGGGTAAATCATATAGATTCACATCTGTATGTGTGCACACACAATGAGGGGATCTTTTATATTAGCCTGGATATTTTAAACTTTGTCTATTTTACATCTCTTTATTAAGAAAACACATACATGGGTTATGTGTTTAATGCAAACCACATAAACAGTACCGATATTCAAATATGCATCATGTCACCTATACTGTGTTTCTTTCATTTACATTTGATTTGTTTTCAGCCTGGAGCTGTCCATGAGTGTGTGTCACTTTATATTAAAATCCAAAGTGGTGTGACTTCCTGGGAGGGTTGTGGGGAAGTCGACCTTCTCCTCCGGTGGATGCATCCTACCTTCTGCTGAGCATATTTACTGCAGGGTGGGATAGCATTCATCTCCCCTGCCAAGTGATTAAAGCTGCTTTACCTGACTAAAAAATACTCCAAAAATGTATTTTAAGTCGAAGCAGAGCTGTCATCTCTCAACCTCTCAGAGAGAAACTCAGATAATTGTCAACATGAAAGCTGTTTTTTTTTTTTAACCCATAGGCAATAATTGGCAGGTGTTTATAGTCAGTAGAAGTTATATTAAGTGTCTATGACTGGTTACATCCATAACATGTATCATGCTCTTACATTTTATTTTGTCTGCATCATTGATTATTTAATCTTTTTTTAACAAATAGTCATCACCAAGGTTGATTTTTGGGTCTTGACTTGAAATTTAACCAAATATTGTTTGTAATTTTTGTATTTTGCCTTTGCAGGAGAAGATCATTCACAATCAATCACACAGCTGCTCTTCTTAATCTTTGTTTTCTGTATACGCATCTTTTCACTTTTTCTGCCCACAATTGTGTCTCTGTCTGTAATAAATAGGCTCTGATAGTGATCTGTGGATGTGCGGTTTGTGATATGATAAACAGGAACAATCATTCATACTTATAGTTAGAAACAATGTTTCTAATTCAATGTCAATGTTTTTTTGTTTGTTTGGTTGTTTTTTTTATGTGTTCTTCTCAGACTCTGCAATAGTCAATGGAGTTTTCTGGTCTGAAGCCTTGAACAAAGTCTTTGTGGATAACTTTGAAAAAGACCCTTCACTCATATGGCAGTACTTTGGCAGTGCCAAGGGCTTTTTCAGGCAGTATCCAGGTAAGTGTGTATTTGATATGTCGGTGGATTTGACAATGATTAAATGTTTTGTCTCCTAAAGCAGGACAGCTTGTGTGAAACACTGAGGGGTAGCAAGGTGGGAGAGAAGAGAGCATGAGAAGAAAAACTTTGGTAAAAGAGATAATGTTTGCAAAGACCAGAGAAAGAGTTGCGATCACCATTAAAAGAAAAAAATTAATTAATGAAACAGGTAGAGTGAATTAAATAATAGATGCTGTATATTTAGGAAAGCTGTGAAATCGGTTTCATTGAAAGTCTTACAACGGTTGATTATCAAGAAAATAAGGATTTTTTTTCTTTTGAATCTGCAGACGAAATTTTAAAAAAATGTTTGAAGTGCTCTTATTGTGCCATTATAAGACTTTCTCGTGTAATCATTGTTAGATTTCTGAACTGACAATACAGAATGAAGTCATTGACGATGTCGATGAAGTTGATGAAATGAAAACAAAAAGTGGTTAATAGTGCTAAAAGCCAAAGTTACAATATCATCTCTATTAGGTTAAGAAGATTTGTGTAAATTCCTTACATTAAAAATGGTTAAATATGTATTACCCTTTCATAAGTTGGGCTTTATGACTTGTCCAGGACTTGAGCTCAAAGTTATGGACTTAACACAGGACTTGAAAGCAAATACTTGTAAAAGACTGAAGTAGTTTTATGAATGATGCAAATTATTTTCGACCAGAAAATTCTCCTTTGGCCACAGCATTACGTAAGATCTCATTTCATTGTTTTTGTGTATGGCATGTGATGCTCTCCAAGGAATCAAATGGAAGCCTGATGAACATGGAGTCATAGCTTTTGACTGCCGAAACCGGAAGTGGTACATCCAAGCAGCCACCTCTCCGAAGGATGTGGTGATCCTGGTCGATGTCAGCGGGAGCATGAAGGGTCTGAGACTGACCATCGCTCGACAGACTGTCTCCTCCATACTGGACACTCTTGGAGACGATGATTTTTTCAACATCATTGCTGTAAGTCCATGCAAAGCCACACATAGACACAAACACAACATAGTACCAAATCCTCTGTCTCGGATCAGAAGGAAAGCTGGAACGAATCAGCTTTTTCTCTTGTCACGCTCACAACCAATTAGCAGTTATCTGAATGAAGATTTGAAATGCAAAAGAGACAGTTTGTGATTGGTTCCTGCCTCAGGCACATAAACTATTGTTATCGTATTTCAGTCTGATGCAACTCTGCAATAATCTGTGCGTGTGTGTGTGTGTGTGTGTGTGTATGTGTGTGTGTGTGTGTGTGTGTGTGTGTGTGTGTGTGTGTGTGTGTGTGTGTGTGTGTGTGTGTGTGTGTGTGTGTGTGTGTGTGTGTGTGTGTGTGTGTGCGCGTGTGTGTGTCCAATGCGGTTCACCACCAAAACACAGCGAGTTACTTAAAATCTTTTTCCACATTAAACCAAGTTTTCAGTATTTCAATATCATTTAGTATCCTTGTCATGTTATTTTGAAAAGTCTTCGTTTGAAATATAAATAAAAAGGGGGATTTGGCAATCGGGCAGAAACATATTGTTTTTCACAGACACTGTTTCAGAAGATGTGTCACTTTGACTGCTGTGTTTATACTTTCATCTTTTTATTTGTGACATTTATTACTGTGGTACTTTCACTGGGTTGCACACATTCTCTATGGAAATCATGTTTATTTTGTCATCAGCTGTAGTGGTACAAATTACGATATGTACACATTTGGCAGAAAAAAAAAGTAGTACTCAATGCATTGAGAGTTTGTGCACACGCACACAAAGATTAGAACAAAATTCCTGGCTTTGAACGAACACACCCCCATTGTCTTCCATGGACTTTGAAGTTTAATTCATACTGATGCATTTAAATGAGAATTGAGTATTATCACAGAATGCCAGGCACTGGGTGCATTGTGAACTCCATAGTTGAGTTTGTGCAATGTGTGCATATGCGTTTAGTCCTTTTTATCAAGATGTGTGAAGTTTGTAACATTGCCAGAGTTTTATTATATGCATAACCATTAAAACGCCTCTGTTTTCCTCCAGTACAATGAGGAATTGCATTATGTGGAGCCGTGCCTGAACGGGACTCTGGTCCAGGCAGATGTCACGAACAAAGATGTAAGTCTACTTTCCCTGTCCCCTGTTGTGTTCTCTTTGAGCTGAGCTGGAAATACACATCGATTTGAATTTATGTGGCCAAGCCTCTGGTCAGGTCAGGACTGCTGATCCATGTCAGCACAAAGTGATTTGAGGTTTAGACCTTACAAGTATATACGTGTTTTTATCCATACTGAGGTCATGGAGGGCTGGAACGGATCCTGGCCAGCGAGGGGAGAAGGAAGGGAAAACACTGGCACCAGTCCATCTCAGAACCAACACACACATTCACATCTGCAGTTTAGAGTCGATAATGAAATGAACAGCCATGTTTCAGCTCGGTGGGAAGAGGCTGTAGTACCTGAATAAAAGATCATGCAAATTGCAGCAGAACATTCTTAAAACTTTAACCAGGGCCATCGCTCGCAGTGGGACAACAGCACTAAACACTAACATTGTGACGCCATGACAATTATTTATTAATTACATATGTGTAGTACACACACATTGCGTGTGAAAGCAGGAAGTATGTGAGAATGCATGATAGAAAGAGCAAGAGGGTTTAATGTTAGTGTTAATTCTACTGAGTTTCTTCACTTGCTGGAGAGCTTATACTTTTGTTTTTTTACCTGGATGTCAACCATTAGGCTCCTGAGCCGAAACTGGCCAGCACGAGGCTCCAATCCAGATCGTCAAGCCACCACAAGTCTATTGTAGATTTTTAGATTTTTTTATTTATATATCAGGGTGTCAGGGTGTTTTTGAGAGTTCACTGTGTTTTGCACCAGAGGGTGTTACTAAATGCGACCTTATTTTGTAATTCTGGTCATTTTGGGTCAGAATCATCACTTATCTCTCTACCTCAACAAAAAAAATGCTTAAAATGTTCATTTAAAGGTTATTATATGGCACTGTTTTACCAGGCGGGCACACTCAAGATGAAATTGGGCTGTACATAGCCTGTGAACTAAAATGTGTTTGACATGCCTGCTTTAAAATGACACTAGCAGCAGTAAAAATGTCTGTGATGCTCACAGTATGTATGTACTGCATCCCCAGGTGCCTGCTAAAGAGCCATATCTTTCAGTTTCATGAACATTACTTTTAAAAATTTAATTTTTAACCTCTATTAGTCCGGGCCAAATGTTTGGGACGAAGCTGTTTACTAGCACATGCATGAAGGACTTCTTATTCGCCATGTGCAAGTACTGCAGAATTGTGCAAGTGTGTGGGTTTCTGTCGGCATTTCAACTTGTTTCTGTTTACTTCTTAGTGAGCGTACACTTATGCATATGGATTAACGTTGTGTATTTAATTCCAGATGGTAGTTTAATGTGGTGCAAGTCATCCAGCTAAGAGGGGAGGCAGTCTGCACTAGTAGATAAGGCTAATGTCTTTGACTTCAACTTGAGGGGAGGAAGTGGCTGTCACACTGGAGCCTTAAACCTACTGATCTGTTTTTTCCATATTTTTCTTTCTTTCTACCCAAAACAACTTTAACTGGGCAAAGAATGTTTGCTGTCAAGTTTCTATGTGACACTCATTTATTTGGCTGTATAAGTGAGCCGTCGTTTTGGCTAATTATGTTTGTCTCCCGGTATTTCGCGAGGTAAAATCCATTGCGTCCTCATTATACATCACACATGCACTTCGCCGATGGCCCTTAAAGGGAAACAGTTTTAACAGTACCCTCTTCAACTAGAAGTCCTCAATATGGTGTTTACATTATTTTCTCCGAGGGAAGAAAATGTTTTGGAATAGAAAAGTTTTATTGAGGTGACGTTTTAATCATCAACAGATGTTTCTTTCTTAAAATTTGCTTTCATTGATCAAATTGCCAATTGTGTAATTTTTTCCAGACATTATTGAATACACTAAGAACAATGACGCTTAAATAATATGCAGCAGTGCCCAAGTTAATTTAGTTTTCCGTCAACCCTTTTACTTTTTGTCATATTTGGATTTAGTTTCTTCGCTCCACATGTTCTCCAATTCGCATCTGATTCCACTCTAAACTGAAAAATTACAAACCAAAACAGGAGTTTACCAGTTATTATTCATCAGTCCATTTTCGATACAACCTTTGTTAGTTTCTGGAGCCAATCTGAGCTGATGGGCCAATTAACCTCAAGCGCATGTGTTTGGACTGTGGAAGGAGCCCAGGGTATGGAGAGAAAACCCGTGCATGCAACATGCACGCTCAGAAAGAGAAACGCTCCGAAAACCAGACTCAAACTCTCAAATAAAGCAAAATAATACACTGATACTTTATTGGTTTGACATTACATTGCTCACTGCGGTGTTGCTGATTGAGTGTTAGTATACAGCTGTGCGACTCACATCTGCACACATTCTGATTAAAGATGCATGATCTTGGACATGTGACGATATCTGATATGCAATATTTTCAAAGCCAAATATTGCTGAATACCGATTGCCGATAAAGATGTAATCTGGAGTGAACAGGGGCGTTAGTGCATCCGTTTCCTGCATCCCATTCACTATCTGTGCATTTCGAACTCCGTCGCATTGCATTGCCTGGGAGCTGCCTGCAGCTAATTTGCACAACATTAAATACAGCCCACTTTGTGCAAATAAGGGAGCGGTGATCCAACACCTCGCAAAACTAAATAAACATAAAATGTCTCAAGTGGAACCAAAACGAAGACAGGTTCAGCAACTGCACAGCTTATTTCTCACCTCAAATGTTTCCAGAAATACTTTTCACTGAAGTGTTTTGGGAATAAAACAGAAAGTTTGTGACCGACTCGCCATGTTGGTTTTGGAACTCCATGAGCAGACGGCCCCCGGGTGACACGTTTGT
Source organism: Blennius ocellaris (assembly GCF_963422515.1). Classification (NCBI taxonomy): domain Eukaryota; kingdom Metazoa; phylum Chordata; class Actinopteri; order Blenniiformes; family Blenniidae; genus Blennius; species Blennius ocellaris. The sequence continues at coordinate 19,230,915 of NC_137654.1, forward strand.
CCATTACTACATGCTACATGCTAAATATGATTAACGGATACGCTCTGATTAAAAGCGAGCTGGAGCATGTGCACACGGCACACAACAAAGGCAGTGATGTTGCACTGCCCTGTCCTTTACAAAAGTGATGCGGTTGAAGGGAAACCTCTTTTCAGGTGCGGTGCGTTTCCTTTGCAAGAAAAAGACGTCTCGGTGAACACGTAATAAGATGCTCATCATGTGATGGCGTCTACCTTTTTTTTTTCCCCAACTGTGATAAAAAGAAAAGATTGGCATAAGCCCATCGTCATGTCATATGATGTTTATTTTTTAATGGTTGTCGGGAGAGACCAATGTTTTGCTGATATAATTAGGTATCCCCAATTATTATTTTTTTCTCAGTCTATTACTTTTCTGCCTCCATGTTGAGATAAATAACTTGCCATTAAAAAAATGTAAAGCTTCAGCTTTAGCAAGCTGCAATTTAAGATATTTTCATTCATCATAACAAGATGCCAGCAACCAGATTTTTAATTTTTTTTTTAACCAACCGCTGTGATGATTTATGGGTATTAACAATGTCTGACGCATTGAGGAGTTTGATGTCCGCGGCACGTTTCAGAGCCTTGTGGTGCTGCACAAAAGATTGGGCACTTTCAGCTTTGCACGCCCGCACGCACACACACTTTAGTTCACTGCTGTGCTTTTAGAAATCACTCACATGCGAACCCAGAAGGACTCTCAAACTCTCACACCCAGTAGGTAAATCTTACTTTGCTCCAGGATACAACTTCTTTGTCGAAACCGATTATTTTTTTATCAACATCTATTGAAAGGTTGTATGTTTTTTGCCGCAGGGAGCTGTTGTCGGGGATGCTGGAGGTTATTCTTTAGTTTATTTGTGTGTGTTGTGTATACACCTTGTGTACAAGCACATTTTATGTGTTTGCTTTCAAGTGAGCAAGCTCTGATATGGCCTTATGCTGCTCCGGACCCCCCACTGTCATGTGAGCGACTTTCCTCCTCCCATCAAGAAGGGGCATGAGACTGGAGAAATTGACTCCAGCAGCAAGCAAACAGGAGGAGACAAGGTCTAGGTTGCGTGTAAAGCAAGAAAATAAGAACAATAAATACAATCCTTTGTAGGTGGGAATGGCTTTATAGGTACTTGGGATTATGCTAAAATCAGTAGGGAAAGCAACAGGATCCAAATATCTATAAATAGATTAGGCTGGATGATGGACTTTGTGCGTGCGTGTGTGCTCGTGTGCGCGTTTGCATGTGGGTGAAGGAAAAAGCATGTGTGTGTTTCCTCAAGGCTGCTCCAAATAATGAGATTTGCATGCGACTTGTAAGGTTGCTGACAACATCAAATGTGTCATTAATTGCCAGAGAGACAATGTTCCCCTTTGCAGCACACTCGCACCTCTGAATGCACACACACACACACACACACACGCTCCCCCTGACAGCGAAAAGGAGGGGTGGGGGATTGGTCATTATAGTTCTTTCGATCTGAACGTGACATTTCACTTCAGAATAATGTGTCAGCGGCTGTCTGCGGGCAGAGTTAAAGAGCCCATTAAACTACTCGTACAGTCGCCATTCACTCATAAATGATGCTAAAGCAAATTTGTTGAAATGCTATTATCTCTGTTATGATCAAATATGTGTTCATCATCATTACCCTGTGTTATTTTTTTTCCGTTATTAAAATCAAGTAAGTCTGATCATGTTGGATGTTTTTTTTCTTTCACTCGCTCTCTGCCCTTATACATCACCACGATCATAACGTTATCTCCCAAAATTTCATTCCCCAGCATTTCAGGGAACATCTCAACAAGCTGTTTGCTCAAGGCATTGGTATGTTAGACATAGCCCTGACTGAGGCCTTCAATCTTCTCAGTGACGTAAGTAACACTCTTATGCATGATTACCCACACGCGCACACACTGAGACACACTCGACCTCACGTGCGCGCGCTCGTACGCATCAGTTTGATGCACAAAATTAATTAGGGCTGTAATTAATTTGTAAATAAACAGAATCATGCAAAAACCAAGTAAACAAGGCACTTGATGACTCAGGCTCCTGCTTGAACATCTCCTCATTACAAACAAGTCATTAATCAAACACACAGACACAGACGTGTTTCTTTTTAAGTGTATATACTTCAACTACATGCAGATGCATTTAAGTGGCATGCTGCCTCATGACTTTTTTGAGTAATTCAGTGTTGGTAATGTACTCTCACGGGATATGTTGTTTTAGTGTGTGCGTGCGTGTGTGTGTGCGTGCATACATGCGTGTGTTTGGTAGGAGGCATGCTGATGTTATTCCATTAACTTGCCGTTAGCTTTCCTGATGCAATGAGAAACATGTAAAGATATGTTACAGACTCCAGTAGGAATCAAACTCGACAGGCAAAAAGCAGTTTCACTTAAATGCACAGAAAGGAACATTGGTTTGTTTTTTTGTCCACATGTGGTGTCTTTATCTCTCTCTCTTTCTCTCTCTCTCTCTCTCTCTCTCTCTCTCTCTCTCTCTCTCTCTCTCTCTCTCTCTCTCTCTCTCTCTCTCTCTCTCTCTCTCTCTCTCTCTCTCTCTCTCTCTCTCTCTTTCCAGTTCAATGAGACTGGGAGGGGCAGTGAGTGTAGCCAGGCCATTATGCTGGTGACAGATGGGGCAGTGGATACGTATGATACCATCTTTGCCAAGTACAACTGGCCAGACAGGAAGGTAATGTATTCATATTATCCTGAACATATATTTTACTCCAATCAGTGCTCCATTTCCTTTACGCACAGCTTTATTAACTGCTAAATACATTGTGCATTCTTTGATGACCAGCACACAGCTGTGGTCTTATGCCCTCCTGTGGCTACAAATGACTTTTTAAACTTGATGTTGAGAATGGGCTGTTGATCTCAGTGTTATTGAAAGTCAATCAAACTGGAAAGGAATACAAATAATCTCATTACCATATATTAAAAATACAGCAATCCACTGATGAAATTAGTAAGAGTGGTGATTTGTTGGGTATTATATCAATATCAAACACTGAAATAACATGAAACAAATGTTGTGTTTCCTCTTGAATTTTAAAAATCTGAAATTGAATACAGTACATTTGAATTGATTTGTACTAGTTTGACATTCAATTTGTCTCAATTTTAAATTGTAGCTCACACTTTGAAATAGATAAAAGAAGACACGAAATTGCAGCGAAGCGTAAAATGCGGATATCACAAAACAATTTCATTTCATGAAATGGAGTTATATTGAAGCTGACTTTCAGGACACCGAGGAAGAGCAATCAAAGGCAGATTTAATTTCTTTTTGTACAAATAGAGGAACAAATCAGATCTGCACATGTCTTTAATGAAGGATAAGTGCTTGCATGTGCAATAGTCACTTTACATGCAGCAGGAATCTCTTGGCACAACTTTATCTGCTTTCGAAGGGCAAAAAAAGAATTATGATTTTCAACTTTCACAAATCCAATAAAGATTTGGAAAAAGTTTCATTTGCTCTTTCTTGATATCCGGAGCACTACAACCGTATTCCAGCTTCACGTAATGAAATTCAAATTTGAAAACTGCATTTTAACGCCTTCTCTTTGAGGATTAAATTAAGTTTCATAGCAAATTATTTAAATTCTATTATATTCTGTTTCCATTGACTGAAATTTAGTTTCAAACTAATTAATTCATTTTTTTTATTATTCCATTTAAATTCAGTTATTCAGAGTTTGTTCATGCAGAGTTACTTTCTCCATAAAATAAAACCATTTTTCTTGTTGTGTCGTGTTGTTTTGTATGTTTTTTGGCAGATAATATTATTTGAGTTGTTAGAGGAAGTTTTTGACGAGCTGGGGGTGGAGAGCTTGGCCTGTATGAGGTCCTCTCAGACTGCTTTGAAACCGAGTTAAGTAAGGCCCCGTCCCAAAGGTCAGAGCTGTCTCTCTGCTGTCTCTCAAGGTAATTGGGGTGCTCCTCTGACAGGCCCTGAAATGAAACAGAAGGGGAGAAGAGTCAATGTGAGAAAAAAGGGGTTATCGTAAGGTCATTTTTCCTGGTAAAAAAAAAGCCCACGGGGTCTTCGCACTTCAAAGGTTGTGGACGGAAGTGTCTCGTGTGACGCTGGCCACAGGCGATCAACCCAACCATCAATGCATGCAAGTGAACCAAGAAGTGATAGTCACTGCTGCTAAGTGTATAGTCATATTTACACACTACATTTAACCATATAAACATTTAATACACCCAGAAAAGGCTGAATAATTATTGTGTGAATGGTTGTAACAAGTGAACAATGAGCATGTTTAGGCCTCTTGTAATGACCAACAATGCAACAAAATGGTATCCTAATTTTTACCACCATAATTGAGAGTGAGTGTTGAATCGTGAATATGATGATTATACCAACCCCGATACCTATCTGAGAAAGGAAATCTGCAGAGAACTTGCCCCCCCCCCAAAAAAAAAAAACATTCAAGAAATTCTATTGTATTTACATTATTGGCTAAACTCACATATATTCTGAAATAGTTTTCAATGCCAGAATGTTAGAATAACCATGTAATAAATAAATATAAACATAATAAAAATATTATCAAATAGCTTATTACATTATTGGCAAGTTATTACATTTTGGGCTTTATTCCATTGACAAAAGTCAATAATTACATTATTACACTATTACATTCTTATCTATTATTAGATTATTGGTAGTCAGGACAGACATGTTAGTGTAAACTCAGTGTGAGTTGCCGTCTTGAATGTGTTTATCTAAACACATGGATTGATTTAATTTGTGGAGTGTTTTTTTTTTTTAGATGCTTTTCCTAGAAAATAAGATAGTTTGCAATCGCCTCATCACTGATTTCTCACCTGGCAATGTTGGTGAGTGTATATACCGTAAGTAACTTAAACATTCTCGTCATACAGCAAATACTTTTCCATATGTAAGGAGTGTAAAAGAAGGGTGGCTGTTGAACTGTACAAACGTTGATATTGTTTTATTCTTTAATTTGATTTAAACACACTTTGGGTGTCTGTGTCTGTAAGTGTGCTTTTTAGTGACTGCCAACGTCACATTAAGGTTGAGTTTGTGTATTTCTGCCATGGTCTATATTAAGACCCCCACCACCCACCAACCCACCCCCCCACCAGCCCCTGCCTCAAGGCTGAACGGCAGTGAGCGGAGAGGCGACGAGGCTGTGAGATACTTCCATTTAGAAGAAACCCTGCTGATAATAGAAGTCTTCAGTCTCTGTCACTCTCTCTCTCTCTCTCTCTCTCTCTCTCTCTCTCTCTCTCTCTCTCTCTCTCTCTCTCTCTCTCTCTCTCTCTCTCTCTCTCTCTCTCTCTCTCTCTCTCTCTCTCTCCTCCCTACCTCCACTGCTTTTTTTAATGGCTTCCTTCAAACCAGCCTCACAGCTTCACCAGCAAAGAACCCCACACTGGGTGTACAGACAGGCTTAAAAATTAATAATAATGCAAATAACTTACTGAACATCTGTAAGCTGATGGTATGCACTCTAAAGTAGTGTTAAAAAAGATACTTTATTGTCATAAAAAGAACTGATTAAACACTTTAAAACTTCACGGATACACTTGAATATTTCTGTAAATTTTCCATAACCACACTTTGTATGTAACAAATTTGAATGTGTTTTTATTCAATGTAGGATCATATAAAAAGCCCCTGAAAGTATTTTCTTTCTTAAAAAAAAAAAAAGAAAAATGCATTTTTTGACATGTGAACAATCGTAATGGAAATAATTGGCCGTGGCAAATCAATAACCCTCCCCACCTACTGAAGTGTGTTACACTGGAACAGGAAAACTGAAAACATATGGCATTGATTAGAGTGATAGTGCCCCCTCCGATGAAAGCTGAGTAAAACCAGTGTGTGGTGGTGCCAATTTCCATCAGTCACACACATGCGTGTGTGTGTGTGTGTGTGTGTGTGTGTGTGTGTGTGTGTGTGTGTGTGTGTGTGTGTGTGTGTGTGTGTGTGTGTGTGTGTGTGTGTGTGTGTGTGTGTGTGTGTGTGTGTCTAGTTTCCTGCATCTAATCTGTTCTCAGATTGTTTATGTTTGGCGTGCATACTTCCCTCAGGCACACAAACCTGGCTTTTCTTTGTACATAAATTAGACATTGCCTGCACTGATGGAAAGTCGTCTGTCGCTGTTCCCTCTTTCGCAAAGTTGAATTTTATGACTACGCACAAATGAATTAAAAGATATTTGTTCATTTGGCTTTTAGCCTCTGAATGCAATTGGATTCAATTAAATATTGCATTCATTTCAGTATTGTTGTATTTGCAGGTTTTTTGGAGTTAATATCTTAAAGGCTGCAGTGATTTGATCGTTTTTTTAATTTGAAAATGAGCGACTGGGTCAAAATAGCTGCGCACAACCCTTTGACGTCCCTCTGTTCACAACTATGGGCAGTGTTGCAGAGAAACCAGGTTAACCTGGACATCTTTTGGCCATTAAAAGGTGCATGGACATCTCTCACCGTCAGGAGGTTGATACACTGACCTACATACAACATTGTCCGTGCCTGCATTGTTTTTGTCACAAGGCAGCCGAGCTCGGCCCTTGCCAGCATTATTGCTGTTGTTCCGGCAATAAAAAGAGATTCCAATTACTTTCTAAAGCTTCCCAACCTTATTTCAAATGTTATTTTGCACATTTCTGCCTGGTTGTTTGATAAGAAAGTCACTCGACAAGTCTTCCAGTGAATGGCTGTAAGTGGCTGCTGTAAGAGAATTACAAATGAAAGCTGGGAATTTACCTCCAGGCCCAAATACACTGTTTACAAATTCATAAGTATTTCACCAAAGCTGTATTCAAATAGCCTTTTGCCCTTGTAAACCCACATACACACACACACACACCTCAAACTGCTTTTGCGAAATTTTGCTTGATAATGCAACTTTGATTTTCAGATAAAGCCTGGCATTAAAGAAAAAAAAAATAAAGCGATTAGAAGTTGACAGCTCATGAAAACATTGCCAGGACTCTTCAGAGTTCAGCCTGTAATCATTTAGAAGTGCTGGGTCACCAGCCTTTAGTGATGGTAGAACAAAGGCAGACTTTGAGATAAGAAATTTCATTAAAGGAGCCAAAAGATCGATTAACAAGATGTGTTTGTGAAGGAGAAATAAACGCAGTGGCTAACTTAATTGTGGCAGAAGGTTATCTGTGTCCTCTGATTTCCTAAAGTCTGAAGAACTTGTGTATAACTCTGTCAGGAATTTAAATCCAAGAAAGGTGTGTTAACAATTGATAAAGTTAAAGTTATACTGCTATATTTGATATAAAAGACATAACTAAGCAGTTTTTTGGACTTTTATTGGACTTTAATTAGATGAAATCTTCTTCATCCAGTATTCAAAAAGACTCCATATACAACAGAGTTCAATATTTACTTCACTTTGACTCTGCATAATAAAATTCAGGCTCACTTGATATGTTTTGGAATAAATAAACTGACATTGTCCTACTTGTAAGATCAGCTGGACTTTTGTGACAATTATGTGGTTTTAGCTCGCACTTTATAATATATGAGGCCAGATGCAGCACAACAAGGAGTTTGCTGTTCCTACATATGTCGCCACTAAAAGGTACTTAAAGGCATTGAACATGTATGTATGGCTTCATGCAGTGACCTGAATAAATGATTGAGTTGAGAGCTTTATACTTAGCAAGAAGTGCATAAACAAAAGTACATTTTCATGCATGTTCTGACGATCTTAAAACGATGTCACAGATAGAAACATCAGCGTAAGAACATTACATCTCAGATCATGGATCTTTATGCCTGTGGACACTTATATGGCTCATATTCTCCTGCATATGCATATTTTCATTGCTGCACGTGCAAAATGTGTTCACTCAAGTATATTAAAGATTGCATGTTGTGGCTGGAGCCCCGACTAGTTTTTACCTCAGCTGTACTTAACTCAGCAGTGGGCCTCTTCTATATTTAATGAGCAACCTGCTATAGTTTAGCTTTCAATAAAGAAAAACACACAAGCACAAAAAGGCAATCCCATAGTGGAATTTCTTCCCTGTAATTCCGACATGGAGCTGTTATGATCCTATCTGTTCAGTCCTGTTTTCTTGTCATTCTGTCATTGTCATACAAATGTCTGGGTTCGCATGAATAGTGGATGATTATGGTCTAGATAATACTGTCTTCGTAAAATGACAGCCCTGCAATTTTTTTTTATCATTCTGAAGAAGCATATTATACTCGACAAATGACCAACAATATTCAGAGTTAACATGAAAGCCTACAATTAGATGTGGAGGAGTTATTGAATGACATGCAATGAAGTAAGAGTAATTGAATGCATTAAAAAAAAAGGCTAAAATTATGATCTGTGATTATATTTCTTTTGAGCACACTCATCAAAAATGTTATGCGTGCACATCTATAGGTGCACACACACAGACACATGCTGTCAGGTTGAATGGAGGCAGTGGAAAATGCAGGCATGGTAGTGATGGCAGCTGTGCCCCCAGAGGCTTACATCTGGTCCAATCTGGCCACGATGTCTCTCTCACACACACACACACACACACACACACACACGCACGTGCATGCACACGCACACAGACACGCCAACTACACCTGCTGCTCTCGCCAACCAAACACTGCTGGGCAAAAATTGGTTTGGCAGGAGAGAGATTAGAAGATTGCCTGGATTGAGCATATAAAGCTTGCTATTTTTTTTTTTTTTTTTTTGTAAATCAACAATTTTCCTGTCCATTGTGATTGCAGCTTCTCTGATGCACTTATGTTAATTGTGTATTCGCCTTTCTCCAGTTTACTCAGTTGATAAAAAACAACAACAACAAAAAAACTAGATGATTAAAACTTTAAATAAAATCTCATGGAAACATTTAAGACTCCCGTCATCCAATAACTGACTGTATTAAACCAGTAGCAAGGATGTGCTAATCACTGCCAGATACAGAATGAGCGCTCTCGCTTCGACTCTGTTATCTCCTTGGTGGTAGTCCGCTGGCCTCTATCAAAATGTGATTAAAATGAATGACAGAAGCTATCTTATTTTCTCTCCATAGGTCCGCATATTCCCCTACCTGATTGGTCGAGAGTCAGCCTTCGCCGATAATCTGAAATGGATGGCATGTGCTAACAAAGGTATGATCTCATAATACACTCATAGACTATCTGTTTTTGCAGAGAGGGGTTGCAGGTCTCTGCTGTCAGCCAGTTGAAAATTAACACATTTGTAGCTGTGGATTTGTTTGGGGTTTTTTGGCAAGTGTGTCTCCGTGTGTGCATGCAGTAGCATCGACGTGTTACTCAGTGGGCATCAGCATTAGCACGACAATGTGACAGCAGGCAGCTGCTTCCTGTTGCCATGTCACGTTACTTCATCTTCCTCTAAGCTTGAAATACAAATACATCACCAAATACCAGGATACACCGCTTTCTACCCGCTTTGTGTCGTGGTCATGCTTGTCCCAGTACGTAGAGCTCTTTTCCTCCGGGCTCTATATTTAGCTGGGAGCGAGGTGACAGAGACAGTCTGGCTCCATTTCCTCAGGCTGCAGGAGATAAGACGGGCATGCCACAGGTCACACAAAGTGTGTGTGTGTGTGTGTGTGTGTGTGTGTGTGTGTGTGTGTGTGTGTGTGTGTGTGTGTGTGTGTGTGTGTGTGTGTGTGTGTGTGTGTGTGTGTGTGTGTGTGTGTGTGTGTGTGCGTGTGCGTGCGTGGGTGTGTGTGGGTGTGTGTGCGATGCTTCATAAGTGTGCATGTTCGTCTGCCGGATGATGAATCAGACTTGTGACAGCTTCATCCTCTCCTGTCTGCAACATTCCTACAGAACAGCCTTCTCTTTGCTTGTTAGGTTCAGCTTCTCTCCTCCAAATCGCAACAGTATTTTTTTTAATCACTTTTACTTTAAATGCTTTTGCTACCAAAGACAAGCACGTCATGTTCGTGGAATCTGTCCCCGGCAACTTCCTGTTGTCTTAAATTGTATTCAGATAGAGACTGCACGTTCCAGTCAACATGAAGTACTACAGTATCTCTGCCCATGTTGTTTGTCGACTTCCAGAAGCTAAATTTGGACTCGGCACAGGAGGTAGCACTCAGGTTTGTCAGGTTTCACAGGATGGTTTTGTTGATTGGCAAATCAGACGGGTTTTCTCAGCAATAAATACAGAAACTAGGAGGTAACTACCAATTCCCTACATCAACATTGATATTTCTCATTTATACATTTTCATTCTTTTTCCTTTATATTTGAAAAAGAAATTTCAATTACACATGTATGATAATTTTTTATACTATGAAAACTCATGACAGATCAGGGATGTCAAACACATTTTAGTTAAGGGGCCACATACAGTCCATTTTTATCTGCGTTAGCCATGTTTGTGAAATAGTGCCATAACAACCTCTAAATTGAAACTTTGAAGATTTTCTTTGTCGTCGTACAGAGTTTACTTAGTGAATATGTTTATATTTTCACAAAAGCAAAGAAATACTACAGGAAATTAATTTTAATGACACCTACTGGTGCAAATTTCAGTGAAATGCCCAAAAAATATCTCCTATAGCTGTTCCATTATGCTTGATTGTACAAACTCAATCTGACAACGTGACTTGTGCCCATTTGCAATGAGGCAGTTAGCTTTCATGGCAGCATCAGCAACATATCAGCTCAGGGCTCAGGGTTGCATTGTGCAAGAAATTTGTTGGAAAAATGTATTTTCCTTTGAAATTTCTACACTTTGCTTGGTGGTTCTGTGGGCCGGATTGGAGCCTCTTATGGGCTGGTTTTGGCCCACAAACCTGATGCTTGACACCCATGTGATAGGGGAATAATTTTAAAACTGTTATATTTTTGAACACAGTCTTTTAGAGCCGAATGTAATGCAAGTGAAATACGTACAAATCACGTGTTTAAAATGATCTGAAGAGTAACAGCTGGAGTGGTGTGCACCACATTCAGGACCATATTTGACTCGAACAATAAAACACCCACTTACATTTTTCTTTTTTTTTACTTTCATCATGACACGTTTTCTTTTCCAGCTCATTCATTATGCTCAGGCATCAGGACACCTTGTTTGGTATTTTTTGCTTACATCTGACCCGAGCCAAGGTCCTTTGAAGATGTATCGATGCCCTCGCCCCAATGAGACTCCGCTGTGACTGGCCTGCATGTGCAACAGGTGTACCCTGTCATGCAGGCAGCCGGCATTCATATTTCTCTCTACAGCTCATCTCCCTGGCCCCGGTGGCTAAGCCCCAAGGACGCCCTCAGCCTCCCAGAGGGAGCAGTCACTCCCGACTCTCTGCCGTGATGAACGATGCAGTTACACTGACACAGCTTGCTTTGTGTGTCTGCGTGTGTGTTGTCACTGCACTGTCTGCTTGAATAATAGCCAGATCCAAATGCTTTTGAGTGGGTGAAAAGAAGGAGTCCCTCAAGGTTCACTTCCAGGTCAAGTTCAGAGTCAACGGCATTGTTCTAAATTTTGACCCTGAAGTAATCACATGATTTGAATCTGTGACACATTTGTGTTGAATATGAGATGTTAGTATCTACTATTTCTCTTGTATTCCCCGATAGGAGACTTACCTAACATTGCTCATGGGTGTCTAGACACCAGCTCTATTCTCCAGGCCACGTAGAGGTTCTTGCAGGGAACGACGACCCTAAAATCTATTTCCTCCAGCTCTGATTTTCTGCTTGACCACCTCGTGATGGAGGCAGTTTTCAGCTTTTATGGCTGGGTGGAAATGTGGTGGTCTCTCTCTTGTCATATTCACTTAGTCACTTCTCGTCCTCATCCTGCTTTTCTCTCTTCCTCACCCTCCTCCGCCCCCCCGCTGAGATAACGGTATAGTCCCTGCTCCACATGCACATTAGCATCATAATAGCAGCATTATCGTTGCAGGAAATGGCATCACATTTAGTTTAGCTGAGGCAGATTTTACATTACATTTACATACCACTTAAGGATTCTCAAACCCATGCTGGTTTTTGGTCCCTAGAACATTGTTGGCGGGGCTTCTTTTGCGATTACATCTATCGAAGTTTGCATCTGCCTCATCAAGGGAATATCAGCAGCCTTCTGTACTGTTTTCCAGATGTTATCTGGACAAATTAAGTGATCGCAAAAGCTTGGAGGAGACTTTCTTGACTCCAAACTGATACATACAGTTTTAAAAAAGCAGAAACTGCATTAGGAACATAGTCATGCTCAATTTGAAATTGATTGGAACAAATGAGGCCTAATTTGTGTGATATTTCTTTCTTTCTGTATTCATGTCACTTTTATTTCAGCAGAATTAAAGCATCAAACAGATATGGATCTGTTTCACAAGACCTGGCTAGCAATAATTAATAAGTCAATTAATTGACACAGTTATCGTTATACATAAAAGTACAATACAAACAGGAAGGACAAGTAGTCGTGAGACTGCTACTGTGCTTGGCCCGGGGAGCATTTAGAGCATTAGGGACCTGCAGTATTGTACAGGTTAGGGAACTTCATTAACCTGTATAAGACCACTGTCCACCATTAATTTGTCTTATTGCTATTAATTATAATTTATTTAGGAATACAAATGTTTGTTGCTTCACATTTTCTGTCCAAAGGTTAAAGGTACATTGAAATGTACTTGGAAGAGTGAAGCTTGCAGCTAATGGGTCTTTGTAAAATTTAATGTACTTTATTTTTTGAAATAACCTTTTCTTTGATTCCATTTCTGTTTCTCTCTGTTCTTTACAGGTTACTTCACTCAGATTTCAACATTGGCAGATGTACAGGAGAATGTGATGGAGTACCTGCATGTGCTGAGTCGCCCCAAAGTGATTGACCGGGAGCACGACACAGTTTGGACGGAGGCCTATATCGACAGCACGGTGAGTTGATTTGACCATTTTCACACATGTCCTTGCCAATCACAGAGACTGAGTTGGTAATTGTTTGGAAACAGGAAGCACACTACAGCGGTAGGAACTTCCTGATGGTGTCAGAAATAAAGGGGCACATACCAGCTTTAATATTGATACGAGTGAATTAGTGGTTTTACGGCTCTAGTTACAACTGGGTTAAGTTCTGGGTTTGGATCAGGATGAAGATTAGATCGTCACGGTCTGATTTATAAAGAGATTGTATAAGGATTGATAAATTGCATGCTCACGTGATTAGACCGCATTTTCTTGGATTTACTTAGAATCGCACAGCAGGCAGACCCAATCCTAACCCAAGTGGTTGGGAATTGTATCGCTTCCCTGTTTGTTTGCTTTCAATGGACATGGAGTGTTTGGATGGAGCATCATCCATCCTAAAGGTTGAGCTGATTTGCACCTCTTTCTCAAGTGTGTTAAAACAGATGCAATTATCAACAATGCAGGTGTTTACAGATGTACAGTGTTCTTTGTGTGTTAACCAATGAGCAAAAACTCTCTCCCATAGTTTGTGTGATCTTTGAGAGATGCCTGACCTTCATGGAAGCAAACATGTTAAAATAAATAGTGTGTGTCCTAGTGCACGGCCTAAATTGTCCGATTAGTACATCAGTGTTGTGTGTGCAGGCAGTGCTACATTTGGACCTGTTTTTAAACGTACAAAGCCCAAGTTGTGAAGGTTGGAATTCGGAGGTGTGTGTGTGTGTTGAGGGTGTTAGTGCTGTTGATGGTGTGTGTGCGTGCGTGTGCGTGCGTGTGCGTGCGTGTGCGTGCGTGTGTGTGTGCGTGCACGCGTGCGTGCGTGTGCGGCAGATGGAGCCATTAAGTTAATGAACCTCTCTTGTGTGTTTGCCAGTTTTGTAGTGTGAGTAGAACATTACCGAGTTACTTTGATGTCTTAACATTGTACCATGTCCCAACTCACTCTAATACACAAAATACACGGTGGTAATGATACATTTAATTCGCATTGAAATGTTTCACAATGCACAGAATTTTGGGAATCCGTCATACTCTTTATAGTTGATTCATGCACTATTATCTCTAAAACACCCTGAAGGATAATAACTGACCTCAAGGGAAACCTCTGCAGTCCATAATCTACACACAATGTACTATCCTATTGACGCATGCACAATGGTCCTTTTTTTCCCTCAGGTTATTTTATTTTGCCATAGAGTGAGAAAAGCAGCCATTGGTTCGCTACTACATCTGTTTAGATGAAGTGATTGAGAGTTTAAATAGTGGAAAGTGGCAACGAAGACTGCCTTTTAGCAGGGATACCTCTAGGCTATCAGCCTTACCTTACTTGAAAATGGACTTTTACTTTCTGCAATATTCTTCATATCCCTCATGTTTTACCCTTTAGTGTGTCTTTGTCTTCATTATCCACTTCCATTTGTTATAGTTAGTACATGTGTTCAACACTGCCCTAACTCCAATCGCTGTTTCTTTCGCAGTAGCCCTTCTGGACGTAAATCCCTGCTCTCTTGACACAGTCACTGTTTTAAGCAGTCAAAGGCAGTATCAGAGGATTTTATGCATCCCTTATTTGGTGTGAAATGCACTGAAAGGCTTTCTGACTGTCACCCACAAATATACTGACCCTTTCTCTCCCCCTCCCCCTCCTCCTGCTCCTCCTAAATCTGTTCTTTCTAGCTCCCCCAAGCACAAAAGGTAATTCTGGTTGGAGGCCATCGCTGTATTGTGCTGTGCTTAGGGCTGCTGTGTGTTCATATGCATTTCCCATGCATGTGCGTTTGAGTTTCTGATATTTGTGAGATGAAGGGATTTATTTGGGGGTGAACTTGTTACTCGTATTAGACCATGGCTTTTTTTTAATGTATGTTTGTGTCGGTGTTGTATGTTATTTGTGAAGCTCCTGACTAAAGCCATGCATCTTGGTTGTTGTTGGTTCTGTTGATCACTCTCCTTTGCACGTCAGATTAAACATGCGCACACTCATTCGTCAGTGGTGATTTTATGTTAGCCGTCCTTTGCCAGTGTCTCCCGGGCTGGCAGTGTCTATCGTGTAAATGTGATGCTACATTTTGCTCTTTGGCCTGTGTGACTTTGGTGTGAAAACAAGATTGCCAGTGATATTTGTTTTGGTGGAATTCTCCAGAATAAGCTGTTTTGTCATCTTCTGGGTGAAAATCCAATAGTCCATAATGACTGCCGGGATGATCTGTTCTGATGCCTTTCTATCATTTCAGCGTTTTATTTTTCAGTGATTTATGAATCATATGTGGGTTGAGATAAGCAGCTCTGTGCTCATAACAGCGATGCTGGTGGAACAAAAGAGTGTTCTGCCTCCCCACGAGTGTGAGCCGGGCACGGAGCCGTTGCATTAAACAGCTGGCAGGCCATATGTCTGACATATTGCTGTTAGTGATAGATCCGAGCTGATTGACATCGAAACAGCTCGCCAGGAAACTGATATGGATATCATATTTTCAGACATGATAATTGGGATTAACTGAGAATCTGCGCTGCTTCGGCATATGTAATCACCCCATCACTGTTATGTCCTGGGTGAAAACGCACACACACATTGAGAAAACTTAGCTTCTTATGAGTAAAAGTGCATGATGATAGTGTTTGACAACAGTGAGCAGAACTGCTTGGATTTTCGTTAGCTTTTTTGGATTTGTGTTCTGGGACTGATATATGTCCAGGGATGCTGTCGTTTTTCTATCCTCCAAATCCCTCTCACTGCAACCCAATAATCCCCCTCAGTTACCTTTTCTCCTCCTCTTGTTTTTGATGCTCTTTCCATCCACCTGTGCTCTCCTCTCTCCCTCCCTCTTGCCCCTCTTCTCAGTCTCACCAGCTTCATCCATCATTCTCTGGCTCATTTGGCTTTGTTTCCCACTCTGTCAGATGAACTGACACTGGAGCACAGGGAAGATGTGAGGGAGACGGGGGGAGGGGGGGGGGGGGGGGGGGGGTGTACATAGGAAGGTATTTGAGGACAAATGTGGGGAGGAATATAGTGGGAGAATGGAAGATATTTGAAGGAAAGGGATGTCAGTGAGCATTGGATGGATGTAAAAAAAAAAGACACTGTGGGGATGAGCGGAGGGTTTCTGCTCAGAGGTTCAAAGAAGAAGATTGATACTTGATTAAGCATGAAGACAGAAAAAAGGGAAGGCTTTGCGCAGTTGATTACCTTTTGATGATGAATTGAAGTTGTGAGCTGTTCAAAATGTCAGGATGGATGAATATAAACTCCACTAATTCAAAGCAAAAGTGTTAATATTGATCGAGGTAATTGAGAGCTTTCGTAGATAATCCCTGTACACCTGTGCAGTGAGACGCGTGTGTGGGATCTGTGCCAGCTTTATTAGCCATGGGGTCTTTTTTTAGTTCTCCCATAGGTGCTCACGTGGGGAAGGGTTAGCATCAGCTTACACACCAACATCATTTAACTTGCTCTCCGAAGAAACAAGGGTGACCACTTCGTCTGCCAGTATATAATTTGTCACTGCAACCTAGATCATCAGTACTAAGACACACAAAGCATAGGGCAGGGGTGTGTGTGATCCCTCCGAGGGGAATTAAATCTGTGAATATTTGTTATAGTGGGGTGCCAACAGCATTCAAACCCAGTGGCCTTCTTCCTCGTTCTCTGACCCACAGCATTGGAAAGCACTTGCACAGCTCTTTTACCTTGACTGATTCAAACAGGCAATGATGAGACAAATGTGCTCCAAATGTGTGTTGAGATCTGACCTTGTGCTTTAGGTCTGAAAAAGAAAATTTGAGATATGGAGCACGCCCATAGGGACAGGGGGACATAGACCTGTGGAAGCAATGCTGTTTCTGGCCTGGTCCGCAAACAATGAAGTAGATGTTTTAAGGTCTTTTCCTTGCTAAGTGAGCTGCAGTTGTGATCTCCTTTTCTCTATGTGACTCTGCAACCTGCTTAATTACTGTATGTAATTCCCCAGAGCAGCTGGCCGTACTTGATTTTCACCAGATGCACTTCCACTGAAAATATTGTATCAGAGATTACAGTTCATGGGCAAACAGTACACATTCAATACAATCATATAGACACACACCATAAAACAGTCCATACATTTACAGATCAGTGATATATGATCCATACTTGGAGAAAGATTGTGTATTTTTAGATGAGGGTCTGCTTGTTTCTCCTGCACTGTGATCGATCACATCTTCCAGCAGCCAGGCTGTCCATTGTTGCAGAAGCTGTACTTATGAGTGCTTTGATCTGTCTTTGATGTCCTATACTGCGCTCTGGATTTCTATTACCAGCCATCTGAACTCGGGTCACCAATTTCCCTTTCCCCAGTGTTCACTTTTCCTCCCCAGAGGAAAAGTGAATGGCTACAAACGCTCTCATGCCATTATCTACAATTACTGGTTGTAAAAGAGTAGGGGGAAGACACCGGAGAATGTAAGAAGGTAAGATGTTCAGTGAAGTGGCTAAAAGTATTCGATCCGAGGGAGAAGTACTAATGTTTGAATTTTATATTCAAGTTGGTCCCGAACAAGCCAACAAAGTACTTGTTTGTCTATTCGAGTGAGAGAAAAATCTGAATGTCCCAGTAAATTTAGCTCTGCCATTCACTTGAGTTATTTTCCAACTCAGCATTGCAATGTGAATATAAACTGTACAAGTGACTGACATGAAGAAACCTGCAGCATTTAAAAGAGGACAAGGTCAGACCAATTCTTATGAAGAATGAAGCGTTCCTCCAGTCTCCTTGTAACCGTGTGGGGCTTTCATCTCTAATGGATATCATCATCTGATACAGACAGCCACTGGAAAGATAAATATCCTAATTATTCCAGCAGTCTTTGGAGAGGAAAGATACCCGGATCCAAACTAGAAGCACTGCCTTCGGATAAGCTTATTCTGCAAGAGATCAAAGGCAGCCTGTGATTGAACACATTTTAAAGCAAATAATAAACATGAATAAAACATGTCATGGAAGTTTTGTAGGTCCCTCAAGAAGATAATATGACTATGTCTGCTGAAGAAGTCCTATAAAGTTCACTACTTAAGAAATGCAGTTTGGAGAAATCACTCCAATGTGTGACGAGGCAAGATGTTTCATATAATATGCATGACGCCAAGCAGTTACACTACGACTGCAACTCTTTAACAACAATGTTTCATCATGAGCGTCCTTTTTTTTCCCCTTCCTCTTTCTTCCTTTGTTTTCGTGCCCTCTCATTTGCTGTCTTTTCATTTTCATGTCACGTGACTGACTCAGCTGGACGACGGTCAGGGTCCGGTTTTGATGACCACGGTGGCCATGCCCGTCTTCAGCACCAAGAATGAGACTGTAAGTTTGCACACATTGCAACGCATCCACTGTCACAGCCAGCCAGTTTCCCAAACTCATTTCCCCCCCAGTAATCTTGTAGTTTAATAAAAAAAAAAACAACAACAAAAAAAACTATGCAATTACATATTTCCTAACTGAAGAGGAAATAAGCTTTGAGAGAATAGACATAAATTAGAAAATGATGATGAATTAAATTTGCATTTGATGGACACTAATTTCAGTTTGATTAGAGGCAGTAAATTAGGATACAGTAGACCATTACTAATTGAATATCTATTCTAAACTGAAGACAAAAAATATTACATGATCATCAGTGCCTTGGTAGGAGATTTTGTTGTACAACTAACTTTTCACAAACTAAACAATACTTTTAAAATTGGACCTTTTAGAGAAACCGTGGGATCCTTCTGGGGGTGGTTGGGACCGACGTGCCTGTCTCCGAGCTGCTCAAGACCATCCCCAAATATAAGGTACATGGATGGATGGATGACATGTACAATGTCCCTTCACACATTTCATTATCATAATAAAACTTGATGTTTTGAACTCTATACTTCCCAAACACTTTGGTCAGCCACATGGTAAAATAATAAAACTAAAGTTATAAAAAAAAGATTACCTATTGTCTTTTTTTATACTTATGCCTGCACCAATAGCAGTTCTACTCCTGATTACAGTGAATGAATGTGAAATATGGCAGTGAATAAAGTTTCGACACAGCAGTTTCCTGATGGCCAGTAAAAACAGGAAAATTACCCCTTATATACACGAATGTGTTCTGATTGTGTGGCCTTTCTTGATCTCTTTTATACGTCTGAATTCGAAGTTGTATAGTTTATCCAGGCTTCTATAAATGGCACCACTCTCCCCGATTGTGTAGTCTTGCGTTTCACTACAAAAACAAGGAGAAAATGACAAAAAGCTTGATTAGCTCAGATTTACAATTCCGCATTTATTTGTGATGCCTTCATTCTGCGTGCCCATGAGTGTGTCTTTGTGCGTATTTTTTCCAGTTGGGCATTCACGGCTACGCCTTTGCAATCACCAACAACGGCTACATCCTCACCCATCCAGATTTACGACCACTCGTGAGTATTACCTCCAGCACCGTTGCTCTGTATGAAGTATGAATCTGTTTATCATAACAAAGTCTTTCAGCTCACTGAGGGCAAAGTTCGGATGTGTGACAATATTTCCTACAACTGTGGTATACTTATTCTGGATTTGCTATCAAGTCAATTAGTGATTGTGTTGTTGCACTGAGATCGAGATTGACAGAAAATTGGTGTGTAATTGTGTGGGTGCTCTATGTTCTTTGTAGCGTTTGGCTGTGTGGTGGTATGTAGATGAGGAGAGTGTGTTCCAGGCCTCTGCTGTTCTGTGAATAGTCAGAGATACAGCTTTTGAATGGCTGTGATTAACTCTATTGTACTCACCCACTCCTTTCACAAGAGGTGGAGAGGAGGGGAGGCTGGGAAGATCAGGGAACCTGCCTTATTGGAATAGGTGTGGGGTGAAATTGCAGGATGCAAACAGAGAGATATTAAGAGATGGGAAGAGAATATGAGACCAGGAGAGGAGTGAACAGACAGACAGATGGTTTAATAGTGGTCTAATTAAAGATGTTAATGAACGCTGTGTAACAACTAATGAGGGGTGGGAGTCTGTCCTCTCTGACAGATGAACAGAGGAGAGAGAGATTTAAAAGCACATACACACAAACAACACATGAAGTGTAATTAGTAGGTGCAATACTCCAGCGTGTGTCACCTTTGTTTAATGTTCACATCAAACAAGGTCAATAGGATGGCTGCAATCCAGCGAGGTTTATTCTCAGAATCCTCAATACATGATGACAGATCAATGAATAGTTTCACACACATAAAATCATCTAAGAATTTTTTCCCAAGACACACAGTTTTGCAAGAGGGTCACATGATAAAGTATACATTTACATATTTACATTTTGCAAAATACTTCATTTACTGTGCATTCATGTTCTGCAAACTTAAAATGACCGAATTTTATGTTAATGCAATATTGCAATGAAATTAGTAAAACATTTCAATTCAACGAAAGCTCAAATTATTTAATTCCGAGTGGCCTTCAGGGCTGAAATTAGAAACAAATAAATGAACAACAAGTCAACAAAATACTCTCCTTCAAGAAGACTGCTTTGGAACTGAAGACATGCAGATTTTATAAAATAATAAATTGAAATACAGCCCAGTCACATCTGGTATAAAAAAAAGGGACAGGAGAAATAGCACTATTATGTGGAAGCACAAATACATTAACATCAAATATATGTGTGTCTATCTATTTAAAACATTATCATTATCTCAGTGTTTCACATTATTGTTTACCTGATATTATACAATTAGACCATACAATGAAGTGACAACAAGCATCCATCTGATGAGTGGTTACAAGTAAAAATCTCATTTTTATCCTCACATCACGTAAATATAGGGCTACCCAAACTATAACATCATGTTTTCTTCATCATACCTGTTAATAAGTGAACTGTATTTGTTAGCATTTTGACTTCAAGGTTCATTCGGAAGTCTTCGCAATGAACTGAGTCAATGGACATTTCTACAAAACTGCAGCTCTTCTCAGGTGTTTCCTGTCTACAGTGTCAAGGGGTAGCCTCAAGGCGACCTCCAGGTTACCACTGAGGCTTCTTTTTTGCAAGGCCTTTGACCCGCAACTCCTCCCCAAGAGCTGAATAGCAGCTGCCCACTGCCCCCTATGGTTGGGTTAAATGTAGACATCAAATGTCACTGTTCATTGTTTGTAAATTTGGCCAATAATGCAATAATATCAGGGGTGGTTCAGGGAAGACGAAGCATTGAATTAATAGAGTGCATTAATGTGGTTGGATCATACTGTACTGTTACTGTGACTACATCTCACATTTATGCAACAGTTGTTTAGGTGGAATGTGTCAGAATACACGGTGCTTTGAAATTTGTTGTATTAGCGTTTATTTGTTTCTTTTTTTTAATTTTCTTTTTTAACATGTACTCATCTTTTGGTAACTTCTAAATAAACTGTCAGTCGCACTTGATATCACTGAGCCTGTTAGCTGAATAGTGGACACTACATACACATATGAGTGTTTATTGGGTGGATACAGTTCTGGCCATTTGAAGATCCATAGAGAAATGTTGTCTGTGAATATTGCCATTGTACTTAGGACTAGTTAATGTAGATTATCACTCTTGGTCAAGACAACTTCTTCATAATAATAATGCATCGGTTTTATATAGCGCTTTTTCAGGACACTCAAAGACGCTTTACATTGCATTATTCATTCACTCCATACTCGATGGTGGTAAACTTCATATGTATCCACAGCTGCCCTGAGGCAGACTGACGGAAGCGAGGCTGCCAATCTGCGCCATCGGCCCCACCAACCACCACCAACCATTCACTCTCACACTGCATTAACCCAGGCAGTTTAGGGTTCAGTGTCTTGCCCAAGGAATGTTTTGCAGGTAGAACATGTAGATTCTACACAGATGGGCAGCTTTTAACCTATGTATTACTGCTAACCTCTGTGACACCCTGTTTGTGTACCAAATAAATACCTTTTTAATCAATTGCTTCATTGCTTCTACTCACCATGCTCTTGTCTTAGGAATCGTATATTGTTTTTGTTGAATCTTCTTCTGCATTTCTAAATGTTTGCGTGTTTGCATGTGACTATCCAGTACGGAGACGGCAAAAAACGAAGGAAGCCAAACTACAGCAGTGTGGATCTGTCAGAGGTGGAGTGGGAGGATAAAGATGACACGGTGAGACGGTAACAAATTCATGTTCATCATCACCACAGTGCTCATCTGAACATCAGTCTGACCGAGGATCGTGTGTGTTCACTGTCTCTCTAGTTGAGAAATGCCATGGTCAACCGGAAAACTGGAACTTTCTCCTTGGAGGTGAAGAAGAGTGTGGACAAAGGGGTGAGGAACGACAAACTTTGGAAAAGCACAGAAACAAGTAGTTTTTTGCAAAGGTCTCCCAAAGGTGTGACAAAGAAAAGACTCAGCAGGGAGAGTCGGCTCTGCAGCGGGGTTATTACACTTGGCACAGCGATGTACAGGATTGACTGGGGGATTTTGTGTCTGATTTGGTTTGCTCTGCATGCACTAGTGTGTGTCTCTGTGCATGTGAGCCTCTTATCTCCACCGAACACATGTTGCTGAATATGGAGGAAACAGCAGCCCGATGATTCTGTTTTACTTTGAGAGAGAGCGAGAGAGAGAGAATTGCAACCATGTATGTTTTGGTTCAACACTTATTTGCCTGATTATTAAGTATTTCCTGTGTGGGTTAAAAAGAAAACCCTCTCACAGTTAAACATGTACATGTAGAGAATCATCTTTGTCATTTTCTCATCATGTCTGAAATGTAAAACGCGAGTGTGCTGTTTCTTTACCACTAGATGGAGCTAAATTCCAAGGAATCGTTCCATGTATTTGTGCTCAGTTTTCTGCAGCACCAGCACTGTGCATTAATCCTTTATTCTGTTCCAGAAACGTGTGCTGGTTTTGCATAATGATTACTACTACACAGACATCAAAGGAACTCCATTCAGGTCAGAAACATTGAGCATTTAATGAAGTTTATGCTGATTGAAATGCTTTTAAAGTGTTTTGTGGAGTATTATTTAAGAATGTGTGATTTATTTAATTTTTTTTGTTTGTGTGTGTGTTTTTAGCCTGGGAGTTGCTCTTTCCAGAGGCCATGGCAAGTTTTTCTTCAGAGGGAATGTCACAGTGGAGGAAGGTAGGCACTTTTCTTCTCTACTTTTCCCTTTGGAGACCTGTAGTTCTTTGTTTACCACATCATGTCTGCCTGTTTTGTTGAAATGTTTCAAAAGGGCACTATATTACATGTTTAAAAAGAGGAGTCGATCAAACAACTGATACTTGTTTATTCGGTTACAAAGAGACAGATGCTGCAGCCTAAGATTTATAGAGCAGTGAGCTTGTGACAGTTTGGAAATGCCCCTCAACCCAAAAACTGCTCGGGTTGAGTCAGGAAGGACCTACACTAGAAAACCTTTGCCAGATGCACTTTATATAATCTGCTGGAGCAGCTGAAACACACACATATCATCATCATCATCATCATCATCATCATCATCATCATCATCATCATCATCATCATCATCATCATCATCATCACAATACACATTGCATGTAAAACAGCACTGTGGTGGTTATATAACGGCGCAATATATACAATGAGAATATAGTAGAATGATGTATAAGAATCATAATGTTTTAATGGAGAATACTGAACCAGCAGCAATAGTTTTTGTAGTCAACAGTCCAATATGAATTGTAATTAAAAAACATATTGTATAAACTGGTCATTTATCTTATATGAAAAACCTCCAATGTCAATGTTTTATTCTAAAGATGTATTAAATTAAGCCGAGCCAGAAATTGATGGTGACTGAATCGACTGAAAACCACTGAAGTTACCATCCTTGGCAAATTATGGAGGTATATTTGTTCTCGTAGGATTTTCCTTTTTTTTTTCTCATTTTCCGCACAATTCATTGAAATGCAGTGATAAAGAATTTGAAAGCCACAACTGGAGAGGAAGTTCAATATTTCTTTAGTTGTTCCTTCAATGTGTTTTATGTCTGTGGCTGTGCGTATGTGCATGTGTTTTCATGTCAAACCTCATGCACGTTAATATTCATGGGGTGCTGTGTGTGTGCATGTGTGTGTCTGTCTGTCTGTGTGTTTCTCTAAACATGTCCATCACGCCGAACCCTCTGAGCATGACTTGGCTCTTCCTGATCTAATCAGACCTGTCACATCCATTCAAAAAACACATTTTTCACCCCTGGTGTGTTTTTAAGTGTGTATGCATGTGAGATGCAGATGCCCACAACTATTATTCTAAGTTAATGTCGAGTGCTTTTGCGTAATTTTTCTGAGCATGTAGCTCTCGTCTTGTTACAGGTCTCCATGACTTGGAGCATCCCGATGTGGCGCTGGCAGACGAGTGGTAAGAGTGTATAACGCGGCTATATTCTTCTCCGCCATCATATAATTGACATTGTGATTGGACTACTCTCTAAATATTTCTCCAAATTATGAAATCAATCAGTTATGAATTCATATTGTTGTGTGAGGCTGCTTTTGATTGGTAGGACTTTGACTTGATGGTTTCTGCCACATGATGACTTGTGGTCACTGGAATTGGGAACCAATATCTAAGCACATTATATTAAAAGCTTTTCAAACTAATGCTGGCAAATGAAAGAAACGTCTTTGTTTCAGTTCACATTTTTATTGTGGATGCTTTGCTATCCAAAGACAACTGAAAGCAATGGGATCATATGACCAGAGCTCAACAATGATTGTCATTTTATTCAGTTAAGAAACCAGTTCTGACAGTTATTGATTGGGAGCCAATTGTAGTGATGTTTTATGCATTATTATTATACCCAATGTTCTTATTTTCCTTTCTTGTCATGTTACAGGACATACTGCAACACAGATGAGCACCCAGAGCACCGCTACCTCTCCCAGATCGAAGCAATCAAACTTTATCTGGGTGGACATGAACCCCATTTACAATGTGAGTTATGTTAATTCTTACCAGTCATTAAGAACATGTTGTGATTGCAGGAAGACACTAAACTCATTCACCGCATCAATTAATAAGTAAAAATGTGTCTGTTTGCTCCATTGTCTTGTTAGGTGACAAGGAGCTGATTCAGGAGGTTCTCTTTGACGCTGTGGTGACTGCCCCGTTGGAAGCCTACTGGACCAGCCTTGTTCTCAACAAGTCCGAGTATGTCATCCATATTTTCCATATTTTACCTCTGCTGTACAGAAGGTGTTCATGATAGATTCAAAAGAAACAGAATCCTGTGGCCACTTGTATACGCGTCAATATGAAAAATGCTCCGGAGAGAATGACAGTTTTAGAGAAGTAAAAAATAAAATGCAGATTATTGTACATGTTTGTCATTCATACTAACAGGAACTCTGATAAAGGTGTGGAGATAGCATACCTGGGCACAAGAACAGGACTCTCCAGGATTAATCTGTTTGTGGGGCCTGACGAACTCACAAACCAGTAAGTAGATAGGATTTGGTGAAACCTTGCAGTGACTTGCAGTATTTAGGTTTTTTTGTTTGTTTGTTTTTTGCTTCTAATTCACATGAGTACATTAGCTCTTTTGTCTGTGTGTGTCATTTGTATTATTTTCTTTTCCGCTTCAAGAGACTTCCTCACAGCTGAGGACAAGGAGGGGGTGTTCAACGCAGATCATTTTCCCCTGTGGTACAAGAGAGCGGCTGAACAAGTTCCCGGCACCTTTGTTTACTCACTACCTTTCAACACTGGTTTGTAAAAACCTTATTATGTTTTGGGGTTTTTTCCAAATACATTTGCCACACAGATGTTTGGGTTAGATGTTTTAGGATACATTTTATTTTAAATCTACTCAGTCACTGCAGCTTGTGGTAGACAATAAAATGGGTGAATTTGATACCAGCAGGCCAGGAAGTTATAAAGACACGTGATATGATAATTCCGAAGAGTTTTTTGTTTTTGTTATATGCACACGCACCTAATAAAATATTCCCTGCCCCTTCTTTTCCCTCTTTCACCCATATCTGGCCCTTTTCTCTGGCTGTGCATGTGTACCTCTCCTTCCTCTCTTATTAATTCTGGGCTGTGTTCTTGTGGATAGGGCTGATTACTGTGGGTTGTAATAAGATATGTTAGGAGGAGGTTCAGCCCTTTCCATAGTGACTTGCCCAGAACGCACATACAGCCACACACAGTCACATAAAGACACACATACACTTAAGCACCTCACGCATTTTCAGTTTAGCTGTTTCTCTAAGAAATGGCTTCTCCACCAAAGGGAGAATGTGTTCTCATCTGTTTAGCCTCAGGCTTTCCATTAGTGCCAGCTAATACAAGTGATCTGAAAGCCTCTTATTTACTCACCGGACTTGCCTCAGATGCACTCTTCCTCTCAGGACTGTGGTAGCAAGCTGTAGCCATGAAATAGCACTCTGCGGTACTCATGTTCAGTGTTTCTCTCCCCAATCACCCTGTGGTCAGTTCAAAACTAATATGGAGAATTATGATATGACTGTGATGTGAACTTGTGATGTGTGTGTGTGTTTTGTGCTTATGCAATGTGGTTTAGGATCAGAAAACAAGAGTGTTGTATTGGCCAGCACCGCCATTCAGCTTCTGGATGAGAGGAAATCACCCATAGCTGCGGGTAAGTGGGAACTAAAGTGGCTCTTTCTCTTTCACACTCACACACACACGCAGAGAAAAACACACACAGACTTCTACACTCACAAAAAGAGCAATACTCTGTTCTTTGTAATGCCATGCTTTGTTCTTCAAGTGTTGAGTTGTCTCCCCAGACTCATTTCCTTTTGTTTCTTTTATTCCAAGCTGAAATGACCACAGGTCACATATTCCATTTGAATTTCTTTGCAGTCAAAACATGCAATACATACAAATGGACTTTTGCATCCAAGAATATTCATGTCTAAACATAATAATAGCAGCAACTCTCCCAAACGCCTTTTGTGCATTTGTTTTTCCTCTGTTTCTATTCGAGGAATATTGTGGCTAAGATGATTTCTTTGTGGCGTGCCTCATCTCACATCCTGGTGAGTCAGAAGCCCCACAAAGTTACGCCTATGTAATTCAACTTGGTGCAATCAGCACGTTGATTGTATAAAGTGTGGCTGTTTTTCTGTTAGACATCCTCTCAGTTACAGTGGAAAGGAGCTTTAGAACAGGGGAAAGGGGGAGGATCGACATGTGGACATAGGGCTTCACAGTAGTTATTATCTTTGGGAAAGTTGTGACATGACATCCTTCATCACCTACCTCTCTCCACAGAAGCAGCAGGACATTTGAATTGTAGCTTCTTAATGTGATGAATTTCATTCTGGATGAGAATCCGATTTAGAAGGGGATTATTATTTTTGGCGTTACATCTTGTAAAATTCTTTATCAAAGTTCTTCAAATTTCCACACTGGGACCTTGATTGAAAATTCAACTGGGAATTTGGTTAAAAAAGGGAAGATGCATCTGCAACATGTGCAACTCCAGTTCCAAAAATGTTGGCACAGTCAGAAAAATTGATAAAACATACAACATAAAACATTCATTTGCAATTCTCATAAATTGATTAATGGATGGCAGAATAGAAACAACATATTAGATATTGAAAAATTGTAACTTATTTTCAGGTTGATTGCGGCAACATTTTTTGGGAATGCCAGGTAAATATGGGCAGAAGGTCCCCATCGTGAGAGCACCAATGCAAGAGGTCTATATTGCGTACTGCTCATGATCTCAGGCAGCACTGCTTTAAGAACAAGCGTAGATCTGCACTGGAGACCACCGCCTCGCCTGACGAATACTTGCAGAAATCATTGTCTGTGAACATAGTTCACAAATGCATGCAAAAGCCGTAACCTTTAGAGAAGTAGCCGCATGTGAACACAATCCAAAAAATACTAGTGGCTTTTCTGTGCTAAAGCTCAATTAAAAAGAGTTGAGGCAAAATGGAAAACAGTTCTGTGGTCAGATAAATCAAAATTTATTTATTTTTCTTGGAATCCACAAATACCATGTCCTGCAGACTCAGAGTAGAGGGGTCATCCAGCTTGTCAGCGGTGCACATAAGCCAGCATCTCTCATGGTTAAGAGTCACATTAATGCCGATAGCATGGGCTGCTGCACATCTGGAAAGACAGGATCGATGCTGGAAAGTTTGCAGAGATTTTAAAGCTACCTCTGTCCCATTAAAGCATTACAGTAAAAGAGTCCAGGTGCTAATGATCACGTCTGGAGACCGGACCTTTCATCACAAGTAAACAATTCATCCTTCAAAGAACAAACTGAAACCAATTTGCAAAAGAAAATGATCAAGAAGTGTTGAGCAGCTCCAATCCTGGGTCAGACAAGTATGTGGTGAAAGGCTTTCCCTGATACTCTAGCAATAACTTGTGTCCCACACACCTATCTTTTCAAAAGCAGGGAAGGTTAAATAGAAGTTAACTTTATGAAATTGTATTTCTGGAGTTTTTCATTAAATTGTGATTTGTCTTACTTTCAACATACATATGTTGTATATGTTGGGAGGTTGTTTTTTTTTCCAGAAATTCCTGCCTCTTTTTTTATTATTATTATTATTAAATTAGACTTCATTTTTTTTTGTTTTATTTTGATCAATGCTTTTGCTCAGTGTTTGTTTATGTAAATGTGTACACCTATTATGAGCTTAAGAAATCTCTATGAATCAACATTTTCAAGTTGCAGGCATCCTTTCCATACCCAAGCAAACAACATGGAGCACAGCTTTTACCTGCTATGAAATCAAACAACCTCTTCAGATGGTTATCAATGCTTGCAGTCTTGTTGGATAATGGCAGGCAGTTACGCTAACAGAAATACACAGGCAACTACCAGCGAGAAACAAAGTCTGAGCAAAATGAAGAGGGAAATCTTTCGGAAATGCTATGATAAAACAAGGGAGGAAATAAAAGGGCAGAGGAAGAGAAAATTATTTCACGGTGTCTGAATGCGTTGACATGAGAGTGGTGCATTGTGGGTAATCTTGGCCTGGGGGAAACCACTGGAGCAGAAGGACAGAGATGGGAGAGTCTGTGCAGTGCCATGGCACACGGGCGCGCGCACAAACACGCAGCGTGCATCACATTTCAGGCAGAGTGGAATACAAGCAGCCCACAGTTTCTACCAGCCCACAGTATTATTTAACCCTGTTGACTTGATCACTGTTGTTTTAAGATAATATCACTCTCTGAAGTCTTGCTGAGCAGCAATCCAAAATGACTAATCGGTAAGGAGGATTTTTCAAGACCCTATTGTTCCAGTGGGCGCCAATGTACAGTAATGACGATGCCTGTCAGATCAGGGGATATCTGTAAGAACGATTTTATATAAGGGAGTCAGATGGGATGAGAGATGTAGGCTAGAATGGAAATTTAGCGTAGACCGGTTCGGGCCAGTTTTCACTGCCCTGCGCTCCACTGAGCTGTGGACTTGTGAATACGCTAATACGCTAACCTAACAGGACAGGCTGATGACATCACACACCACGGGCCCTGCAGAAATCACTTGAGTCACAATGTTTCAGTGTGTGTGTGTGTGTGTGTGTGTGTGTGTGTGCGTGCGTGCGTGCGTGCGTGCGTGCGTGCGTGCGTGCGTGCGTGCGTGCGTGTCCGTCCGTCCGTCCGTCTGCATTTGTGGTCACATCCTGAGCCACGTGCAGCAAGTCTGCTGCTGTAATATACACAGAGCCATGAAAGTCAGGTCAGGCATTAAGACCAGAGGCATCTGTGTACATTCATGGATGAACAACACCGCAAAGGCTCCAAATCACCTGTGATTGCTAGTCATCGATTAATACTTAACAGGGGATGTGATGTCTACAGTGAGCTGTACGATTACCATAATCTCAGAACGTTGCCTGGTAATCCTCTCTGGAACACTTCTCATGTCGTCTGATGATATAGAGATAGGACTTTTAAATTGGGAATCATTTGATGTTGCATTGCATTATATACGAATCCCTTTGTTATGGTGCCAGTGAACTCCATGCGAAAACAATGAAGGTCAGGCAATATCCTTGAGGAAATATAATATCAATGATACAAATGTTATATAATCATCCAGTCTTTCACAAATTGCAAATTATTGACATATTTGCAATCATAATACACAGTATTTTACTCATTTTGGAAAGCAAAAGGAAAAGAAAACTGTGCAAGTAGCACGATAAACTGAAAATATAAAAAATAAAAGTTCACAGATAAAGTAGGGATGGAGTTGATCTTGATGCTAACAATGTAGAATATATAATCACATGTTTGTTTAAAGAGAATTAAAGCCAAACAGCAGTTTTCAATGCTTAAAAAAAACATATTGCATGTACAGGCCTTTTCAGATCGATTGCCAGTATACATACAGGTAAAATATTTCTCTTTATTTTGTCTAATACATACTGAAAGGACATGACTACTATTATGTAATCATCGTTGACGCACAAACAAACTGAACGCATCTCAAAAGTTGCAGTGCTGAAAGTCTGAATGTGTGGGAGCGACTGCCAGATGATAATTCAGAGCAACAAACTCCCAAAGTCAGAGAAAAGTCAACAAGGCAGGGTTCAGAGTTTCTGTTTGAGTTTGTTTCAATATTGCTTCCATGAATTTGCCATTTTCTCTTCAGTTATCAGAAAAATATTCTTTCTCAAAACTATAATCACGGTATTAGGCACAAACGCTCCCAATGTTCGGTAATATGTGCATTCATACACACGCAAATGAAACACCATATCATTCATATTCTCACACACACATCGATGATGCCAACAACTTATGACAGAAATTAAACGACAGCAGCTGCCTCCTATGTGTTTTCAAGATAACGTCAACAGACTCAAAGTTATGAACAACAAACAAAAGACAATTCAATTCTAAAATCCATTTTTTTTTCATAAATATCAGAGCTTTACTAATAAACCTACAAAGACACAATTATAAATATATAGCAATTTGTTCCTAACATTGATATGCATTTTTTTTTTTCAGACATAATGGATTCACATGTCTTTGGCCTTCCCGTTGAACCCGCATACAGTAAAAGATACTCCTCTCGTTAGTGCATAGTCAAATACCTGTGGAATTTAGCTACCCACATCTCAAAAATGAGGTGAACATACACGAAAAGAAATAATCATTCTCTCTTCATTTTCCCCTCACGCACACATGCACAAGGTCACCCATGGCGTCCAGAGACCAACAGGTTAAAGGGTTTGTGGCCCATGTTTGAAGTGTGGGGTGAACATTATCATTTCCTCAGGCGATGGCGTTCTCCAGTGGCTCCTTTTCATCCGCCGTGGCATGATCTGCCCCCTGCGCCGCAGCCAGCTCCTCGTTCTTCTTCAACTCTCGCTGATACTTGGCCATGATCGCAGCGTAGGCACATCCGTACACCGCTGCAGCCAGCATCATCAGACACACAATCCCACACACCACGCCAGTGATGATCACGGTGGCAATAGCGTGGCGCAAGTTGACAGGCCGATGCCTCTGCTTAGGTTCACACTCTGGCAAGCCGCCTCCCACACCTCCTCCTCCTCCTCCTCCTCCTCCTCCCCCACCTACGGAACCCTCCCCAGGGACGTGGAGAGCGTGGCTGGAGGGGTGAGCGTGGTTGCCATGGGTGTGGCCTCGCAGCAGCCTCTCTGACTCCAGGTGGTGTATGTTGGCAAACAGGTAGTGGTAGCTCGTCGTCATGCAGACGTGGAAGAGCTGGTAAGGGACTTTCTGCAGGTCTCTGTCCTTCATTTCTTCAGGCTGGGAGCAAAGCACTTCATCTACCACTCCACCTTAGGATCAGAGGCAAGGAGTTAGAATAGTCTGACTCGCAGGGGAAGGATGAAATTGTGAGACTTGGATCAGTCAGTTGTTGTGTATCATTAGCTCAGCACTTGATGTTAATTACCCATTTCCCTTTTGGCAGCTTACAACAGAGGAAGCCACAATCCTAATCATCCTACTGGAGCCTAAACCAACAAATCAGTGCTTTTTTTAAACAACTATGTTGCTTGAGATTACTTTAAGTGGCTAAATTAGCTCAAAGAGTTCAAAGGAATAGTTTTATTTGAAGAAAGCAGTGAATTAGGTCTTCATCTATTGTATGTGTCTTGTAAACTCTCCTCTTCTTTGTGTATATGTGTTCATGTCGAGCACGCCTTGTCACACTTTCGTTCTGCCTGCCTGATTAACCACTGGCTTTCTCCAAAGCACACATCCTTGTATGCAAGTCCATTGTTCTGTTTTGCGGTAATTAGAATTTTCAGGCTTTAAGACGAAAGCTATGTCAACTCAACACGGGCATGTGGGCGGGCCAGCTAACCCCATGTAATCCTAGCTATCATTGTACAGTGGCAATTGTGTTATCTAATACATGCTGGGTTTGGTCTAGCATAGAAAATGATGTGGTTCAGCAATAACAAATAACTACTAATCGCCCACATACACCATCTCTGATTGGAGAGACCACCAGTACAGCGTGTTCAAGAGATTCTTAATCATGCACAAACTGTCAACAGTCACAGTGAAAGATGCAGTAATAAATGCTATCTCTTTATCTAATCCACATTTTTTTTTATACACTTGTCCCAAACAGTACTGATGAAAAAATACAAAATTCCTTCCACTTGCACAATGATGAACGGGGGTCACAAAACCTTTAAAACAACAGTCTTCATTGTGGTAATAGAATGTAAAGCTTTGTTTCTAATGTGTCAGCCCTTCCAAAGGCAAAATAAATTAAAAAGGCTTTTTCTTTACTCTTGAAGAGAAATTCATAAATATTGTGCTGATAGATAGAAGGATGGACAGAAAATAATTGTTATGCCTTCTTTGGCATAATAATCCAGGGTATTACTATAACTTGCAATCACTCAGGAGATTATTTTGTGACTGGGAGTCAGGGGAAAAAAAATTGTTGCATTGAAAAGCAACCACTTGGGAGTTTGGAAGAGCGTAGCTGTGGGTTACAGGTGCAGCAGACTGGATTTGATTTTAAGATACAAGATTCTCTAAAAGTGTCTATGTGATTCCTGGCTTTCCATATTGCATTGTGTAATTTCCATGCTCTCTTTTCCACATGT
The DNA here is from genome assembly GCF_963422515.1 of Blennius ocellaris. Lineage (NCBI taxonomy): Eukaryota > Metazoa > Chordata > Actinopteri > Blenniiformes > Blenniidae > Blennius > Blennius ocellaris. The sequence continues at coordinate 19,263,924 of NC_137654.1, forward strand.
CCTCACATTGTTGAAAATATCAACAAAGGACAAAATGCCAAAAAATAACCTTTAAAAAAAGGACATTATTACCATAGAGAAATATTACCATATATTAATGCTGCACCCAGTAGGAAGTCTATTGTGATGACACAACACTCCTCGGTGGTTGCTATGGGGCTTCTGCTGGTCTTACCTTTAAAAAGGTATGTCTCCAGCCAGAGTTTCAGGCCTATGAGCTGGCAGTCACACCTCCAGGGGTTACCACGAAGAGTGAGGCTGTCCAGATGTGTCAGAGCCTCCAACAGAGAGCGGTCCAGTCGTGTGAGTCGGTTGTGTGCCAGCCCAAGGTGGCTCACGTTCCGTAAACTGTCCCCAATGGCTCCAGACAAACCCCACAGGCTGGTGAAAGGAAATTAGACAAGATTCAGAAGGTTGCATAGCTTCAGGATTCAACACAGACATTAAAGAAAAACGATTATCTTTTTTTTTTTTTCATGGTCAAGACCTAACCTATTGTGTGAGAGGTCCAGATGTGAAAGTGAGCGTATGGGTCCCAGCATCCGCTTGTCAAGCTCTCTCAAGCTGTTGTAGGCCAGGCTGAGACGCTGAAGAGTCCTCAAACCCAGCAGAGCAGTTGGTGAAATAGATGTTATAGAGTTATTAGATAGATCCAGAATGCGGACGAGGGGTATTTCCCTGAAGGCCATTGATCCCAACCCCCTGATTCGGTTATCTTGGAGATAGAGTTCTTGGGTGTCTGGATGCAGTCGGCGAGGGATGTCATAAAGGCCTCGACCCCGGCAGTCTACTACTTTGGTGTTGCTGTTGCAGCTACACTCCTTTGGGCAGGCATGTGACAGAGTCAGGAGAGAGAGGAGGGCACATCCAAGGATCGCTGTGGAAACACATGGATACAAACATGATTACACTTTTGGATGTATGGGAACATTTGATATGTGTATTTTGAGAGTTACTACTCAATAATCACACCAATCTCCAGCCACCTTTTGTGATGAAATAACTAAAAATGCATTCAAGTTCAGGATAATTCTGAATGTTGTATTTTGTTTTTAGAATTTGTAGGTTTTTTTAAGTTTTAAGTTCCCCTTGGTTTTGCACGTATAATATTCCGATTTGATTTTTGATTTTTATTTTTTTATCATTACTATTTACCAAGAAAGTAAACTTATTACTAATATGTTTACTCCCACCTCCCACCCTCTTATACAGTGGCCTTCAGCGACTTCACCAAAGCCTCATAACCCCTCACCCACACACTAATCCATATACAGCACATATTGGGTGTCTGATTCCCTTTGAGATAACTTCACATGGCCATTCCTTCTGGAACATTACAGCAGTATTTTTAGCTTTGGCTTGACTAGCTCTAGGCTCAGTGAAATGACGCTCCGACCCTGGCCCCAGCTCACTGGTTGCAGTTGTGGATGTTGAAGAGATCGACACTGTTGATTCTAATGCTTATACAAATGGAAGTTCAATTCTGAGACATTTAACTAGAATATTAAACCCTGGACTAGTCAGGGGGCTCTGTATCAGTCACAAACTAGTCTGTTCTTTTTTTCATTAGGGAGCAACTTTTCTATAAAAGCATATTACTAAGCACTGTAATATGAAAAATAATCGATCAATTAGTAATGTTTGGTACAACTAAATTCAACAAAATCATGTACATTAACATTTAACATCAGAACGTAACTGAATTATCTATCAAAATGTTTTCTCCCACCATCACTTTTCTGTCTTTTGGATTATGCTTTATAGGTTTAGAAATATCCAGGCGCTCTGAGGTCTAATCTCAGGTGTTTGGTTCGTGTGGCTTTTGGCTTTTTGTGTTGCTGTTATATTATCTGTCTTGTTCCAACAAAAAAAAAAGCATGATCACATGGCTGCGTGGAGATTAAGTGTGCTGTGCTGCAAAGCCCTGTGTTAATTGCACCCTTGTTAGTGAAATTACAGTGTGTGATTGCAAGAACGTGTTCACTCGCATGTGCTCACATGTGTGCATCCTACTCATAAACAAACATACAATGTGTTCACAGATATACATAAAAACAAAGCATCGGCTCAGTGGAGCGTTGTAACAGCAGCTCCAGAATGAGGTCAACATAGGAGAATGGCTCTTTGCTCTGACATGTCCCCTCAGTCCACTGTACACACAAACAAGTTTTAAAACACAGCTTGCGGCATGTGCTCCTTTGTATCAACCAGGCATCAATTTGAACTGCAACTGACAGGATTTAGAAGCGATGTGCAGCTGAAAACATGAAATCATGGAAGTAGATGTGGAAGCAGCTGCTTTGATGTGCGAGCTGCCAAAAGCAAGCAATGAGCACTCAGTTATACAACCGTTTACACAACGCACGAGTTGTAGCAGGAGCCCAACTGGCCATGCAATACAACAAATACACAAACACACACACATAAATACACAAATAGTGCAGTGTCAGTGCTCCTACCTCTCATCATCTTTGGGCCGCTTGCGTTCACTGTTGTTTTAGCTCCCTTTATGGATTGTAGTCACTGTCATTGGTAGATGATCCATTAGCGTCAGTCAGGCTGAGAGTAACTGTTCCTGACTCTCATCTTTGCAGGCCAGCTTGGTCAATAGGTGGCAATTAGAGAGGATGAGATGAGCAGTCAAAACCCTGCTGCCCTCAGGATCCCCAATACTGCCCGTAAGGGCATGAAAGCCCATCAGAGCGGGCAGATCAGAGCTTACTGCCAGCCAGCCAGCCAGTCAGGCAGGGAATCACTGGAGTTAGGGAGCTCTGCTTCTCTCTCTCGCTCTCTCTCTCTCTCTCTCTCTCTCTCTCTCTCTCTCTCTCTCTCTCTCTCTCTCTCTCTCTCTCTCTCTCTCTCGCTCTTTTATTCTGTCTCTAACTGGTTAGCTCTCTCTTTAGCGCTGTTGCTCGCTCACTATCTCTCAACCCCTCTGACTGGTGTTCAGTATTATTCTGCATTTCATTTTGTTTAATATTTGCTTTCATTGAAACAAGCTCTATGTTCTCTCTCTCACTCTCTCTCTCTCTCTCTCTCTCTCTCTCTCTCTCTCCCTCTCTCTCCCTCTCTCTGTTCTGCTCATGTGTTCACACTGTCCCCAGTTGTATTGGTGAGTGTGATGGTGTGTCATCTCCCAGTGGACAGCTGCGCCTCTTAAATCACAGCACAAAGACTCAGTGACACGATTTGCGTTACCTCCTATCGCTGAGCAAGACAGAATTAGATGTGGATTGCAGAGTGTCTACACCAATGCTGAAACACGTTACCGCACAGTGAACATTGTCAGTGGAAGCCCGCTGCTGTGGCATGCTCTGATGATATTATGCATGTGCCGTAGGCTGTCGGGCTGACAGAACACGCCCCCAGCACAGCAACACACAACGCACCAATGCACACATACGCATGCACATGGTAGGATATTAAGCTGTTGCGGTGAATTTACATGGGATTTTCCTCTCATCTAAATGAATTGACTCCTAAGCTCATAGGAGCTCATGGGTCACTTGAAGGAGAAGCAAAAAAGGACAAACCAAGAGATTAATAATCGAATCGTTTGCGACGATGAATATGATCAAGCTCAGACGAGCTGACCTTGACTTTCAGTAGCTCCCACCCCACGCTGTATTCTCTCTCCTGTCCATTCATATTTATATCTTTTCCTGTGCTGAAGGGTATGCAATTATTTTAATTCTGTCATCCACAGAGAGTTGTGGATTCAATCTGCGTTACAATTAATCAGCAATCAGTGTACGACAGTGCTTAAAAATGTAAATAGACACACACTAACACACACACACACGCACGCACACACGCACGCACACACGCACGCACGCACACACGCATGCATGCATGCATGCATGCATGTTATGTTTAGCTGCCTATTAACTTACAAACATTTCCTGCATACCCTTGCCCCAATTTAAACGTCTCCTCTCCAACACTAACACGGTTCAATTTCCGTGAATGTGACCCCACTCTTGTCATGACGGTTTTATATTTATATGTTACATTAATACACACACACACACACACTCCTCTATAATATAATGCACATTCATTTGAATAGTCATGTGCAGCGCCCTTCCCCCACACATGCAAATACATTAATGCATCCTCACATGTATGACACCTTTGTATTTGCTAATTGTTGAACAAACAGATTTTTCATAAGGGCAGTCTGTTGAATTTATGTTGCCTTGCACATCTCGCTAATCACATATCACTTGTGGCACTTTTAATGCATGCGGCATCAAGCCTCAAGGACAAAGTGTAAACATGTTGTTGTTGGTTGTTTTTTTCTTCTTGTGTCACATTTGTAATTAGAATATTTTGGCACCAACTGATCTGAGCTTTAGCGAAAGGAGATTGATTAATGTGAATATTTTCTCATCACAAAACACTAAGCTGCATAATCCACTTGAGTCATTTATTGGAATTTTGCAGGGCGGCTGAATTATCTCTAATGATTACATTAAGGACAGGTCAGTGCAGGAGAGCGCTGACGGCAGCTGCCTCCACAGGAGCGTCGTGACACGGTCCGACCCCAAGCTGGTAGATAAATGCAACACCAAATAATTCAGAATTATTACGTCTTTCAGGGAGCTCCGTGTTAATGCTCCTGTGTATGTTTATGTCCGTCCTCGAGGCGTTTGTGCCATTCCTGCAATGTGAATCGATGCATGCACACACTGAAAAACTGACGATGAGGACGCACATGCTGCTCGCACCTATGATTGCCTTGGCTATAACATTTGAGCACACAGACACGGGCTCTGGGATGAACTAATGGACCCAATACATTTACAAAATCCCTTGTAGAATCTCAAATATCTGTGGGCTTTAAAGTGGTTGTCATCTCTCTGCCTGGGATTGCACAGATAGGAGATTGGTGATGGGGTGGATTTGAAAGTGGATTTCATGTCTCTTCATCTTTGGTCCTGTAAACCCAGCTCAGGGCATAAATACCCCCAAGTTCTTAAATCATACCTAGGGAAATTAAATGTTCCCCCATAGTACACAAAATTCCCGAGCATTAGTGGGACAGATTTGAGCTTTTGTTCTGAGCCGACATGCAGGTAACAGCCGGCATCAGCACACTTTTGACCTGTAATACCATTTCACAGAGCAAACCATAGCTGCTCATATTGGAAGATGTTAGTACTGAAAAACAGCCACCCAGAGTGGTTTTATATTTAAAATGACATCATATTCTTTACGCATGAGGAATAATTGATTTTCACCCGAAATTAATTTCATGTGACACTTTGGGTATATATAATGTCATTGGGCTTTTGTTTGACCTGCTTATGTGTTTTTTTTCTTCCTATCCTAAACAGTTTTAGAGGTAATGACCTTGTGTCTTTCATTGTCCTAACGATTTTGGTTGTTCCTGGTTTTACACCATTTCCTCCGCTGTTGCCCAGCATCTTAAATTAGCCTCTTCTCCTGGGTTTTCCATGTGGGTGTAGAAATGGTGGGCTGCTGAAAGGATCTGGCAAAGCTTATGACGGGATAATCTGCACCTGTTCCTCTGGGCAGGAGCTAAAACAGGCCACAGTAGCACCCAACTGCACATAAATGTGGACACAATCACACAGACAAAAACACAAACCAAAGAAATCTTTTCCACAGGCAGTATTCTCATCACAGGCTGGCATTGAGTGAATCTTTATTTTTCTACAGTGGGAAGCTTTTACTATTCACATGAACGTTTTTGTTTTTATTTTGGACCCATCTACATGCAAACTCTATATCTCATGGAACAAAAAAAAAATCTTTTTTGTCTTTTTTTGAGAAGATAATTAAGATAATTGAGAAACAAAACAGAAACACATTAAATGATCACTTTAAAATAGTTCCATTATATTCTCCCGATGACACAGGGCCAATTGATGCCTTTGTTAACTGTATTTTAGAAATCACAACTTTGATGTTGGGGAACTTTATTCGGCTCTGTCAGGACAAGACTGACGTTTTTGTCATTAGTCCTTAAACCTGGGTGTCAGTTTTGACTCTGAGCTGAGTTTTATTTCACATATTAAACACGTTGAAAAACAGACTTTTATCAACCAAGGAATAGGTCCAGAATCCACCTATGTCGCTCTGTCGCTCACACGGAGATGCTGATGATGCTTTTATTTCCAGTATTGATTATTGCAAAGCCTTGCTTTCTGGTCTCTTCAAAAATAGTATCTCAAACCTCCAATTAGTCCAGAAGTTCGGTTCACATCACATCACTTTTAAAAATTGATGCATTGGCCCCTAATTGTTTTTCAGAATGGATTTTAAGCCTCTTTAAATTGTTTTTAATGGTTTCAAACCTTTTTTTAATGTGAGACTTGATTTAATCTTATGAACCCTAGCAGCCCCTGACGTCCATCGGCCTTTTAGTTATTCCAAGAGTAAAGCTATAAAGCCCACGGTGAGGCAGCTTTTTAACATTATGCTCCACATTTATGGAACAGGCAGCAGGAGGAGCAGAGGGCCGCTGAGACATTACCGTCTGTGTTTTATGGTTTTAGTGATGAGTGATTCATCGAGCAATTCAAATTTGTTTGAAAAATAAATCAGTCTTTCAATTAAAGCATGCTGGTGCAATTTAATGAGGTCAAGTACAAATAATTTAGGTCTGTTTATATGATCCCAGGTTCAGTTTAATGAGTCCACATCTGTTTTGTGAAGAACACATTTCATTTTTCAAGAGTCCTAATCAGGTCTAAAATAAATAAATAAATAAATAAATAAAATTAAAAAAATCCAGCTGTAGTTTAAAGTGTTCTAGTCTAGGAGAAAGAGTGTGGATCTATTTAATCCATGTCTGGTTTTAAGAATATGCATGTGCTTTAAAATCTTTGAAGAAAATACGTCAGTAAAGAGCTTATAGGTACGTAGTGAATAGTTTGGTTGAAACCTAAAAAGGCTCCAAATCCAGAAAAAAAGAAAGAAAGAGTCCAGGTCACATGCCAAATGTGCAGATGTAGTTTACAGAGTTGGAAAAAAAAAGTTCTGGTCAGTTCAGTTAATTTTGATGATTGTCAAAATTCACTTTAAAATATCTGAAGACAATAAGACGTTGGATACACTCATGAAGTACTTCCATCAATACACCTGTGATAGAACGAATATGGAACAACTTTCACAAATCTTGCAATGTTTTTCCTACTTTTCCCAACTTAATTATCTTTGTAAAAAGCACTAAAAGTTCACCACAATTGTCTCGTGAAGAGTTTGGGGCAGTGTTGCTGTCTCACATCACATTAGGATGTGTTTACGCTCGTCATGTTTGGTCTGGTTCAAACAGACCCTGGAACGATTGCTGCTTTGGTTCACGTGTGAACGCTGCCACCCGCATCCTGGTGCAACACAGTCAGTGGATCAAGCCAACTGAAAAAATTGGCTCTTAGTTTGCTTTAAAAAAAATATTCTGCAGTCCGGTGAATGTCTGATGTGAGTCTGAACGCAGCACTGACAGAATATCTGTAAGCAGACTGAACACACCTCTTTAGAAGGTTTTGCATCCTCACATTGATGCACATAACTCATCAATACGTTTCAAAGACTTTTGGGGAGAAAACCTGATTATTCGTCACAGCAGATGTCCACCACTAATTTTCCTTCCATCTTTTTAAAAAATCTGTCAACTTGAAGCAAACCAGACCAGTCTGGGAGCTTTTCGCCCTTCTTTAACCTATTTGATTATAAATGTGTGTTTACATGTAATTATCTTGTAATTTTTGACACATAACATAACCAATTTGTACATTAGCCAATCAATACTGCTTTTATATTCTAGTTAAATGTCCTAATTCATTCAAATGCCACATTTCCTTCCATTTATTTTACTACCGGACTCCTCTGCATTTCAATGAAGCTGTAGAAAGTTGCTCCTGGAAAGATTTGCACAGGCCCCTAAAGCACGGCAGACCCCCGCTGAGAGAAAGCAGGGGTCCTCAGAGTCTTAGGAGCAGGGGATGGTGGGAGACGGTGGTAAGAAGCAGAGGAGAGAAGTTAAAGCCTGTGGTGGATGTGTCAATCTTTCCACTGCCGACTCTGAAAAAGCTGACACATTTAATGTCAGAAGTTTTTTTTTTTTTTCCCCCACTTAAGGAATTCTGGTCAGATCTGTGCATTTAGAAACCTGCTGGGATGAAGCTTATGGAAGTGAGAGGTGCTTTGTATACCGACTCTGGAAATGCCTGTCGGGGTAACAACAGGGAGGCAGACTGAGGAATGGGGTAGATTTCATGTGGCCACAGAGAAAGAGGTCTGGTTGAAACTCACGTGAAAGTTTGAGTGTGGTCCGTGGCATCGACACACACATGTTGAGCATAAGAGAAAAATAGGCAGAGACGTGTATGTTGAAGTGGCCTTTTTGGTCCATCTTGACATTTTTTTTTTAAACATTTTTTCATCGTCGTCCTCATTCCAGTTTAAGGCATTACATCAATACTGTGTCTCGCCTGCAGGATGACTTCTGCTGTATTAAAACTTCATCATAATGGATTGTGTTGTGTCTTTTCCAGCTGTGGGCATCCAGATGAAACTGGACTTTTTTCAGAAGAAATTCTGGACTGCCAGCAGACAGGTACTTAAATACACTTGCATCAGCAATTCCAATTCACACACTGACCACTAAAAGTCATGATTTCAATAAACGGCATCTAAAATATATTTTTAGATTATTTTCATGCTTAAAAATAACAACCACACCATTACTTAGTTTTTAATGCTACAAAAGCTATTTGAAGTATTCAGTAGAACTTTGTTCCTCTTGTGAATAGGACTGAGTGGATTTGTTTAGATTTTATGGTTGCAGAATAGAAAGAAAATGTACAATGAGAACATGCTTCAGCCTAATTTTTTTTTTTCTCGGTAATTTCAACTTGCAACATTTGACAATTATTTAATATTACAGCATTTCTGATATGCTCTTCTTAGAAATATTTGACATGTGGGTGAATTCTAGCCTGTGATGGTCTGGTCGTAATGAACAAGAGCCACCGAGTGCAACAAAAGGCAAAAAGCTTTGTTTCTCTGCTTTCTGGTGGTTTGTGTAATTATGTACCTATCTTAAGCAGTTTATTTAACATTGTTAGAAATTGACACATGAGCCAGCAATGACGAAATACTATTACTACTACTACTACTCTGACAAACATCAATACTAACATCTGGTATGTTTTCAAATATTTTTACAAAGTCAATTTACAAGGCTAAGTATAAAAATAATAGCTATGAAAATTAGCATAAAAGCTTTATTCCATCTTTTTTTTTTCAAATTAAATTTATATTTTAAATGACTATTATTTAAATGATTATTATTGTGAATCGATCAGGTAAAAATATTTGTTTTGGCCTTCCCATGCTCATGCAGTTTTTTTTTTCTCCTTATCACAGTGTGCAGCGTTAGATGGAAAATGCTCCATAAGCTGTGATGACGAGGTCAGTCAGCTCTTCCTCTCCCAGTAAATCCTCCATCCTTCTTCTGCGTCTCACCAATGCTTTAACACTGCTTTTTTTTTTTTTCTTTCTTCTTCTTCCTTTGAACAGAATATTAATTGCTACCTCATTGACAACAACGGCTTCGTCCTGGTGGCAGAGGACTACTCTCTGGTGAGACTTCGCACTGTTCAGCGTTCACTTGGTGTTCAGCTGTCAGCAGACATGCTGTCACTCTGATTTTGGCTCATCCTGAAGCCGTTCCGCCGGCTGTCACTGCCCTTCCCTTCCCCTGTATGTTCATTTTACGTGTCCCGGCTTTCTTATTTCATCGCATTTTTATAGCGGGAATATTCAGTGTTCTGCTCACTGAGTTGTTTAATCTCATTATAGTTATTTGGCTGTAATTCCAATGTCACCAACAAGAGCATTCTGAACTATTACATTTATCTGTCTTTGGTTAAGGTGAGCTGAAGCATTTAAACCCGAATTGTGAGCCAAGTGAGGCCCTTTGGTTGTTACTGACCTCATTACCAGTGCTAAAAAAGAAACGGTGCACATGATGCATGCTTTAAGATCTGTGGGAACACCTTTGCTTGTCTTTATTCTGATTACACATTGAATCATGTATTATCGCAAACAACTTTGTGATTTTTTTCTCTGTGGCAGAATTGACTTACTTTACTTGAATCACCATTATCCAACCCAGCATGCAAAGAAATTGAAGATCTTCACAGGTCCAGAGCTGGAACAGTAGAAACAACATTACATAAGAGATGCATTCACATTGAGCAGAATTGAGTAGGAACTTTTGCCCTTCAGCAGCTTGTGTGGCCTCTTAAAAATGTATTGCCCACCTCTTGTCCACATGGTAGAAATAAATAATATATATTACATTGACACATGTAGCATCCTTCTATGAAGGTTCACATTTTCTTTCATTTGTGTCTTTTTCATTGAAGCAGTGTTCAGAAGATACTATGATCTAGAGCAGGGGTGGGCCATCCTGGTCCTCGAGGGCCGCAGTCCTGCACGTTTTAGATGTTTCCTTGCTCAAACACACCTGCATTATCATGATGAGGCTCTGCAGAAAGCTTGACAAGGAGCCACTAATTGCTGTCAGTTGTATTGATGTGAGGAGACATCTAAAACGTGCAGGGCTGCGGCCCTCGAGGACCAGTACTGCCCACCCCTGATCTAGAGTGCTGCAGAAAAATACACAAAGCTGCCCAAAAATGTTCCTTTTTAAAATATAATGATTCTTCAAGACTGCAACAAAAGTCGTTTTTATCAAGGTAAAGAAATCAAAGTGTTATTTTAATGAAAAATATCATTTCTCAGCACACAAGCTTTCTTCGAACGTTCCGGGAAAACTTTAAAAAGCCCATAAAGGCAATGTGGTGGTAACCACTATACCACAATGCGTCACAGTATTGATTATGGAATCAATTCAATATATTATACCAAGGAAATGAATATCAAGGGGAAGAAACATCTTGTTATGTGAAAGGACCAGCAGATGTTGCACAATCTCTTCTCAAAAAAAGTTAAAGGCCAAGCATTCGGCTCCACATTTTTATATGAATTCATAATTTAAACAATTTACAAAACAAAGTATCAGTCTCTCTTGCATTTTAAGTTGAAGAGCAAACAAATTTCGGTTTGCAGAAAGATCCTGCTCCGATACGGTTTCCTTCATATTTCTACCATGTCAACATATTGTGTGGGTTCTTCGGTATTTCTGGGTGCTATGACAGACCATCCAGGTGGGAGATAATATTTCTAGTTTTGGCCCTTGAAGGTGTTTCTGTTTTTCTGCCATTTCCCACTTGCCACAGCTACAATATCATTTCCGTATGTTCCAGGTTGGGATAATTCAAGACTAATTTCATGGGGGATCCCAAATATACATGTCGTCATTTTTGCACCTGCAAATGTTTCCAGCTATGCATTTTTCCCCCCTTTAATTAATTACATTCTATCGTCTTGGTTCATTGAAGTAAATCTCTTTTACTTTCTCAGACAGGGAAATTTTTTGGTGAAGCCGAAGGAGCTGTAATGAGTAAGCTTCTGCAGATGGGCTCTTTCAAGAGGTAACTATTTCAAACTGTATGTGCGTTTATAATTGAGTGTGTGAGCGTGGGCTTGGATGTGCCAATTCAAGGTCATGTGTGTGTGGATGTGAGTGCATAATTTCACGCAGGCCGCAGAATGAGAGCACGTCTCCGCTCGTGCTGACAGCTCTTGACTTGGCCAATCGTGTTGAGCTATTCAGCGCTGAACTCCGACCCCTCACTCAGCGGAGTTCTCCATTAGGGGATTACAGCAAATCTTTTCCTGAAACGAAAGAATTAGGAGGAACTTTAAGTCAAACACACACACACACACACACACACACACACACACACACACACACACACACACACACACACACACACACACACACACACACACACACACACACACACACACACACACACACATACACACATAAATGTAGACAGACGTGCATGCGTATTGGGCTTGCTGTAAAGCTGCGTCTCCTGGAAAACGCCAGGAGCAGTGGGTCCTGCAATTAATCTAATCTAGGAGGTTACCTGTCTCGGTATTTGAGTGCAGAAATGTAGGCACAGACAGGCACACGTTGAAATCTTACTGAGGTGGGTTTAAACTTACATTGCACAGAAGCTTACGAGCGTGTTTCTAAGTCTGTACGTTCACTTCAGCCCTCGAGATGTGGCCGAGGAGATTGTTGCCGCGCCGTCTGAGTCCATAAAAATCACGAGTGACAAATCACCACACAAGCGGACAACCACGCCCATGTGTCAGAGGGATGAACCTCAAAAGCTGACAGCAAATAGTTTACAGACCCGTTCGCAGAAAAACAAAGAGGCCCACAAGCACTTTCACTGAATCCATAATGTTGTAAACGACGTAAGATGAATGATTGATATGAGTTGTGTCGGTGAAGTATTAGAGTGATGAGTAACAGAGCCTTCAGATCTCACACTAATGAATCCAACATGATCTGTCTTAGCCCGCTGCCATTTGCGGAAAATAAATGTGTTCAAGCGCCATTTTTGACTTGATTTAGAACGGAGGGGGGGAAAAAAATCGACATTTTGAAGTGCATAACTTAAAGTTGCCACCCTGAATTTATTTCGCACACTACTGTATTTCTACACATGAAGACATTTCACATATTTACTTTTGCAATATCCATCATCCGAAAAAGAGTAAGAACAATCTAAAAAAAATTTTAATAATAAATGTTGACACTTGTACGCCCATATACGGTAATCCTGCATCCATGCAAACACACTAATACACTGTTATTACGTTTGTCTAAGTCTTCTGCTAACACCATTATGTGGCCAGGTTTAGCAGTAATAGGTTCCTGGCGGTGTGCTGGAGCTGTGTGTCACCGGTGCTGTGACTGAGGTTTGAACATCGCCCAGGGCTGCGGATACACTGGGCCCACTCAGACGTCACACACACACACACACACACACACACACACACACACACACACACACACACACACACACACACACACACACACACACATGCTCGGACACACGTTCACGCACCCAGCACCGGCAAGAGTATAAGAACTTGCCGGTGCTGAACTTGTTTGTGCACGTGTGTGTGTGTGTGTGTGTGTGTGTGTGTGTGTGTGTGTGTGTGTGTGTGTGTGTGTGTGTGTGTGTGTGTGTGTGTGTGTGTGTGTGTGTGTGTGTGTGTGTGTGTGTTAAGAACCCCTTCAATAACCTCTCCCAGACAGACCAAGATCTCCAACCCTTAGGGTCTACTAAGCCCTCAAATCCTCTGATATCCCCCCCAATATCCCCAGATCATCCACACACACACACACCCACCTTCCTACATCACTTTGAGGAACCTCTCAGGAAGCTCTCGGCTTTCACTTGCTTTCCTCTTCCCATTCTTGCCACATCCATCCAATATATTATTGGTAGGTAAAGCAGCAGTAATAGCAGAGGTGGGATCTTTTCTTCCTGCTCCCACACAGGAGTCCAGCAGGCCCCGCAGGCACGTACTAGCAGAGGGAATGTGTGAATCAAGACGTTTTGTCCTGACAAAACATTAATATGAAAAGTAGACACAAAATGAAAAAGTGTTGGAGGTTTTTTTCCACCTCTGTCTGTGTCTTTCTGTCCTCAGGGTCACTCTGTATGACTACCAGGCTTTATGCTGGGTCATTTCAGAGAGCAGCGACAGTGGCCACACACTGTTGGATGTGAGTATTACATTCTTTTAAAACCTTATCTGATGCTCCGACAGGTCTTTGTATTATGAGCTCTTTTAAAGGACTTTCCCTCTCATTTTTAGCCCTACTTTGCCTTCTTCTCAGTGGTGAAGTGGATCCTGACTGAGCTCGTCATGTAAGATCTCTGCATGCGAGACGTCTTTGTGTCTGTTTTTAATATCATGAGTTTGACTGTGCACACATGTACCGCTGACGACAGGCGTGGTAGCCTCTCGGGTCCAAGGTTAACTGTGAGTTTGTGAGTATGTATCAACTGTATGTTTGTTTACGAGCGCCTCCACATGTATGTGGACGTGATCCTGGGTGATGGAGACTTGTAATGGGTACCTGATGTTTCCTGTTGTGCGGGTCTTCTTGCGATGCCATGTTGCGGTCGTGTCGTCTGGGTGGTCCACTGCTGCCACACAGCTCCATGACAGGATTCAGTTGTCAAAGTTAATTTCGCAATATGTCACAGTGAAGACTTTTTTTTTTTTTTTGCATTTGAAATCTCTTCTTATGTGCTAAATTTTCCATTAATTGTGCCTCAAAAATGATGTGTGTGTGGACATTACATCTTCAATAATAATTCATCAGTATATTTAAAGTTTTAAGACACAATAATAATGCAGGAATTACAGTTTTCTGGTTGAATTTACATTTTACCCAATAGTTAATGAGATTTATTTCTGTACTATGGTTACTTTTTAGGGGAAATTAGTCTTTTTTTTTTTTTTTTTTTTTTTACCAAATCAAATAATTTAAATCAACTGTACCTTTGTATAGACTTAAAACAACAGTAGTTTGTAATACTATTCCAGAAGTATGTGTTTCTTTAATGTTCAATGTCTCAATTTTTAGATTCCTGGTTGAGTTCAACTTTTACAGCTGGTGGTACTCCGACCTCACTGCCAAAGGTAAGAAAGTGCTCTCCCTATCATGTTCACCATCTAAACAAATACTCTTCGGAACACTTGAAATAAGGGTTTAAGAGTAAACCGCTACTTTTTTGTTCATTACCAATAAATAATACTTAACCTGCTCTGTTAAAAATTTTATTAAATGACCTACAGTCATTGTAAAGTTGGAATGAGTAAAATAGTTTCTCCTCTAATAATGTAATTTGTGTCATCCATAGAAAAACGGAATGATCATTTTTAGTTTTAAGTTTAAATTCTGCTATTCTTCTCATTACATTTTCAGTTACAGATTTTCATTTCCAGCCCTAATTGTTTTTTAACAACTAGTATTGTTTTCATATCTATGAAAAACGTCCAGGTGAATTTATGACGTATTGAATTTAAGGCTCAATCCTGAGTATTAAATCTAAAGGAACTGTTATAAAACAATATCAAAATAAATTGAAATGTATCTGTATTTATTATATGACATAGAAAATTGTTGGCAAAAATAATAAGTTGATGCAAGTGTAATAAGACTTTAAAAAAAAGAAGAACAAAAACTTTGGACAAAGGTGGTATGAAAAGAGTTACCCATTTTTCTACGTAGTTTTAGTATTTTCAATTCAACACATCAACAGAAAAAGCAATGTCTGCTTTTTATTACGTCTTTTGATTTTACACTATTTTTTAAAACTGACAATAGAGTTCATGAGTAAATAAGCGGCGAGCGTCCTCAGCAGCAGCCTCCCGTCTTCATCAGAGCCATCTCGCCTCAGTTTCCTCTCCGTCTGACCGAGTGTGACCACTGGAAAAATCCAAAGCCCAATGGTTAAAAAAAAAAAGCAGAATGACCTCAGATGACCTTGGTGTAGCATAGTTTACACAGAGTGTGTGTCACTGCGGTGGTTTGTACTGGATGGTTTGATCATCTGTTAGGATGTGTGCCATATTGGTAGCAGTGGGAGGCAATAGCCGCTTTACAAAAAAAGAAAAAAAGTGTCTCTCTCTCTCGTTTCTCTCCTCTCCATATCTCCTCTCCTCTTGTCTCGTCGTATTCCTTCATTTCTTTTCTGTCTCACATTGCTTTCATGAATACACACACATTCTAATTTCGTTTCTGCGAGGCCAACAACACTGTGAGTCCCAATGCTTTATAGAGTGTTGAAAACGTTGTGCCTCTCTGAAATGAAAGCCCCACTAAGCAGCAACGCATTGTCGTATTAATTCCGGCCAAAACTAACATGAAAATATTTTATAACTGAACGTGAGGGATGGAAGGAAGAAAAAAGCCACCGAATGAAAGTCTATAAAATGCTTTCCTTGCACACTTTAATCCTGAATGAAGTGAAGCTGTGCGACGCTGCTCGCCAAGCAGTCGAGACAATTTCACAGCTGGCTAGCCTCAGGTCTTAGCAGGCCTTTCTATATCTTTTTACAATAGAGACACAGGCCGGTGACACAGAAGTTAAAACACCCCCAACTTAGCAGCCCGTAACTCAATCTACACAGCCTCTGAGGCCGAACTAATCCCAGACGTTTATACATGTAGACTGCATTTCTCGCATCCTCACACACACACACACGTATACACCCACACACACGCACAGACTCCCAGTAATTAAACCACTCCAGATCACATGTAATCCACCATCGTTACTAATTTGTGTCACGTGAAACATAAAAGATAAATAACTTATGCAACATTTAAATATTTGTATTAGTATTTAGTATATAAACTTATTTTAGCCATGTCTAAAAACAATATGTCTACGAGAATAGATGAATCGACGAACCCCCCCCCCCCCCCCCCCCCCCCCCCCCTGCAGAGCTGTTTCAAACCTCTGGGTGGCAGGAGAGTTCAAGCTATGCTGTGGGATTAGTTAGGCCTTCAGTTACATTGGTAATATTTCCAGCAGGACAAGAAGCAGCTCTCCTTCAGAAATGCTGTTTTCTTTCAGACTTGTCTATTTGCATGGATGTGGTGCATTTAACTGTTTGCTTGTGCTTTATTTACACAACTATTTTAAACTCTATAATTTCATCCTAGACTTTTCTACCAGTTGTGACTGAGTGTGCTGTGTCTTTTATTGGTTCTTTTACTTTCATCCGTCTTCATTCTCACTCCTCTTCTTTCTTTCTGAGCTGTTTTTTTCCTCTTTATCTCTTCACTTTTTTCCCCCCCATCACTTCTTCCTTTCAGCACAAAGGATGGGTCGAAACATGCAGGTACCATGTGATACCGAGTATCCGGCCTTCGTCTCTGAGAGAACCATCAAAGAAAACACCGGCAACATCGACTGTGACGGCTGCTTCAAGTATGGGACACACAGCCACACATCAACATAAATCAGCTGCAGGTTGCATGAACACTATTCTCTTTGCATAAGGCTAGTTGGTTTTCAGCTGATCACAGGCAAACGATGAATAGAATAATTATCACTGGCTCTTATTATGACAAATATTTTTATCTCTATAAACTCTGATAAATAAGAAACACATTCAAATGATATGTTGCATGCTGAAAAATCACTTTTATCCAGGCAATTCCTCACAGACACACACACACAGACACTCACTATCTCCCTGTGGCAGTTTGAAGTGTTCTGCATGTAGGGATGAGGGAGAGAGGTTGGGAAAAAAAGGCTTCCTTTAAAAATGGGAAAATGAGTGTGGTCCCCATTAACAATTTGGGCTTTTCTGTCAGGCAATTGTGGGGTGTTCTCTGGATCCCTCCAATGGGCCCTTCATTGCTCCCAGCTGTGGAACTGCCAGGGATCTCACACAGTGTGTGTGTGTGTGTGTGTGTGTGTGTGTGTGGGGGGGGGGGGGGGGGTGGGGGGGTTGACTTGCTTTGGTGCAGCCTCCCAAGGTCAGCAGGGTAACCACTGCTCTGCCAGGTTTTAGCCAGGGCTAAAACATGGTCTCAGACACACACACACACACACACACACACACACACACACACACACACACACACACACACACACACACACACGCACACGCACACGCACACGCACACGCAACAGAAGCCAGCTCCAGACAGGAATGGCCTCATCTCCGATGATGACACCAGGCTCAGGAGTAGCAGGCCGGGCTGAAAGCTCAGACCAATATGTCGCCTTGAAATAAATCTTTTTTAAAACACAATGAATCTGACGTAGTAAAATGGAGTTTTTATTTCGCTAATATGGAATTTTATTGCTCATATTTGTAATAGAGGATATTGGTGATAAACATCTGTTTCACATTACAGGCAGACTGAGGTCTTTCTCTAATATTTTCATTGGGACACGTGTGTGTGCTTTATGCTGGAGGAAATATACCCTAAGTGCTCGCCTGTTAAACCTCTCTTTAGTGTGTGTGTGTGTGTGTGTGTGTGTGTGTGTGTGTGTGTGTGTGTGTGTGTGTGTGTGTGTGTGTGTGTGTGTGTGTGTGTGTGTGTGTGTGTGTCTCAACATCATGTTTGGTTTTATTTATCCAAACAGCATGCCCTATAGAAGATGATTTAACCTCTTTTATTATTTTTATTACAGTTCTTCAAACTGGAAATTGAGATTGAGAAAAAAAACTGTCTCCAACTAGACAAAGAACTATTAGCAACAGTTCTGCTGATCATATATTTAACTAGTCCAATATATATTTTCATTAAACAAGCTGAACGCTAAAGTGAGAAAAAGCTTCAGTTCTTTATATTGGTACATTTGTATCCAAATAATATGCATGTTGTTTTCAGTCATGTTGCACAGTCATATTTGACTACTGCATTTGCAGGAAAGACACAGCATTAAAAAAAAAAAGAAAGAAAAAAAAACGATGATTTACTCAAGTCAATGCTAATATATTTTGTGCAGCATTTTAACACTTTGGAAATGTTTCACGTGCTTTGCATGTGAATATGCAATAGTTTCCCATTATTAGTAGGTATCATTAAATTCGAATTTACCCAATCAAATGGCCTTTCACAACTTTGGTTGTAATTCATCTTGAAAGGCAACAACAAAAGCTTGTAGAAAGCTTTTTTTTAAATAGCTTAAAGTATTTATTGTTAAAAAAAAAAAAAGTATTATAAAAATTGTCCCAAAAAAGCAATAACTCATGTCATTGTCATGAAAAATTTA
Source organism: Blennius ocellaris (assembly GCF_963422515.1). NCBI lineage: Eukaryota > Metazoa > Chordata > Actinopteri > Blenniiformes > Blenniidae > Blennius > Blennius ocellaris. The sequence continues at coordinate 19,282,652 of NC_137654.1, forward strand.
TTAAGTTTTTAAAATAAAAACTAGAATCAAACTGCTAAAAGTAATATATAATGTACATGTATGAACACATTAAAAGAATTAAAGTTAACTTCAGGTGCATGTTATTGCACTGTGGGAGGAACCCAGAGTACACAAAGATAGAACATGCAAATTCCACAGAGGAAGCCTCTGCAGCCCAGACTTGGACCGGGGATTTTTTGGCTGTGACGTGAGAGAGCTAACCACTGCAGCACCGTGCACCTCTGCCAAAAGTAATATGAAACATGGGAGCTGAAATGACAGCATTGCTCCGACAAGTCCTCAGTCTGTTTATTGAGATGTTATCGGAACGGTTTCAATGAATTAGTAATTGTTAAATTGCAGACAGTAATTACCAGTAGAATTTCTCAACTGTGATGACGGATATTTTTGTAAACCAAGCACTAAATGCAGTTAAGCTTTTGGTGATGTTATGTCGCTATTAAATCCTTAGACAAATATAAATGTTCTCTTTTGGGACACATAAAAAAATTATATTTAGCAAGCATGTGCACAGACTGATTTTCCATGAGATGCATACAGCGTGAACAATACAGCAAAGCTTTTCTTCCTTTTTAAATGTGTTTCTGTGGAACACAGTGTTGCTCACAGTGTCTGTTCTTCATTCTCTGTATTTATTATGAAAAAAACCCGCTGGATGTCCTTGTGTGTTCCAACAGGTTGAGTGTGTGTTTGTGAGAAAACATTTGTGTATCACTTCCTACTTTTCCATGTGTTTTTGTATGGTTACGTGCATATGTGTGCAATGCTTAAGTGGTGTGGTGGTGCTGCTGCCTTTCCCAGCACTGGGCATGTTCAAGGCCAGCAGCTGCGCTGTCAAGATACGTTTAAGTCTTTTCTCCAAGAACACTTGCTCTGCTTTCTATCAGTGGGCAGAGCGGGTCTGGCCCGACACTGAGCAGGGGTGACTGCAGATTATTAAACATCAGACGATCCTTATTCACCCTGATTGAAACTGGCTTGGCCTGCATGCAGAATTAGTTTGGTCGGGTTTGGTTGGTCACAGTGGGAAAAGTGTATTAGCGTGCGGTGGATTGGTGCTACCCTGCTGGAATCACTCGACTGTTTGCAGACAGATTCAATTGGTCATAGTATTGAATTAGTAAAGATTGAGATATTTCTGTGGAAGGTAGTCTGGATTTTTCACTCGTGGCCTCACCTATGAGAAATCGCATGCTGACAAACGGCATTTGTACATCTGTGTGTCTTCACACAGTCACACGTGCATGTTTTCATACGTGTCTAATAAACGCTCCACAGTCGATTCGATAAATCTCCCAGCTGCAGTGGAAGAGAAGAAGACAGAGGAGCAAGAGATCAAGAGACAGGAGGTGATAGAAAGAAGAGATCATCTTTACGACCTCTTTTCTTCATAAAGTGTATTTCATGGTCATAAATCACTGGCCAGGGGGCCGACACAAGGCCTGATCTCTCAGACCAGTAAAACACGGCTATGGGAAGCTTTGAGCTCAAAAGTGTGGTTCAAATTTGTCTCCCTTTGGAGTGTTTTATGTTCCACAACACTTCATTGGCGCTCACATTGATAGGATATAACAAAGCGTGAAGAGAAAGGAGGGAAGACAGTGCGGGAAAAGAATGAATGGAGTGAATTAGAGAAGTATGTGTGTGTAGTTTATCTGAGTGTGAGTCTGTTTATATCTGTGTGTTTATTGACAGCTGGCAGTGAGATACTTCATCCTCTTGAATTGCATCCAGTGGAATCTCTTCAGTACATCCTTTTATTTATCAGAGGAGGATGTGAACATAAATTCTGTGACACTCTTTGAAATTGATATCATGCACTTTTGACTACTTTCCAAGCTCAGTCTTGACTTTCTCATGCCCCAACACCCCACCGCCCCCGCCTCCACCCCCATCTTCCTTCTCAACCTTGGCAGGTCCTTTGTGATCCAGCAGATCCCCAGCAGTAACCTCTTCATGGTGGTGGTGGACAACAAGTGTGACTGCAGCATGTATGAGCCAATCACCATGGACCCCATCAAAATCATGTATATCCTTCACTGGTCAGAAGAGCTGCTGTTCGGGGGGGCTGTGTGGAAATAGCAATAATTCCAATAATTCATTTGACTATGACAATATGTATCCTTATGTTAGACATAAACTGCTTTTAATGTAGTACTGTTAGTAGAGATGCAACAGTTTTTACTAGCAATGCACACCAGCGATACGACATGATTAAAGTGTCACTGATACCCTTATTAACAGCAACCTCTGTCACTTTCTTCACAAGATGCATAGGAGTGTGTGTAGATAGACGCTATGCTCTGCAATATGTGTACTGTATATGCAGTAGTATACTGGAGCCTTCAAGGCTGTTGGAGTTGTGCGTAGCATCGGTGAAAAAGCTCTGCAGAGATGATCGGCTACAATACACAGCCTTCACGTATTGTTTGCATATGGAGTATGAATTTGACTGTCGCGTTTAATAAGTACTTGTATGGGTACTAGATAATGAAAATTTGCTAAAGAGTACTACTCGTAATTGTACTTGTCTTTTGAACAAGTGGTGTCTGCATCCCTAGTTTTAACTCTTTTTATGACATTACCATAATTGTGATGACACAACAATACATTTTCTGTGTTGGACCGCTTGTGGAAAAAAGATCTGAGATGGTTTTACTAAACTCTGATCCGATAGTGAGGCAGCGCTTTGCTAATTTGCAATTTGTCTGGCTCAGTATTCCCACTGAGTGTTTGTGAGCTTGAACTGTGTCACAATCAATACCGTGATGGGAAACTGACCAGCAGCAGACAGCTGGCCTCAAGTGGCTTTAGACGAAGGAATGTCACCACACGACTGGCTGGATTGTCCTCACAATGTGCATTTCTTTGAAATTTCATGCAGCAGAGTCAGACTGTATATACATGTCCACCGGTGTTTATTTTGCAGTGGAGAGCTCATTGTACCATAAGGCCTGTTATTCTGTTGCTGTGCAACAAAAATAAACTCATCCAACAATATGAGGGTTTTTTTCTGCACATCTTGCTGTGCTCATTTTGTTTGGTTTGTCCTTTTGAGGAGAAATATGAAATCCATTCCATTATAAACAAGATATAAACAAAAATGTGCTCCAGTCCTGTCTGTTATTACCTTAACTCCAGCTGCACATAATGAATCTCTCAAATGTGAGAGACTCAAGATGCAAAAGGACAGGAGGCGTCCAGACACCTGCCACCCGTTCCACCCTGAGGTATGCACGCCAACACACATGCACACCACTCACTACTACAGCTCTCTCCTATCATATCTGTTTTTAAGATAAATGTTCTTTGTGTCTCCCTGTTTTGCCCCTCGTCCCCCTGCCTCCAGGAAAACTCAATGGAGTGTGGCGGGGTGGCGAGTCTCAGCCCGTCGCTTGTCGCGACACTGCTCTGCGCACTCGTGGCAGTCTTCCCCAGGTGACCAGGGTTGGCCACGCCTCTCCATCCAGAACTTGATGTGGATTGGCATGGCTCGGCATGCAAAAGAGTCTCAGTGATGCCACAGAAAAAAACACTCCTGCCCCATATAAAATCGTGCCCATTTTCAAGTCACCACCTACAAAGCCCCTCGCCCTGAAGTACCAGCATACAGGGTACATATTTGAAAGGATCGATTACGGAGAGTTGTTGAAGCTGCAATGTAGTGATTATTAAGGTGCTTTAGCAATATCACATGAGCTACACAGCAAAGTTTTTCAAAAATTCAAAGTTTAGAAGCACATAGTAAACAATGCTAACCATGCACTTTCTGTAGTAGCCTAAAAACTGCACAAGGGGTCCAGTAATACCCACGATCCCAAACCACAATGTTCAGTCCTTTCAGGTAGCAGCTAAGGGCTGGGGTCTGTACCTGGGCTTGGAACTGGGCATTAGAGCCACGTAACACCTTTGTGGAGAAAGTCAGGGACACCCTCCCCCGACTCTTGACTTTTAATGGACAAAAATTATTCTGAAGATGAAAAATTCAAACTGAAGATGAAGATTATATGTGGTGCAGGTTGTAATGAAATGTTTGTCTAATGATCTTTTTTTCACAGTGAGACAAAAAAAAAAAGTTAAAGTATATGTATGAAGAAAAAAAAAGTTTTATTTATGATTTGCAAGTGGTTACCCATAAACTGTGACTATGAGATTTTGAGTCCTCTGATGTGAGTGGTTGTTAATATTTGAGCTTTGCCTTATTGAACGATATTGGTCCTGTTTGTGTACTTTTGAAATAAAAAGATGCTTAAAATTTACACCTTTGTTTAAAGCCACGTTGTTGAAAAGCTGGCGGTGAAGCCAAAGACCTTGAATAGAACAATAGGCTTGAAACAAACCGCCAGCTCTCTTCCCTATAGACTGCTCTGTTGTTGGTGGTGGATTTGACTGATTAATACAGTATCTGCTCTTAGCAGTCGACTGCGGAGAAACGTTTGACTGCTTTTTGGCCTCCACATGAGAAAAAGATGTGGCAAGTATGTGTGTTTGTGTGTGTGTGTACATCTGGTGTTTCCCTATCCTGTCATGTGCGCCTCTGCCCCAGAGGCTCATCCCCCCCATACAAAGAGACAATAAAGACCAAGACACTGGAATCGAAGACCAACCACAACATACATCTGCATTTGCTTAGTAAAAGATGCTAAAAACCTTCAGAATGTTCTCACATGTGCACTTAAATGCAGGAATTAGATTCTTGGGGCGAGTTTAACTGTGAGAAAATGCACAAATGCATAAGTCACATTGTTGTGTACGTGCAAAGTAAACGAGACGTTTTAGGAGACCCTGTCAGTCCCAGCAAGAGGAAGCTCCTGTGGTCTCCATGTCAGCACCAGGGTCCCTGTGGTCAACAGCAGGACATGCTTCATCTCCCCCTCTTTCCCCACCTCTCAGCCCGCCAGTTCTGCAAACCCCCCACTTTGTCCTCCACTGTCCTCGTGGCCTGATCTCTTCTCTACCGTTTCACTCATCTCGTCTCTCAGGCAAAACTGTGTGACTCTAATCATTCCCAGTTCCTTTCCTCTTTTCTATGGTCCAAAGACTCCCTGACTTGCTCATGGGTCATTTATCACTGCGTAATGGGATTGGAGCTGTTTTGGGTCAACACGCATCCAATCCGGTCTGTGATTCCTTCCTGTTTGCCAGATGAGTTATGAGAAAAAGCATCCAGTATGTGTGCGAAAGGCCGCCTTGGGAAAGCAATCTTCTTTCTGGGGAGTTGCCATAATGGCAGCTTTGTTGCCACCTTTCTTGTTCCCGTGTGTGATAAATGCTCATCTCTGTTTTCTCTGAGCACGTTTGCCTGCGTACTGATGGGAGATACACGACCCTTTTTAATGCATGCACGCAGTCTTTTTCTAAATGTTCCACTACAAATGAAAGGATAGCATATAGCTTTCATTTCCTGGTCTAAACCTACATGTGTTTTAGATCACACAATGATGTTTACTTGGAAAGCCTACTTCACACTTGTATCCCCTGTTCGTCAAAAGAGACACTCTCCAAAACAGAGAAGCATCAATGGAGGTATTTTCTGAAAAGGCGTCCACATTCCTTCCCGGTGATCCAATCCGTGCTGTTGTTTGAGGTGGGAAGGAGCCCCTGAGAGAGGACTCACTGATCACTTGGACACAATGCCCTGAAGGGGCCCTGCAGTTCAAAACACACCTATCCATCAGCACTCACGCTATTCCAACTCTGTTTGTTCGCCATTATCTTGACTACATGAGAAATCTCTTTTAGCACTGCGCAGGAAGACAGATGACAGTGAATTCACGCAGGCAGACTGTTCACACATTCAAACATTTGTGCATGGATCCGCAGTCCCAAGAATGCATCAACACACACGATGAACACAACAGGCACACTCACACAGGCGGTCACGCAGAGGGCAAAGTTTCTGGTGTTAGTTCCGATGGAGTGGATACCATTGGCGGTTTGCTTTGAGGACTACAGATATGTTTAAATGAAAATGATTCTGAGCAGCTGAACCACACCAGGACCACACACAGGCCCGGTGACCACAACACGGCAAAGCTAAGACAAGCTGGGAAAACACACACAATTGCCACACAATTCGACATTCCACAAGGCGACAACCAACATCTCAGCCGTACAACTGACTGTCTTCATGTATTCTTGTGTTTACACAGAGAATAGAGTTACTGTAATGAATATGTAATCATAGAAAAACACATGTATTTTCACGGCTTTCTGCACAGATTGAGCAATTACAGCTTCACTGTCATCAACAGTTTTCACCCTCCCAGCATCTTGTCCTCCACCCTGCCCTCATTTACCTCCTCCTTCACCCTCCTTCCCTTTTCCTTCCCTCGGCAGTTCTGGACACATTCTCGCTGGCTGCAGTGGTGATAATGACCAGACCTCTCGACTACCTCACCCACCCACCCACACACGCACGTACCCGCACACTCGCACATCGGAGACGAAAAGCCGAACCAAACCCCAAAGACAAATTTGTTCCTGCGGGTGCCAGGAGACACACCGCTGCCAAGGCTGAGAGGTGCCAGTTGAAAACATACTCTCAACACACACACACACACACACACACACACACACACACACACACACACACACACACACACACACACACACACACACACACACACACACACACACACACACAGAATTCGTTGTCAACCCCATGCTGTGAAAGGAAGAAAAGTCCTCAGTACTTGGGGACCTCTTGGTGAGCTTGAAGACCTGACAGCCAGCTGTACTAATATTCTGTGCATGCATGTGTGCGTGCGTGCGTGTGTGTGCGTGCGTGTGTGTGTGTGCGTGTGTGCGTGTGTGTGTGCGTGTGTGGTAAAGCAATGCATGATGGGGGGTTTTGTGAGGAAAGGGAGAAACTATATCTCATTGTTTTTGTGCTCTGATTAGGATTAGCATAAAGCATATATTTGGTGGTGAAAGGTGCACATAATTCACTGGCTTCAACTTCATCAATTCTCCCTCAGACAGGCAGCTTATGCTCATCAACCACATGCTGAATAAGAAAACCAGAACAAATCAGAGGCATATATTTAGCATTCCATCTTATGTTTGTGCAAACAAGCCGAGGGAGATTTTTCAATATTAGCATATTCAGCGGTGTCTTTGTTGCTGTAACCTGAGCTCCACCAGCCCTTCCAGCCTACCAAAATCTTCATTCACTTATACATGGCAAGCTGAGCAATGGCCTGGAGGGGCATATATATTGGCTCCCTTAAACAGGAAGTGGCTAAATGGAGACCCAGGAGCCCCCTGCCTTGCCGCTGCCACTAAAATGCACCCGGGCTGTTTTTAGAGTGTTGGCCAATTTAACAGAATGGACAGTCAGGAGTGAAGAAGGAGTAGAGAGGGAAGGTAAGTAAGGGAAGAAGGAAAACTAGATTGGAGGTCAGGGAGGCAACGGAGGGAAAAAGGCATGTACTGATTGTGGCGGAGTAGGTGGTCCCACGATATCACTGCTCAAAGTGAGCAACACCATTGGCAACAATCCTCTGTTTGTCCCCCAGTCTCCGTACTGGATGTAGATTGAGAACAGCTATAAGCATTGAGAGCACTTTGGAGTTTCCTCAGATCACAGTTCATCAGCATCAGCATGTTTGTCTTGGATGGAGGACCAATCAATGAGTTAGGAACTATTGGCGCTGTTGGCTCCCACTGCATTGCTATAAATCCTGCTGCGCTGATGAGGACTGAATGTCGATGTGATAATTGACGCAGTGATTTTTATTTCATACATGGCGTCTTTGGGCATAGTGTGGTTACATCAAACTTTTATAGAGGTTTGTGTGTGTGTGTGTGTGTGTGTGTGTGTGTGTGTGTGTGTGTGTGTGTGTGTGTGTGTGTGTGTGTGTGTGTGTGTGTGCGCGCGCGTGCGTGTGCGTGTGTGTGTGTGTGTGAGTCTATATGTCATGTTTGATTTGTATCCTTATACCCCAGCTGGAGAGGTGCTCATGCAAACCCTCTGTGAACTCACTGTGGACAGGGCTACGCTTTTTGGCATATTGGTGTGTGTGTGTGTGTGTGTGTGTGTGTGTGTGTGTGTGTGTGTGTAGGAGTAAGATATTACTCATATTGTTGGTACATTTTCTGTTGACACAAAGACATTAATGTGAGAAAAAATGAGTCAGATATGTTTCAGGGTTCGAACTGTGTTCAGGCTTGGGTTTGGAGCAGAGATAATAAAGGTCAGAGTAAGGGATTAACGGGTAGTGTTATGGTTGCATTTGAAGTGTAAGCCACGTTTGAAGGTTAGATCTGGCTTGGGTTTAGACTGGAGCTAATGAAGGTTAGGGTGAGAGTTAGGGTTATGGTCGCATATGAAGGGTAAGCTTCAGGTTGATGTGATCAGTTCCTGTAGATATCACGATTTGAGTGTTGCAGTGTACATGATGAACCACATGTTCTGGGTACTGCTTGGTCCTGGGATTTCAACACCCTTATTGCGTAGCAGAGCAGTAAAATGAAGGAGAAAGTTACAGCCACGGGCCCTAATGGAAAATGTGACATTTACATGTCCTCACTCAACCCGTTTGTCACCTCTTTCTCACCTTGCTCAGATCCATCTTTACCCAAAACCAAAGTCTTGCTCTTGTGCATCCTCCTGCTTCGTCTCATAACTCAATATTCATGTGAGCGCAGCTTCATTCATGCATATGTGCTGCATGCATGTTTGCTGGTGAATCCGCCTGCTCCTTCTCTGCCTATCTTGAGAGTATGACATCACAGCGAGCTAACACCGGGCACTGACGTTCGCTCTGCGGTGGAGGCGACCTGGGACGTGATGACGTCTGTTTGTTTTTAGAGATCTGAAGTCTTAAGGGCGTCCCAGGGAGCCATTTGATTAAGGCGCTCATTTATGTAACCGTTACCGTTCCACGGTTTGATGCTGTGATTATAAACAATCAGAGCTGTAATATACTCTGGATGTGATCTGGTCACAGCCCAGAGACACAGCGTGTGGACTGCGTGTTTGAGTGTCAGTGGGTGGATGTGAGTGTATTTGTGATTTATGTCGCTTATTAGTGTGTATATAAAAAAGTGCCATTAATGAGCTGTGTAATGTTAAAAATCCTGCAGTGTGTCATTACTTGGAGTGGAACAGAAAGAACTACAGCCTGATTTGTCCTGAACTGAGAGAAGAGTGTAAAAGGAGAACTGAACAAGGTCAAGGGAGACTTATATGAAGCGGAAGTCAGATCAGGCACAGAAAACATACTGTGTTCAAATCCATTTTGGAAGATGTAAAGCTCAAAGATTGGCAATAAGGTAGGGAAAGGGAAATTGGGAAAGAATTGCTGTTATTCTTAAAAAAAAAAAAAAAACATTGCAAAACCTCGCTGATGAAGTAAAGGCTGATGAAGTAAAGGCCCATTTTCATAATCCAAATCACAAAAAAGCATCTTTTGGTGTGATTTTGCTTCTGGAGGTCTTTCACTTAAAGTTATGAACTTCATCTCCCCGTTCCATTTTGCTGTGTGTTATTTCGTTTATTTCTAACTGGACTTTGGGTTTCTTTTTTTCTCGGTGGACCTCATCTCCTCCTCTCTGTGTCATTTCCTCCATTCCTCTCAGTTAATCTTTTTTTCATTCCCTTGTAACTGAACCAAATTTTTGTACTTAACTAATCATTTATTTGAACAGATACCCTCAAAGAGACTGATTTTTTTGTTTTTTGAATTGTGGATTTGTATGGAGTTCCCAGACAAGCGGCGAAGAGGAAGGCCACTGGGGAGGAAGAATGAGGAAAGACGATCATCAGCTGTTGCAACACCTAAGAGCAAAATGCAGAGAAAAGAATTGGAAAGTGAACTGGAATCAATCCTCTTAGACTGACGAGCTATACAATTGTAATGCTTACTCTCTTTTGCCTAATTAGGTTTGTGTTTCATACATTGCAGAGAAAAAAAAAACTAAGGCTGTCAAAACAATTCTGTAACCAATATTGGTTAATTTAGTTGGACAAAAAAAAGCGTAAACAAGGCAAACAGTCTTTGGAATATGAGAGCATCTTCAGTCATCCGGTGCTTTCAATCCTTTTGGCTCTTAGTCTCACAACTTCACCTGGAACACTTTTCCAGCCATCGGGGGTTTCTCACATGTGCTGCACACACATCAGCTTCATTTCTCCAGACGGAGATCCAACTCATCCTGAGTTAGTGCTCAGTTCAGGATCAGGTCAGCTGATCCTCTGAGCCACTTCACTACTCCGTCACATTGTCCTCAGAGCCATTGAGTTGTGTGTTTCTGGTCATTCCCTTACTGAGAAAAGTACGGATTCAACAAAGTCTACACCAGATAGTGCAGTGCTTCTCAAATGGTGGGGCGCGCCCCCCTGGGGGGGCGTGGTGGGGTGTCAGGGGGGGCGCGAGGCGGGCGCGGCTTTCAGTATTAGTGTCTTTATTCATGCTTGAACAATAAAAAAAGTGCCTCCAGCCACTAGGTGGCAGCAGTGCTCAAACTAATCAACAGGCTGCCTGTTCAACCCAGTAGAGAAGAAGAAGTACTACACATGAACACCGGTGTACTACAGAGCTGGCGGAGGAGGAGGAGGAGAGGTGGAGAAGTTTCTGACAGGAGTTAAAAGAAAAAAGGATGAGGCATCAGAGGAAAAGAAAACAGGTGACAGTAACCGGCATAAACCTAGTAAGAGCAGGAGATATGACGATGCCTACATAGCCCTTGGGTTTACCGTGAACACGGTCGGAAACGAGGAAACACCCATTTGTGTTTTATGCCTAAAAACTCTGGCAGCGGAGCATGAAACCAAATAAATGAAGACGGCACCTGGAGACCATGCACCATACACCTGGAGACCATACACCCGTTATGTCAGTAAGCCACTGGAGTTTTTTCATCGTAAACTCCATGAGTATCGCCAACATGCCGGTCATTTTGTCAGCGTGGCATCAGTAAACAAAAAAGCACTGTTAGCCTCTTACAAAGTTGCCCACCACATCGCAAGGTGCAAAAAACCTCACACCATAGCAGATTTATTTTGATAATCAGGCGATTGTATGCAGAATGCTGGTGCCAGCAACTGATACAGTGGTTTATACAGATAAATAAATAAATATTATCAAGTTCTCAATGGTAGTACAATTCGGGGGGGGCCCTGAAAAAAATTCTGTCCTCTAGGGGGGGCGTGACAGAAAATAATTGAGAACCACTGAGATAGTGTTATACAGTGCAGCTGTGGAGACGGGGGTTGATTGTTTTTGATCTTATTCCTTGTTATTCCCTCAAGAGCCAAACAAAAGCGAGATATTTTACCTTTAAATTTTGATCAGGGCTCACGAGAGTATTGAAAAGCATTGAATGGATGATTCCATGAAGTTGAATAAGATGGCACCACTAATGTGTAAATTGTGAAAATTGTCAATAGTAATTCGGAGGTTTGTTTTTTTTTAACCAATACTATGACAGTTTAATTGGTGATAAAACGTATTCCCCTTGTTTCATTTCCCCTCATTTTAGAATAATGAAAACTCACTTGAATCTATAGGTGTGTTGATATGGTTCCATTGTGCTTCAAGTATGCCATGATAATCAGACAAATCTCTCAGTCTGAGCTAATCAAGGAAGCGGTCATGTTCCTGTCACAATGACAGAAAAGGGCACAAAAATGAGCTTCTGCTCAGTACAGCATCCTCCAATCAGCTCTGAGGCCCGGAGCTGTTTATCTGAGAAAATAATTGTAAACCGTTTAAACCAGACCAACGCACCCTCACCAGGGAAATAGTCTGCTATTGTGTTGATGGAGAGGAAATGGCCCTGATCCTAATAAACGTTGTATTTATGGAGTGAGGCTAACAAGTTGAGTCAGAGGAGTAATTTTGGCCAGCGTGTGTTTATGTACTTTTTAACAATCTCCCTGGTGTAAACAATGTGCCTGGTTTGCAGGCACTAAATGCCTGTTAAAGAACAATTTCTCATTCAGTTCAAAGACTCTTCATCACAGTGGAAGCAAAAACAATACGATACCAGACAATAATTACTTTTAAGGGTGATCACAACTTCATGAGCGGCTATGGAGAGAAAAGCTTCATAGAAAAGTGATCAACAAATCAGTGTCTCCAGTCTCACTGTGGGATATAAAATTGTCCAGCTTGATCTTAAGGAAGCATGTAAACTCCACGCAGAAAGACCGAGGCCGGTATTTCACCCCACACCTTCTCACTGTGAGCCGAGAGCGCTAACCACTGCTACACCATGAGGCCTCTCTTAAGGAAACAGCATCGTCTAAAATATGTTTTCGTTTGTACTTCATTTTTCACTTGGATTTCTTTTAAAATGTAATTTAAGTTGAGTTGGTCAGTCTGTCTGAAAACAATTTAGATTTATATGAAAGCTGGGGCTTTCTTAAAATGACCCAGGAAAAAACAAACAAATTAAAACAATTAAAAAAAGAATCATGATCAAATAATAAATAAAAATAAGTAATATTCCACCACTTTTGTCTAAATCACACACTTAAATTCTAGTCTGACCTCCCAGTTTTTGTTTTATCTTTGTAAATAGTCTTTCGACCTCCTGATCCTCCTCCTATTATTCACTGATTATCTTTGGTTCATTAGTTTTATTTTATTTTAAACATAATAAATAAAAACAAAAGGACCACGGTGGCCGTTTTAGTGTTTGTAGGTGGCCTGGCCTTTTGGGCTCGATCCCTAATAACCACAAAACAAAGTTCATACAGCAACCAGCAAGTAAGTAAATATAACCTATTAAGCATAATTACATAAAAGTAGAAACTGTTATTATCTGCATTATTTATTAATTGTGCACAATACTTAATCACTTGATTAAGACTGACATGACTTTAATCAGAGGAGCTGGTGGTCATTTACTCATAATACTCTCCATGAATGTCAAACAAGCCCCGACCCCATCACCTCGCAATGTTGTGTTTGTATAATGCTAATTAGTACTGTGTGCCAAAGCATTGCAATGTCTGTGCAGTAAAAACATGAATGAGACTACAGTTTTAGAGGTTTGAGTATTTCCCAGAAGTGTCTTCCAAAGTTGAAATGTAATTCATGTTTTTTTGGGTGAGAGCGAGTCGAGGCTTCTTGCTTCTTTAGTGTGTTTTTCCATTCCAGCCCCTGACAACAGGTGTGCGTGCTTGCGTGTTTGCTTGCTTGCGTGCGTGCGTGCGTGCGTGCGTGCGTGCGTGCGTGCGTGCGTGCGCGTGTGCCCAGTCATAAACTGAGCCCAGCTGACTGTTTTTCATGTCTCCACGCTAACCACAGGTGACAGACACAAACTGCCACCTTCCAAACTAAACTAAAAGCCTGAATCATGATGTTTCGGAAAGAAGGAAGAGATGCAAATTTGGAATCTTGCTGCTTCGTGGCTGTGAACCTTTAAAAATGTACTTTATTTTATTCCCCAGGGTGGAACATAAAGCCTAAAGTCCCCGAAAGGAAAGATACTACTTCAATTTGTAGTTGAAAACGTGTTTTAAACTCAAAGTCAAGGTTAAAGTTAGGGTTTGAGCTGGTTGGGGCTCAATGTGTGTGTCTGTGCGTGCGTGTGTGTGAGGCAGGTGGAACAGAGTCAGAACATGACATAGTCAGTTATTGTTGGATAAAATCTTGCGTGCGCAGAAATATAAATCATTATTTGAGTCTGCCAACTCACTTATGATGCCAATAACATTTAAATTGACTATTCAAGTTTTTAAGGCTGTTCTTGAATTTTATGTCTGAGTCCTGCGTTCACAGCCCACAGAAAATAACAGAATGAAACAAACTTTTTTTTTTTTATTATTGGTGCGGTTATCCACAGAATTCTGTTTTTGTTTTGAGGAGGGGTCAAAATAAAATACTAAGAAACGCTGATTTGCTCATGTATCAGACATGTGGAGCCTGGTCTGATTCAGATTAAACAAGGGGTCAAGGGTTTGTGTGAAAGAATGGACTGAATACAACATTTTGTGGTTTCAAAGTGAAGTGGAGACTTTTAATTTAGAATAAAACCAGGAAGTTGCATCATTTGGCCTGCAGATTTTTTTGATGTCTCACTCTGTCCCGCATGTGACTACACTAATATATAAAAGAAAGCTTAAAGCTTTATATATGTAAGTAGAGTTTATTTCATCAATCACTATTTAACATCTTCAATCACTTGAGGTGTTTTTGGCGTACATCGTAAGAATACATCTTTTGGAGGAAAATGCAAACAGTGTTATTAAAACCCTTTCCTTTTTGTAAACTGTAAAAAAGATGTTTAAGCTAAATGAATGAATCTCCTTTTTCTCATTCTTCTTCATATTCTCCAAACACATTTCAGACAAAGGAGATTTTGATGATGTTTTATTTCTCTCCATCTTACAGTTTGTGTCCAAAGTTTCTCCAGGTTTCTCCAGGAAAAAAGAAAAGTGAGTACAATTTGTTAAAGAAGTCAAACATCAGGAGAAGTATGTGAAAACGAACCGAAATCTCTAGAAATCGAAACTATGAGGCCATGATTTTTCAAATAATATAATATAAACATCCATCCATACCACTTCAACCGAGCAACGCAGGAGACCCCCCACACACACACACACACACACACACACACACACACACACACACACACACACACACACACACACACAGGGAAAACATGCAAACTCCACAGCAAGGCTGTACACAGACCAGCAGGTGACAGTGCCGACCACTGCACCACATGGACATTTAAACTTCTAACGTTAGTAATCCCAGAACACCTTCAGCTCGGTCACAGACAGAAATAATCTTAAACTGGAACGTAATGTTGCCATCACGTAAACCAAGTTCTATGAAAACAATGTATCCAAATTTATTCCTGAAAAGGTTTATTGAATAACCACTCTTCCCATTAAACTCCCAGCTAGTACAAGAAAGATAAACAGTGAAGCAGTTAAACAGCTGAGCAGTCTCATTTTTAAAGCCACATACCTTCTTATAAAAACCTGAACGGCTGATACACACTTGGCTGATATTGGGACTCTGGTTTGAGGACTTCCCTGGTGTTTTTCTCCCTCTCCTCTCTGTGGTTCTCTGTCTCGCTCCCTCTCTCTCACTCTTTACTCTTTTGGGGAGGGAATTCACCTCTATAATTTATTTCATGCAGGAAAAAAGACATTGTGGGCTCATAAATCAAAAGCACTTTATATAAAAAGAAATGAAAGCCGCCTGCATATGGGATGTTTTAGCTCACATTCTTAGCAATTTCGACATGTAATAAAAGAAATATGGAATTTTCACCTCAGGTCTCTATCAATAAAACAAATGTGAGCTCTGAATGTGCTCTGTGTTCATGCGCTCACACCGTATCGTGGCATTTACATAACTTGATTTGTTAGGCACAGGAGGAGATGTCTGCGCAAGCAAGGCAAACAGAGCACAAGTACAGTAACTCTAAGTGTGATCTACACCCTTGCAAAGATAATCCTCATCATAGCAGATATATGACTTCAAACCCTTTGATGACTCCGTTTCCCAGAGTATTAAAACAAGTTCCTTCACTGACACTTTTATGCTTTGGCCTAAATCTTGTTGTGGACAATACAACTACAGTCTGTTTTTCCTCTTTAAAAAAATCAATCAAATGATCAATATTTACAACTTCCGTCAGTCACTAATTCTTGGATGCAGTTTATGTGTCTACACTCTTGAAATTACATGGTCATAAAGCCTATCTGAGCACTATCACATGGTGGCTTAATTTTATTCCCCCTGTCATATTGAATCTATCATTCTTCCTGCATGCCATTTGACTTATACCATAACTGCTGCGCTAGTCTGCTTAAGCCCGCGCTGATCGCTTTAATCTGTGCTGCTGTTTGTGGGTTTTAAACGATCAGGTTGTATGTGGCTGCAGTGATCTCCCACGGGGGGAGATCATGTTACCCTGGGACGCCACCGACAGCTTCCACTTCTGTCTCACACTCGTTTATCATACAATGGTGCTAGATTGCCACTTATGCTCTCTGCAATTGAAGGAGAGGAAGCATCCAGTGACGTCCAGGCAGGGATGCTTCATTAAAATGGAATATTCCTGATGATCTTTCTCATGGTGTTCTTCGTTTCATAGGTGCTTTAGTTTGGGACACTCTCAAAAGATGTTGAAGATGGATGTTTAATTTGTGTGTGTGTGTGTGTGTGTGTGTGTGTGTGTGTGTGTGTGTGTGTGTGTGTGTGTGTGTGTGTGTGTGTGTGTGTGTGTGTGTGTGTGTGTGTGTGTGTGTGTGTGTGTGTGTGTGTGTGTGTGTGTGTGCGTGTGCGTGTGTGTGCCTGTGTACAGAGAAGTGATTTGTTTCCTCTTCCTCCCTTCCTTTCACCGAAACAGCCATATATTACAACAAGGAAAAAGACAACCCTCCCTGTTGCCGTTCCCTCCCTCACCTATTTCTCTGCCCTTTGCTCTTTTTCTCAATTTAATGTTAAAATAGCAGTGACTGAAATATTACCTGCTACAAGGGTCTGACTTTTACATCAGAACCTGCAGAATGCATTCGATGATGCTGCATTTGATGACGCTGCAGCAACTTGCAGCGATTTTCATGGAAGAACTTTGACCTTTTCTGTTTTTGCTGCATCTGTGAAAAAAAAACAAAAAAAACAAAAAACACCCGAGAAAGAGGCCGTAAAAGAGCAGTAAAAGAAGGCAGTGAGCCAGTGAGCTGCAGCAGCTTACGTTAGTACACAGTCTCCACAGAGCTGCAGTGCGGAGGGACAGGTCTAACAGGAATGCCAGTCTCTCAAAACCCTTCGGGTGAGGACTTAGGAACCACGGTCTGACTGAAAACACCTGCACCTTATAGAGGCCAGTGTACAGAAAGCTTCAACATCCTGCTCCAATATACACATTTATGAATGTTCGCTTTCACACAAACACACGAGTATAGGCCAAACACGTGCACGCACGCCCGTGCGCACACACACATACACTTACACAAAAATATAAATAAAGGCAAGCTGTGCACACTAGTGCACCAATGCAAAAAATCCATACAAAAACTGTATGTATAACTTGTGTCATCTTTTCCACAGCTACCTAACCCTCTCGACAAGGGTAACTTTTTTTTTTGTACCCTCGTATAGATTAAGGCCAATGAAATACTATCCACACGTTACAGAAATGGACAAGGCCCAAAAATGCTTTACACTCCCAAATAAACTTCCCCTCTGCTCCTTTTCAGACTTTTGAGAGGAAAAAAAATCCTCTCTTCTGTAGACAGTGAGTTATTTGTACAGGTCTGTAGCATGTCTGCAGGCTTGCACTGGACTGTTGCTTGGATGGGTGACTGGTTTTACTAGTCTACCGATGTTAACCTCGAAGTGAGTGGAACAGCTTCATCAGGGCTCAGCAGTGGAAATAGTTTTCGTGGGCGAACCTCTATGTGGCACCTTACAGGCAACTTCCTTATTAGTGTGTCTGAAAAAAAATCAAATCAAATTCTTGATATAATGTCTGCATCACTTGGTTTATTTAGGTTCCACTAGTCAACACCTGATTGTGCCAGATTATGTGTTTTGTATCATTGTATGTGATCCCCACCTAGAAAAAGTGTCACAGATGTTTAACTTCGTAATGTTTACCTGTCTGTCCGTGTGTGTGCGACCTGTCATGGACTGTTGGCCTGTCCAGAGTCAACCCTGCTCAGATCAGATTAGATAAATCTGTTCAGAAGATGGACAGGTGGATATATTGTTTAACTACCCTTCACCCAAATGACACAATAAAACTGTATTGTTTGCGACTAAGAACTCTTCTTACTTCAGTTTCTGGCTCTTGACTCTTTCAACAGGAAAGTCCAAAAAGTGTTTTAGGAGAGTAAAAAAGACTGACAGGGGAGAGAAAGAAACTTTACGGTACTTAGAGTAAAAGGTAAGGGCCGTGTGGATACATTACCATATATTTAGTCTTTATTGCTGTTTCCTTATTGCACCTTCAAATCTAATTCAACACACTGTTTTTCTTCTCCCATAATCACCGTGAGAGAAAAAGCAAAGAAATGTGAAGATGACGATTTACTATGGCAACCCTTAAATTTAGTGGCTCTTATTGTGACATTGCTGAAAGACTTGGAAATACACACCTGCCAAATCAATAAAACGACGGGATCTAGTGCTACAGAAAGTCCATGTATGTCCTGAAAAATATTACTGTATGATATGCAGTCACATTCGCAAACTCAAATGTGGTTTTTGACGTCATCTCCTGTTGCCATTTCATCTTGTTTGCTGTGAAATTAACTTTCATTTTGGCTTTGTGGCTGAAGGGGAAAAAGAAAACCAATTCCAAGTGAATATGGAGGTTTACATAAATGAGATAACCAAGCTTTGAACCAAAGTCAGCCTATATGAATTCTAGTCAGAGTATATGAGCTCCGAGTATCCAGAGGCACATTATTATTCTCTGTCAGTAATGAATAATGTTTTCCGTCTCTGATGAAGGCTCAGGAGAACTTCATATATAACAATGTACGCTGTGGAGGGATCTTTTCTGCCTTTGTCTGTACATCCGTGAGACCACAGAGAACCAAACTTCTGGGTGAAGACCTAAAGCTGGTCCTCTCATTCCGCCTGACATTGTGGCCAAACGTAACCTTTCCCTAAAAGCTGGAGTTTTGTACGCGTGTCTGTGTGTGCACGGGCATACACACATACACACACATACACACACACACACACACACACACACACACACACACACACACACACACACACACACACACACACACACACACACACACACACACACACACACACACACACACACACTGGCCGTCTGGTGCCAGAAGCCATTCATCAGGCCCTCATAGCCGGGCCCTGTCAACCTCCAGCCCCAGGCCTGCAGGCCTAAAGCCAGGGGCTCAAGTTCTGGGCTTCCCGCCAGTCTGTCATGGCGCTGGGCCACGGGCCAGCCTTCCATCAGCTTTGATGTGAGCTGGATAACCAAATGGCTGACGAAGGGTGGCCCCTCAGTGCAGGAGTTACGCAGCACACTGAGCGGGTCAGCGAGCTACCACAAGCATTCAGACACATACGTACACACACCAACAGGCCATTCTGCCAGACTTTACATTTTTTCCCTCAAGTTTCCATTGCATACGCTCCTTAGAAATTAAATTAACGCTTGAGATATTTTCTATTCTAATATGATTAAGTGGGCCTAATTGTTTGATTTGGAGGCTTTATACAACTCAACCTAATTAACAAAGCGATAAATACACTTTTTTACTCGACATGCCGAGACTTAATTTGTCAGCTTTTCAGCACGGTGAGGACTGAAATATAGCATTATGGCACTGGAAGCTTGAAAGATTGATCACGCTGGAGGAAAATGAGCAACGGCAATC
This sequence comes from Blennius ocellaris, assembly GCF_963422515.1. Taxonomy (NCBI): domain Eukaryota; kingdom Metazoa; phylum Chordata; class Actinopteri; order Blenniiformes; family Blenniidae; genus Blennius; species Blennius ocellaris. Next base: position 19,302,018 of record NC_137654.1, read on the forward strand.
GACTGTTGAGTTATGTCGCGTCTCAAACTTGTGTGCCAACACCAGAGTGCATTGCTCCCCTCCTCCTCTTCCTCATCCTTCCCTCCACAGACTGAACAATACCTTATGCAATGCTCATTGCAAAATACTTCACTTGGCTAAAACCAACAAGTGCTGATAAATGTACATGTGCTGATTGACAGTCAATGCGATATGAATTAAAAAGGGGGGGAAATTGTGGTATTTTGATCTAATCTGACCTAAAGTTTGGCTAGCCGGCATCTGACCTTGATAAAGTTAGAGGAAATGATTTTACCAAAATACTGGACTGCAGCATCACCTCATATCTCTTGCTGCTTTTTCACTTTGTTTTGTTTTCTGTCCTTCTCTATCTCACTTTTCCATATCTTTTACTTTTGTTTCTCTTGCTCTCTCTCTTTTTCTCTCTCTTTTTCTTTGCTTCATGTCAGGAGAAATGTTTCTCAGTGGGCCCTCTGTCAGCCTAATAGACACAATCAATTAGTGATGATGAGGCTGAGCATCCATCTTTCTCCGAGGTCAACGAGGCTACACAGCGACCGGATCCACCATCTTCAACTCAATTCTCACCAACACAGTTCCTCAGAAGATACTCTACTAAACAAACTATCATGCACAAAAAAATGCCAGAAATTTCATACAGGTGTTTATTAGTTTGGTAATTACTGCTAAAAAGTAGCAGCAAAGCTGGAAAACCTTTGGTCCTTTCCAAATTAGACAAATAAACACGACATACAATATGTGGGAATTAGGTGGTCTTTCCAAGCCCCACCTCTAAGAAAAGTCAAAGCCAATAGGAAATGTAAACGCTCCACGAGCAGACATAGGGCCTTATATAAGGATATTCACCTTTAAAAAGGTGTGAGGTTTATTGGATCTAGCAAGACTTTACCTGCATGTCCAGCTATTCCATTTTTCCATCTGTGCTGTGTTGATTCATTAACCACAAAGACCTCAGTGTGAAGTCCCTGTTTAAACACCTTATTTCATTAAGTGCTTTTTAATGAGAGTGCTAACTAGCCCAGGTGTCAGTCATCAGGAAGGAGATGGCCAAAGCTGCTGGAAAATATGTCTTTCTGCGGTCTACTACATTTTTTTCTGTGATGGTAAAACTTATGAGTGTGTGTGTCGATTCTTCTCTGGTTCGCTGTTCAAGTCCATCCTGTGTGACCGGTGTGAGGGATTTCTTCTTTTTTTTTTTTTTTTTTAGCACCATTCCTTAATAAATGACCTGGCAGAGACACAATTCTCTCTGTTTCACAATAGAATGACTGGGCCTGAATACTCCCTATGTGTGTCTTCAACTCAGAACAATGGTGAGTTTGTCTCCTTCTCAGATTGATTCGATCATTTTTGGGACAGGGGCTCAACCTCATCCTTGATTAAATTTTTGGATTTAATTATTGGCATTTTTTTTATATTATAACCACAGAGTATTCGATTTTTGTATCGAAGAAACATCTGTCATTGATAAATCCAGCACTTTGTAACACTGATAACCAATGACATGTACATCAACTAGCCATACATAATCAATTCCATCTCAATGGCAAAACAAAGTATTTACTCGTGTTGTGATCATTCAGGACATTCCGACATATTTTTGAAAACGCTTGTGGATGACTGATCTGTTCACTTAATTTCTATAAAACCTGAAGCACTGCTATGCGTTCTTAATATTAGCTTTTTCAACCACAATGGCTTCACCCCAAAAATACTGAAACACACCACTCGCTGTGTGTCTGGTACTATTTTTTAAATGCAGCTCTATAAGTACAGATAGTTACAGTTAGAAGTCACTTCTTTTAAAAAGTATGGAGTTACTTTCCTGGTAAGGACTAAAATAAAACACTCCAGTAAATCATTGAAATATTATACAGGAAGGTAAAGCTTGTAAACTGGAGAAGAAAAAAAAAATTAAACAATAGTCGACCTATCTCCGAATTTTTATGGTTTTCATCCTGCATAAAACCTATTAGCTTGAGAGCTGCACACGAAGCAGTTTCAACTCCCGACTCTGTAAACAAGGAACTCTATGCATGCAATATAAGAACTAGAACAGGTGTGATCAAAGTTCTTTCTCAAGAACGCAGCCCAGAAAAGCAAATCCAACTAGTATCCGATCTGCTGCTTTGACCACACATGAAGTCACATTTGGGGAAGCTGTTGGTAAAACTGGTTATCTTATAGTTCAGCGGTTGTTGATCCAAACCAACATGTCATGTGAGTAAAGTCCATTTACTATTTATTTATTTATTTTAAAAATTTTAAAAATTTTTATTTGTCATAGACATCAGTATTTCAGTGTCGTTACACTATCTAAAGACTTCACATGTTTATATCTGGAGCTTCTTGTTTGCTGAGCTGTAAAACACAAATTAGTTTTTTTGAGACCTTTCATTCATCTCCTATTAGTTGGTGTACAGAGTCGGAGTGGATGTGGACGTGAAGTTAGCACCACGCAGTCAGAATGAAGACAGAAAAGGAAGCTCAATAATTGACGTGTTACAGTGTAACCATAACTGGGCAGAGTTACACTGATGTCAAAGTAACCTCAGGGGCCCACTTTAGTGTAATCCACCAAAGCTTAGCAGGCTGACAGAATCACTCAGCTACTGGCTGTGACCTGGGACTTAACTCCTTGTGGGGCAAGACTGCACACACACACACACACACGCACGCACACACGCACGCACGCACGCACAAAGCATGGCATCGCCGTCATCACAAGCACGTCTGTTGTGTTCTTTCCTGTAAACATGTCTAAGTGTGTAAAATACAACATGTACTGCAGCCACGATGCAGAAGAAGTGTGATGACAGTGAGGATGTATGTAACCTACACTGACTCCAGAGTGGAGCTGTGTGTGAGTGATGCAGCCGCACAGAGAAACCCAATGAAGACATATTCGGTATGGGAACAGCAGCTCAAATGTCCGAGTGAAACAGTCCACAGTAAATGTTTAACTTTCTTATGAAACTTCTGTAAAATCGATTGAAGCGCTCCTACAAAGAAAAACTTCCTGTGGTAAAAGAGTCATACGGTATGACATTCAAGATGGAATAATATATTGTAATCCATTACTGTCATACGAAGGTGAATATGTTTCCACATCTGTGAGTAATAAAGTCAGCTGAGTATAGTGCAGTGGATGACTTGGACTCAACAAGCAACTTTTCTGAATGTTTACCTTTTTAATTACAATTATCTCCTGTGTTTCCTATCGTTCTGTTTTGCAGCTGTGTTTATCATCAAGAGCTGTAATAGTCTTGTTAGGACCTAAAGATGTTGAGGAAGCGGCTGCCAGGCTGGAGGAGAAGTGAAACCGTAAAGAAGGCAGGGAATTGTGGGAAGATGGAGGCAGATGGTCAGCTGTGGCGACCCCTGAAGGGAGCAGCTGGAAGAGAAAAATCGTACAAATAACTTCGCGCAGGCACGAGATAAAGCTGCTATCACCTCAAAAGCAAATTAAACTGATGACCGTTTCTCCTGGCAGGAATTCTTCCCTCACTCTAATTTTCTTCCTGTTTCTTTCTTTTTAAACTTTCATGCACACACACGCACGCACGCACGCACGCACACACACACACGCGCACACACACACGCACACACACACACACAAACCCCAGTCATGCACATTGAGAAATGGTGACCTCTATGTATAACCTTTCTATTTCCAGCCGGAGTTCTGCCCCATTGAGACAACCTGTGGGACGCGTGGTTTCTTGGGGTAACTCTGAAGAACTGACTCGTCTCTCTGATCCAGTCCAGACTGTTAGCAACGTCACAGTGCGGTACCCTGCCCTCTTTCTCTAAAACACACAACCACAATCTCAAATAGCTCCAAACACAGCTCAGCAGAGAGCCCTTATTTTCCCCTGGTTGTTGTTTCACGGCAAGCACCGGGAAATGCTCCACTTTGCCCCGGACAGATGAGTTCTGCCAGATGATTGCAGCCACAGCATGTTTTTTTTTGTTTGGTTTTTTTTTAGGCTTTGAGCACATTTGGAGTGAATGGGACTTCATGTGAAGGTGTTGTCAGTGATCAAGGTTTGATTTGATGGAGCAATATTAATGGAGACAAAAGCACTTCACAGTTCAAAGCTGATGTTTTTGCTTCACTGATGGTAAAATGTGACATGAAATGTTTTTCATCCATTTGTACATCCTGGCATGGTGCAGTTCTCGAAGTACAGTTTCCACTTTCCACTGCAGGAATGGCATACAAAATTGGCTATTTATGAATCTACAAATTTGTGGTCGGCAGATTTGGCTTCAGCAGAGCGAGGTTGCTTTAGATCAACCGGCAGCTTTGTTAAGAAAGCACAACTTGTCACGTAATCGTGCTGAAGAACCCCTGAGGAATTTTAATACGGTGGGAGAAGAATAGAGCAAAACCACTCGATAAGCTGGGAGAACCTCAGGTTTTATCCAGCCGGTTCCCTTCCATCATCACAATTATCACTTTCGCATGAACACCAAAAAACACACACGCACAGCTGCAACCACATGTTTAACGCACGGTGGATGCTTAATGCATATTTCAACATTCTTACATAACAAATATTGTTTATGATATTCTCCTGCCTGCGTTCAAAACTGTTCTTTAACCTCTTGACTGTGTTTATTTTGTTGGAGATAAAAGAGGGAACATGAGAGCAACGGGACACGTTGCCAAGGTTTGCTTCAACGGAGTGTGTGATATGAAACTGCGAAGTGCTCGTTCAAAGGAAGTTTAATTGTGTGTGCAAAACCCAAATCGCACCTTATCACACCATAACCGCAGCTCCAGGAAAGACTGTTGTTCTCTGCTGAACAGATGTGTAAATATTTAGGCAGGCGCCCACATTAACTGTCAAACCAGCAGAAAAGGAGGCAAGCAGAGAGAGGCCTGCCAAAATCAGATGTCTAAACATTTTGTTTGAACACGGGGAGGAATCTGCGCCTTCTCCTGTGTGTGTCAGTGAAGTTAGTACCTGTGTGCACCTGTGGGTGTCATGTTTCTCCTGCCTGCTGTTCGGGCCTCCTCCACACCTGGATTGATACTCACACTCCAGCTCGGAGAGTCCTTCTGCTGTAAAGTCAGTTCCCACATCTGATGTGACCCGACCATAGGAATCCAACGTTTGATGGTTTTGCACGTTAAATTGATTGAAAACTTGATACTCTGTGCAAATCCTGAGTTCCTTCTCTTCTAACTTTAAATTGCAAACTGTTGACTCGTGGATTAGTTTGACTTGTGTTTCTAAACCGATCAGGATGTGGGTGGAGTTATGCAATATTACTCATAGAAGATGAGCTCTGTGGGTCACTAGATTCACATTCGGAAGTCAAATGTAGGAACACACAGACGATTTGATCTGGTCTGTTTGAGTTGGTCATTGGGGATGCTTCATGGCTCGGTAGTGTTGAGCATGTTTTTTTTTTTCCAGGTACAGTCCAAAATAATGTATTCAAATCAGCTGGGATCAGCTCCAGTGCTCTGATACCTTTTAGGATGGATGGTCTTTAAAAAAAAACTAAAGTTTGGTACCTCCAGCTTCAGATGGTCTTTTGGAAGCCAAGCAAAACGTGGCATATAACCAGCTCTTGGGGGAGGGGGGACTGAAATACAGCATCAAAAGATGTAAAATAAACCATCTTTTGGGCAGAAGCTCTTACAAAGTTAATGTTTATTTAACATCAACTGTAGATAAAAGATGTTACAGCCCGAGTTAGTTGAGGAATAATGAGGCGCTTCTCTTCCAGTAATCGAACGCCAACAACCAGCACAGGGATCAAAAGCCTAAAACCGTCGCTGTACAGCAACATGTTACTTCATAATGTGTTATTTCCAGCGCCACACATGGGATGTGCTCCTTTAGTCAGTATCGTTTTACAACTGTAAATATTTCTCGAAGTCGGGAGCATTTATACTGCAATGGCAGCCCTTCAGCTCTTCTTTCCATGAAGCATTTTCTCTCTGTTCCTCTCCCGAGCTCTCATGTAATCCCCCATTTCTCATTACCCAATCTTTTCTGCGTCTCCTCTCGAGCACCAGCAGTCTCTGACAAGGCCCAGTCGACATCCAGACATCCCAATTTCCCCCACACCAAAAATCCCCTTCTTCTTATGCCCCTGACACAATATGATTAATCATACCATTAAGTGATCCACTGTCACCGGATCGTTGAGTAGCACTTATAATACAACCTCAACCATCCCCCAGAGAGACACCTAATCTGCAGGCCATCTTCCAAAGCTCTCGAGCAAAATCTTCTCATCTCTGTGCACCACAGGCCTGAAACAGCTGTCATCCGATGTGGCTTCGATTGTTTGTCACGACATCTGCGCTCGATGAAGGAATTTGGTGGAAAACGCTTGAAGTGCAAATGGATTTAAAAGTTGCATTTTAGTTTGGGACAGAAGTGGTCAGATCTGTATTGAACACATATTTAAAAACAAAGAAAAGCTTCTTTGGGAAATATTTCTCAGAAGATCTAACCCGGAGACACAGAGAATTTGAATAAATACCGTGAGGAGATGGTCTCTGCTGGTTTTACATTTGATATTTATTGAAACAAAGTAGAGCATTGAGCCAATTTGTAAAAAGTAACAAAATATCAGCTATTACACATCACGTTTAACAAACCTCAAATTCATAGAGAAGCTTATAAATATACATAGTTGGATTGGTAGAAATAGTTTGTCTATTCAGAATCATCACAGGGATAGTGAGTAGTTAAATTGAGTGGTACTGGAAATCTGTGGCGACATTACAATCTCAACATCTGTGATACACCATGTGTGTGAGGAAGGAGAGAGAGAGAGAGAGAGAAAGAGAGAGAAAGAGAGAGAGAGATAAAGCAAAGATGAGTGAGAAAAAAGAACACGTTTCAAAATAATAAGGTGCATTTCCCTTTTACAAAAAAACAGTGAAGAGCCGCATTAGTAAGAACGTTTCTAAGCTGTGGGGATGATATCGATGTATCACAGAGATAATGTGTTTTTCCTGTTTTAAGCTTAAAAAATAGGATCTGGTTAAAGAAAATAAATACACTTTACTGATTGGTTGGATAGACATACTATATACACAGAGCGCGGAATATTTCACCACTGTAACCACAACATTGCCCATATATATTCAAACCATGTTAAGTATTGTAGAATATTGTTAAATGGATAATCTGATTTAATATGGAAAAAAAAAATGTAGGCTATAATATTGATATATTGATAACAGCTGAACAGACACGTTTACGCCTCTGTATCAAAGTGCATAATGGTGGAGGGCTTGTTGCAGCACCTGGGGAACTCAAAGGCTATTAAAAAAAACTCAACAAAAACGGTGCAATCCCCCCCAAACAGCCCTCTTCCTGTACCCATTGTATTACAAGGACTCGCACAAACCAACAGTGTTACTTATTGAACATGTGGCAAGAAGTGACAAGTATACTTCGGTGAGGATGTGAAGACTGGTTTGGGACTGGGCCCATGAAAATAACATCCATACACTGCAGCACACACACTTTCTCAACACATTGGAGCTTCTTAGTCAGCTATGCCACAAATATCAAACCATACTCATGAGGAAATGGGAGACACAGTCCAATGTTGCAATCAGTGTGACCCATTTGACAAGAAAAATGGTCTACTTGAATTTAAAAAAGAAAAAACAAACAAAAAAAAAGGTGAGGAGGGTGGGGTGAGGGAAGATTTCCAGCCAGTTTTAGGCACTTGAACATTTTAAAATTGGCTGGCGATGACTGGGCCCAAATAAAACATAGCAATCTCAAAATAAATATTTAACAATACTCTCAGTTTCTGAAAACATATGGTTTTTTTTTTCTGGAAAAAAAAGTCAGTCTTTTTGCAATGGCATAATTGTTTAACTCTATAAATATAATTTATATAGTTTCTTTCTTTCATTCTCTGTGTTCAACTCCTTTGTTCCTCTGCCCACGAATACACACAGATGTATGCCCATCATCTGCAAGCGAACACTCCTCTTCATTTGCAGACAAATTGGTCTACGATTTTGGTGCAGCGCTTGCACTTGACGTAGCAGCACCAGTGGAACTTGCAGTTGCAGCGCTCCACTATCTGGGCCTTGTACTGGTCGTAGCCTCTGCCGCAGCACATCAGCTCACACCCATCCATTCCCTCCGAGGTCTTGTTGCAGAGGCGCCCCACCGTGCCCAGGGAGCCCGTGCTTTGGTTCTTCATGCAGTAGTCTGGACTGCTCTCGATGTACACCAGGTCGTGGCTCGTGGGAGCGTTGTACCTGCTGTGCATCTGCACCAGCTTTCCACGCGTGTTGAGTTTCATGGCCGCGGCGCTGTCGTACTTTTCTTTCAGCGCGTCGCCCACCTTTCGGAAGTCGGCCAGCTGCAGCCAGCATGTCTTCAGGCTGCAGGAGCCCGATACTCCGTGGCACTTGCAGGACACATGGGCAAGGTCAGACACCGTCTGCAGGAGGATTGGAGAGGGGAGAGAAATTTAAGGTGTGGATTTACTAAAATTATTTTTCTCTGAATAAATGAGATGTTCAGGTGAGACGCTGCAGCTTGTGAATTTGTCTCGTTTTTATAAATAATGTGCTTAATGATCTCATGAAAGCATCACTTTGCAGTATAAAAGAACAGAGTGATGCTGTCCGGGGCTCCACTGGTGCATGGAAGAAAGCATTGTCTAGTCATTTGTCGTACTTGAAAGAGCCCAGCCTGGCAACAGATATCTGGCATTACGTTTCTCTGAGGTGGTTTCAAGATGTTTGGAAAGGAAAAGAAACCCCAGAGCTGTCACCAGTGACTCCATCTCCCTGTAGATCAAAGCCTCAGGAGGGGAGAGCAGATGGAGCTGTTACACAGATGATCAGTGCAGACCGGACCAACCTGGACCGCCTCACTTCGTAGTCTGCACTGTCTGCTGCTTAAATAGTATTCAATTCATCATTGTGTGTGTGTGTGTGTGTGTGTGTGTGTGTGCGTGTGTGCGTGCGTGCGTGCAATGCAGACGTCTCACCCTTCTTCCTGCTTCGTTGTTGTGGAGGTTCATCAGCAGTCGTGCGCTCTCGTACGAGCCCTTGGGGTAGCTCTTCTCCCTCTCGCGAGCATCAACAAATTCTTTGGAGAACCTGTAGCCGTAGTTGAGGTTGTCTCCACAGCCGCCCCACAGCCAGTCTCGGGGCAGATCTTTGGGGCGTGCGGCACGACTGCAACCACAGCTGGAGAGTTCCCCCTCCCTGCAGGCACGGCTCACCGCATTCACCACCCCTGCTGCGCTGATGGCATACGTGAACGCCGTTTCTCTACTGCCTGGAGATGCACAATGGGAGTCACGTCAGTTTCAATATAGTGAGAGACGGAGTAACGTCTGCATGTTTCTATGTCGTTTCTGTAGGACATGCTTGGATATTTATTTTATATTGAATCTGACTCACTGTCATTCCACCTCAAGAGTGTGTACAGTGTTACGAGATGAAATATCATACGACAGCATTCACCATACACTTAAGATTATAGAGCACTTTAGCCAACTGCTGCAGCCTCTTCATCACCAACATGTTGAACAGTGTATTCTGGTTTGCTGTTGTTGGGTTTTGGCCAGAAAGAAGACAGCGCCCTCCAGTGACCAAGTGCCTTCTTAACGGGCGGTTCCAACTTCACTTCAATTGAATGTGACAGCAGCTCTCTCACTTTATCTGTCATGACAGTGTGTTTCTGGAGCCACTTGGCATTAACCACCACTGTTTTTCACCCTCAACATTTCCTCTATAACAATAGCTGGAGCCTTAAAAAATGTGCATGGACAGTTTATAAGCCGTCACTCTTGAAATCTACAGACAAGAGAAGAAAAGCAAGATGAGCAGATGAGTGACTGAAGGAGAAATGCACAAACTATGTGCTTGTGTGTTGACGCGGAAGACGAAAGACGACTACACAACAGAAATGCAGAGTTCATTTATCTGCTTGGCCAAACCTGCAGAGTATGCTATGATGACAGAAACAGATGGACAGAGAGGTGAAGCGAACGGATGAGTCAAGAGAAAAAAAAAAAGAAATAAAGACAAAAAAGCAAGTGCAGATAAAAAGGACAGGCACGCACAATATCACAAAGCTGAAGAAGAGAAAAGAAGAAAAAAAAAAGTGCTGGAAAGTCTAAAAGATGTCCAGGTGGGGAAATTCTGGCAAGAGCAGCAATGATCAGAGTGACTGGGAGATTTATTATTAGTTTAGTGTAACTTTTAATCCAGCCGGAGGATATTGGCCTAATAGTGGACCTGTAGACAGACAAACTGTCGTCTCCCAAGTGGCCGCCTCCTTTCTAATGTACCCCATCCTGGAGCTCGCCAAACCAGGCAGGAGAGAGAGTCTCAGGCCGAGCACCCCCTAGAGCGCCACTTTAAATCACCAACGGTATTGAGAGCCAATAAACAGAGAAGGAGAGAGAGAGAGAGATGGGATTTCATATGGACAACCATAAAAGGGAGGACAGGTTAAGTTGGCCTTGGATGGACTGTGATGGGATCACTGTCAAAGAGGGAGGAGAGGAAGAGTCCAACATCCACTGATGAGCTTTCTATGAAGACTGATCTGAGAGGAGAGACTCAGCAGTGCCAAAGAATGGATGAAACCACAATTTTGAATACCCAAAAGGCATTGGTTTCTATTGAGCCAACACAAAGCGAGCTCAGTCTAACTGTAAAGACTATAGGATAGCCATCTTTAAGATTAAACCTTTTTTTTCCCCCTCCATTGACTACAAACAATGCTCTGTCCCTCAGGACCAGCTGAATCACCCGTTTTCATCAGATTTAATGAAAGAAAAACTATAACAAGGAGAAATGTGGACTGGGCGCTCTGTAGATTATCCAGAGTAACAGGAAAATTATTTCTGAAAAAGACAAATTGCTGTTGAACCTATTAACCATTATTTTTAAAGCTGCGAGCACCACAAATGTTATTCCATCCAACATATATTCCATTAAATTCAACAGACTGAAGGAATAAATCTCTGGGATGAATATATCACCGCCTGCACTAATGAAGGGATATTTTCCACTCAAAAAAATGATCATTAAGAGAAAAAAAAATTACAAATACAAAGCAGGTACTTCCAAAATGTGAGAACTCAAAGACAGCCATGATTTAATGGTGATTCAATCAAACCATGCATCAGTAAATAATAAATGGTCTTTTTCTCTGTGAGGTGAAGGCCGGCAGCCAAAGACAAGGAAAACAAACTATACTAAATGACAATCCAAGAATGGGATTCACATTTAGGGAATGACTGTAGCAACCCTAAACTTTCTATAAGAGGTTCAAGAATACTGTACATACATGTGCCTGCACACATGCAAACAGACACTAATCTCTGACAAGGTGATATATTGGCGCATACACTCACTGCACTCCCATTACTTGTAAATACAGGGCAGCTACAGTCCACTGTGTGTGTGTGTGTGTGTGTGTGTGTGTGTGTGTGTGTGTGTGTGTGTGTGTGTATTAGATTGTCTCTCATTCATCAGGGGAGAAGCAGATTCTCTGCCTCCCCCTTGCTTCGTGTCGGGAGCTGGTTCAGCAGGCTAAAGCCACATGTGATTTATCCAGCAACCTCACCCACCAACTAATCCTCCACACAGCTGCTGAAAATCAGCAGCCTCATACATTTCACTCACACACACGGACTTCTGACAAACATGAAATAGGGTCAGCAAGTTAGGAAATAGGAGAATAAAGAAAACAAAACAAAAGATCATTAACTTTTGGGGGATAAACATTGATACTTTATCTGTGTAAAGACCTCCACCACACGCACTTCTTACCTATTTGCATGACCCGTCCAAACACTGAGGAGTTGTCCACTGTGCTGCAGTTCCAGCGTCGATGTCTGAATTGATATTGGCACTCTCTGATGCCCGTCTTGGCCCCTTCGCCAATGTACTGCATGTGGTCCTGGTAGAGCTGGCAGAGCTTCTTCTGGCCCTGCGACAGGCCCACCAGCTGGCTGCACAGAGGCTGGGCACCGATGATGTAGGCCTCTGGGATCAGTAAAGGATTCATGGCCAGGGACCTGGAAAAGAGGGGAAGACAGGCAGATAATACTATGTTTTCACTCGTGTACTATTACGACAAAAAAAAAAAGTGTCTTTAAGTCAAAGTGTGGGGCACTTTCATTGATGAAACTGTGATTGCCTTTCGTCACTGAATGTACAAGCTTTTCTTCGAAGAGGAGTAGAACGGACAGTAAATGGTGAAAAGACACACGCACTGAGAATAAAGAAAAGTAAAGCAAGAATGCAGGAAGGAGAAGACATGGCATTTCATTTTTTTTTTTTTTTTAGGTAGGAACAGAAGAAGAAGAGTGATATGCAGGGACTTTTTCATCTTGCTTATGAAACACAAAACGTTATCTGGTTGCACAAAACCTTCCCAGTAGACTTTTAAAATTTGCGGAATTCTGTCCACAGGTTGGAAATGACTATTTCAATATGAAGCCTGCAGAAGGCAATTAATAACATTACCACAGTGCCTCAAGGTGCTTACTGAAGGTAACATTAGGAAGACATCACTGTGACAGAAACGCTACAAGGCTGCATACACAGAACATGGTGATGACAAAGAAAAAGCCAGAGAATTTGAGCCTTGCACAACCTGTCATGTAAACTAGAAATCAGACTGAAAGACAAACCCGGGTAGAAATAGAATAAAACAAGGTCAACACGTTGCACAGTGGCATCTCAGTTTTTAACGGGCAGAGGAAGAGAGATCGGCCACCGTCATGAAAGTCTGTACAACTACAGAGATGTTAGTTTTTAGGCTTCACAATTTTAATGTTGTTTCATCGTGGTTAGAAACAGTTTTCACCTATTTCGAGTTCGGAGGGGCTAAAATGTATAATACGACACACTGATACGTGATGGAAATGCGCCTGATTTAGTGCATGTTCAGGTTGAGGAGTTACGCACTCGCATTCTACCGCATGAAGAATAAACCGATTGTTAAATTTTAAATATCTGCTCCACTCAGTAACAGAAAGAAAAGGGGATATAAATGTACAGGAAGAGAGGGTTGACACAGAAAGAGAGAAGCACTAGTTTGAGCATCTGGTTCCAGGCCACAGGACAATTAGAGCAGCCCATCCCTGAGCCCCCTGAGAGAGACAATTAGCCCCCAGTGTAACCTGATCGACCAAGGAAAGTCTGCAGCAAACCAACACACTCGATACACAAAAAACACACACAAAGAAGAATCAACAAATACGTCAACGTACACATGCATCTTGAGACTACCTGACACACACACACACGATTGTATCAGCTTAGTGACCAACAACTAGAAAGATATATAATATGTCTAGTCGTTTTAGAAGTCGGAGGCTCAAATGTGTGTTTTATATACAAAAATAATCATCTGGGGATTTCACATTCTTTTATTTAGTGTAAATAAAAATGGGAAAAGGGATGTGGAAATGTTTCATGGTTGTGAGAAAGATACTCAATATTTAATTACACAAAAACTTTGAAATGGCTGCAGCATGTAAAGAATGTGATTTTACTTTTTAGTAGAGTTTCTATGGTGACTGGTAAAGAGTGTGGCCCCTGTCAGAGGTGGTCTTTGTTTCAGCGTTACAGACACAAATACAGAACTTTTCTCTTAATAGTGGCAAGACACACACACACACACGCATAGTTCATGTTTTCACATATTTTGATGCCCATTCATGAACCACAGCATTCTATGTTTTCTATAATATTCATAATTTTGGTTTGGCAATATGTGAAGAAAGAAAATAGGGGAGAAAAAAAAAACTCCAACCAGAAAAGCTAATGTGCTTTAGTCAGCATGTTGTATTACTCTTTATGTGGTGCTGAGAAGGCTTACTAAGCGCGCGCACACACACACACACACACGCACACACGCACACACGCACACACGCACACACACACACACACACACACACACACACACACACAAAGTAAAGAGCAAACATAAACACCAATTAAATGTCTTTTATTGCAGTATCACTGCCAATCTATACCTTCTTTCATGGCTTTCAGTACGGCATTTCAATCTGCAAATGCGTTTTGTGTACGAGTGAGAATGTACAGCACTGCTCTTTGAAGGATGATAACCTGCTCCCACCATGTAAACCCACATTTAAGACAAACCGTGAACAAATTAAGACACACACAAGAAATACTGTATATATGAGGAGAAAATGAATGCATACCACCACGAGTTGGCCTCCACCACAACCTGCATGAGGAGTGTGAGCAGGGTGAGGGCAAAGACACAGTGTCTGGAGTCCAAGAGGCTGCCAAAGGGCCAGCAAGCCGGCCGACACACACAACCAAGTCCCAGGTTCATGCTGCCACTGATCTGAGGGGGAACAGAGAACAATATGCATGTCTGTCTGCTTGGCACATCATGTTTATTAGATGATACAGAAGAGACAGAGACAAATCTGTGAATACAAAATATGTGAACAAAATATTCTTTCAGCTGTATTCCTGCATATCTCCACACGCAAACAGCCGGAGCTGTGCGTGTGATGAGAGCCCCGAGGCCATCGAGGTTCGCAAAGCAACGATTTGGCACCAGGTCTGAGTGTGAATCATACAAGGCTGATAGACGTGCAGTCAGAGAAGACACAATGACCATGAAATCCCAGATAGATGCATTCCTGACATTTCACTTCCCTCTGAGAAATAGATGAAGCAGGATGGAGGCCTGTTCAATATGTTGTTTTTTTTGTTTTGTTTTTTAAATTCAAAAACCAATTAAAACTATTTATTCTGGCAGTTGGATGCAAAAAACGTATAAATTATAAATCCTGTAGGACCCCCCCCCCCCCTTATTTTACACATCTTTTTTTTTTTACCCTGCTTTAACTTCCTGCGTCTTTTCTGGACAAAAGAAAGTTCTATTTAGTTTATTTACGTTGATAATTTCCTGAATAATCACTATATTTGTTAAAGACATCAGTTTTATTAATTTTAATAATGCAGAATTTTGTCAATTTGAATAAATTAATTATGGAAATCAGGGGAATTAAAATGAAAACATGCATTTATTAGGGTTTCGTGTGCGCGGATGTTCAATACTGACCAAAGGCAAAAGCGCCAGTTTCTCTCTATATACATATATATATATATATATATATATATATATATATATATATAGGGAGAGAAAAACTGGCGCTTAACTGGCTGGAGTTTAATTCCTATCCTGATCATTTCGTAGCCACGTCCGCGTAAGGTGAAAAGTATTATACCGTGCAGCTTTTTTGCGAATCGAAAACCACATTTCTTTAAGGCGGAAAAAGTCAATTATCTCCAGAGGTCTTTGGTGATGCAGTTTGGCTGCCATTTAGGCAGAAAACGAGTTCAAATAATTACCCCGAAATTCTCAGAGTCAAACCGACGCGCCAGCCTTCCACTTGTGTGAATGTTGGGACTGTGAGCGGCTCTAATTTGTCACGCTGTGTTATTTTCCAGGCTTCGAGTCGTGCAGACCTGGGCCTGCCTAAAACTCATTAAAGACGAGGCCAAATTCACCATCGCTCACCCGGCGCGCGCGCACGCACGGAGACACGCACGGGCATGTGCTTTCATTTTGCTTGCCACCTCGGTAATAATTGGTGAGCTTAATGCCCTTTGCTGTTCTTCCACCTAAAATAAAAGCAATGGTCCACAGAGAGCGGTGGTTTGACACCGATTTCAAACCGAGAACTGAAGTTTTTATGCTCCACTGAAGCGGATACAAAAAAAAAAAAATCAAGTTCAACTAATTATTAGGCGATTTCTGCCAATCTTTGAACACCAATTCAACGAGGTTGGCATGTGATTTACATTCTTTCGTGTGAACCTTCAAATGAACAGGTTTTGTGGTTATTTATGAAGATGTATTAAACATTTCGGACTTTTCCATCGCCAAAGCAAAGAACGGCAATTATTCAATTGAACTCCCGATAAAACGTGAGGTACTGATATTTTGTAATTTTTTCCCCCCCTCAAGCTTTCGATTGTTTATAAGTAAAAAAAACAAAACATCGTCTAAAATCAATATACATCATCATGTCACCATTTTAGACGTTTGGCACCCTCAGCACAAGCTGCGTAACTCGTGCGCGCTGAGACCCCTCGAAACGATTTGACCCGGGCAAACTATTCCTCGAATGACTAATGACTGCCCTGATAGTTTCTGTGAGAGAAAGTGGCATCGAATGACCACATTTCGGAAAGAAAAAAAGTCAGTCAGTCAACATGATAAAACCAAACAAAATCCGTGTGGTAAAGAAGCATCAATGGGATTTTTTTTATACATAGAACTACAATGACATTAAATGTTTCAAAAAGCCTCAATAAAAGTAATAATCCTCATATTTGTTTTTTTTTCAGTAAATGATAAATGGAAATAGTTAAACGCCTGATAAGATAGAAGCACAATATTTTCTGAATAATGGTCATTTTTTGTTGAGGAAATCGGAGGTACCGACTAATTTTACAATGGTGGCAATTTTACCAACATTTTAAAGTTCAACTAGAAAATAAATAGTGTCGAAATGCTCTAAAAGAGTAAAAATGACAACTTGTATTCAATGAATGGACCTTATTGCGCTTAAATTCACAGTATGGCCCACATCGAGTTATACTTTCAGTAAGTTTGCGGATGTATAGACATAGTATGAAAAATTATAATAATAATTTAAAAAACACATTTATCTCTCATTTAATATTTTGTTGAATGTCCACAACAACGTGTTTTATTGGTTGACGTCCACTTCATGAATCCAAAGAATGAGCGTCTTTTCTTGCCTGTCCTGATGTTTACAAAAAACCAGGAGAGGGAGCCAGGTACAAGGGATTGATGGGGAGAAGCAACACAAAGAACACGGCCTGAGGACCAGACAATGCTTTATAAAACCAGATTTTTAATCGTTCAAAACGTTTAGGTACTTTTTTTTAATTATTATTATTTATATAAAGGTAACCTGTTGCTACATTTCTGTTGGAATCCGTGAACAGCACGACATCGACGTGTCGCTGGAGTAAGGAGGAGAGATCAACATGTTTGACACTTCATATCTGTCAAGAGCTTTTGTCCTCTTCCAAGAAGAAGCATCAGTCCAAAAGCATGCAGCTGAAATACAGTTTTCCACATGGCACTGTGCATGGTTACTCACCAGGGATGACAGTCCGTCAGAAGCTGTAATCCAAACTTTCTGCAGACGATATCAAACCAATAATCCTCGTGCAGGCCAGGTGGATTTAAGACTTCCTTTTTTCCTGAAGGATGCGCTGAAGATAAGTCTCAGAGTTTTATCCGGATCTCTTGGAAAGTGCTTAAAGTTGGTGGTGTAACACTGAATGCGCACAGTTCGGACGAATCAGTGAAAGCGCTCCGTGCGCTCAACAGCTTAAACGTCTGGTGGGAAGCAGCGAGATGTGTAAAACGTCTACAGGCAGTGTGAGGAAACAGTCATTTCCTTCAAAAACTCAGTGCGGTCACTATTAACAAATTGAACCTACGGCAGCCCGACTGGCTGAAACAGGAGGACGTACTTTGTTGGATTCTTTCTGAATGAAAAGCGACTGACTTAAAAAAAAAAAAAAAAAAAAAAACTGTCTCTCCCAGTGAAAACAGTTCCAGACCTACAGGTTAAACTATATCAAATGGAAAGACTTGTGAATCGTTGCTCTGCACGTTAAATCCAGCCGCTCAACACGCTCAGGTCATAGCGCGTTTTACCTGCAGAGAGATCCACACGGTGATCCTCGCCACAAACGACTTGTCAATTTACCTTCCATCCTGTGCAAAAAAAAATAAAAATGCTTTCGACAATTCCCCAGCTCGCTTTAAAAGTCCTCACACGCCGAAAGAGGGAATAAAAAAAATTACATCAAATCACAATCAACCGGGTCCAGACAGACTTGGAGCTCCAGAGAACTTTGGGCGATGACGGTCTCCAAACAGCGCGCACACGGTGCCAGTGACAGGAGCGGATCACACTTCTCGAAAGGCTCCGAGTTCGTAGTCTTGCCACCGTGCGTCTCTGTCTGTGCTGAAGTGCTGAAAAGAATCCCTCCGTCTCTCCTTTTCTGCTCCTCTCACCTGCTCCAGTCGCCTCCTCTCTCAGACTAGCACACACCGGAATGGATGCGCTGCGCAAAACCTCCGTACGGCGCATGCGCCCCTCACAACGCTTCCAAATCCCCCCCCCCCCCCCTTTTTTTTTTCTTCTTCCACTCCAACTTGAACAACCGAGGAATTCCGACGTAAAATTACGGGGAGGGAAGAGAGAGAGAGAGAGAGAGAGAGAGAGAGAGAGAGAGAGAGAGAGAGAGAGAGCGAGCGCAGGGCGGAACAGGCTGTAACAAAACAAGCGTCTCTATTACCTAAAATAAACTTATAAAGTACCAGGGGCTATTACCCTATCCATACCAGAGCAGAGTTAGGATTTTCACTGGCAGGAGATCGAATTACCACTCAGAAGAATCCATATCGTGTGCTTATACAGGCTGCTCTCATCACCTGAAGGCCTACCAGCACTGTGCTGGTTGCTGTAATTATTATTTTATGGTACATTATCTCAAAACATGCAGGCGGAATCCGTTCAATAGTTTTCAGTGAGCCCAATGTGGAGTGTCAGAGGGCAAAGTGTTTAATAGTTTGTGTGTCACTGTAGATTTCTCAGTCTGCAGACTGGGAGAGCATTCAAGGGTGAAAGCCATGTTACTTCCAATTGCACCAGACAGAATTTCATCTGGATTGCAGGAATAGAGATAGAATAACAGTCAGGAAAAGAAGTGAAACAATGCTAAAATTAATGGAAAGAGGCAGTCACCTGAATAGCTGGCTATATGCCAAAACAAAGACTAGCTTGAGGTGATAGAGGGGGAGATTATTATGCTGATCTTGCTGTAGATTTAATCAAGTGCCATTAGTTTTACGGGTCTGCTGCCTTCCTTGATCATGTTGATAATGGGACATTTGGCTTCCGGCATGGTTAGCCTTGTGACTTTTTATAGCCGTCTGACATATTTCAGGTGCAAGGTTGGATATTCTTTATAGGTAGGTACAGAGAGCCGTATTTCAAGAACATGTAAACTCTATTTCGGGATGTACAAATGCAATAGAACTGTACGTGAAAAAGAAAAAAAAACCCTACCGTGTGCTCATGCGAAGAAAAGTCACAGAAAATGATCAGCAAACCCACATATTCCTAAGGTTACCCACAATACTTTCACGGGTCCCATGATTCTGCCAGAACGTGTCAGCTTTTTCACATGCTTCAGACTTCAGTGGGATTTCATCGGGACTAAAAGTCTCAGTGTGTCTGTGAATACCTGTGGCAGGGTCGAGTGCAGGGAGCCTGCAGAAGTTGGCGAGTGCTGAAACTCTGTTCCCAGCTAATGTTTCTATGGTGGATGCTGGAGAGGCTGTGACTGTGTCAAAGAACACTTAAAACATGCTCAGCCGCATTTCTGACCCTTCCCCACCATCAGCAGTACCACCAGCAGCACCATGGCTCTCCGCCCCTCCCTTCCCTCTATACCCCCACGTTCCCCTAGGAAGAAAACCGGGCAACATCTGGCTGAGTTTATGAGGGAGAGAGAGGGAGAGAATTGGTAGACCATGAAAACTGTGAAGAATTCTTTCTTGGGCAGTGCAAGAGTCTATTGTTGTAGCTCCCATTAGTAGTGGTGAAACTTTAATCTTGTGAAAATAGTCTTTCTTGCACTCAAATTTACCAATAACACAGGCGATGTCAGTGTTCATATTATTTTTTTCAGATTAAACACATGTTGCAGGTCTTGTGAAAGCAACTTTTATTCAAACAAGAGAAACAAGCTGACCACTGCAAAACACTGTGGAACGAGTCAAGGGTGAATAGTGTTACCCCCAAACTTTCCCAGTCATCACAACCAAGAGAGCAGCACAAAACCACACTCACATGCACACGCACACGCACACACACGCGCACGCACGCACGCACGCACACACACACACACACACACACACACACACACACACACACACACACACACACACACACACACACACACACGCACGCGCACGCACACACTGTACAAAAACTGTGCATATTAGGTTAACGGCCAATGGAAACACTGTTATACTGTTGAATTAAATCACAACAATATTGTACATACATCATCATAACCTCAAGTCAACCGCAGAACAGTGAAATGACCATGCTTTAAAATGCAAGTCACTTCATTATATTCAGATTAGCCACTCAGAGTCACAGGATTATTAAACACACAGTGAAAAAAAAAATACTCATCAGCATAAGTCACACACAGCAGTAATGTTTTAAAAAAAAAAAGAAGAAGAAAAAAAAGAGTGGCACTCAAAATGTTTCACCTGTAGAAAAACAAAGATAAAATGATATTGGTTTGTAAAACAAATGCACAGCAGGCAGCCAAAAAAAACACAAGGAGAAACATAGAAACACACTGGACGGCTGTCTTTGCTTCCACATATATATATATATTAAGATCCAGATTTTTCACAGAAGGTGGAAGCTGATTTTTTTGTGGGACATCTTCAAGCCCATATTTCACAATTTTTTGTTGCAGGAAACGTAAGAGAGCGAGTTTAGAGAACCAACAGTGGTTTACTCATCAGCGTCGGATCAGAAAGGATTCAGTTCCAGTTCAGTCACGTGTCCCAGCAGACTGGGATGTCTCCTTTGGCACGGTACATCGAGAAGGTCTCTGTGGATTGTGGGTTTCAATTTCCATGTTGTCATGTTTCTAAAAGTTTGATATTTAGAAGTAGAAGTAAACACGTGCACGCCACTGTGAAACAGTCTATAACTGGCTTGTGTTTACACTCATTTCAACTGGCTTACTTTTAGCTGCACTTACAGTCAACAGGAGTGGAGTGACTGTCAGCTAATGTGAAGCCAGGACTCCATAGCACCGCAGCACTCTGAAAGGAATCCAAATTCCAGTCCATTGAAAACAACTAGGGAAATAAAGGCAGTGCTGATATCCGAGTGGAAGATATTTACACACAACGGTCCAGGTTCTCAAATGGTCACTGTGTCAGAGAGTGATGGAGGCAGCCATCAATTAAATGGAGGTCTCTGACCATGCTCTGAAATGATGCAGGAGTCTGGGCTGCTGATATGTCTGGTTCTCAGGGTTTTAGGGAAGACAGTCTGCATCCTGAAAGGTTCTTCTGGGATTCAGTCCTCTGATACCTGGTTCCACAAGCAGCTATCAAAAGAAGTGTTGAGAAACAAAAAAGAGTCAGTGAGAGTTCAAACACATAAACACATAAAAGTCAAACACATATGATGGTGCATCATTGAGGATGTTCGGTTGTATTTCATTTTCTGCAAAGACCTGACATCATACATGGTTTTTGGACAGAGGACTTGGATACTCAGTATCAATGTCGACATTTGGTTTGTTATTTTCCCTAAGCTATAGCTTGACCATTTTCTTCCTCTAACTGTCTGGCGAACCTCCAGAGCTCCTTAAGAATTCTCTAAATGCAGCTGGCAGCAACCCAAACATCAAGTGCTCATTAATAAAAAAAAAAAAAAAAAGAGAGAGAAAAAAAAGCTTGTATTGGAATGTGTCTGTTATTCAGGGTGCACAGCAGTCAGCAACAACTCACTTCTTTCCTCAGGGCTGTGAAACAATGATGTATGTCTAGTAAGCTGGAGGCGCCTCATTGGCTGAGCAAACAGACCCCAAAATAACTACCAATCACTAAAGACGTTATCATCAGTCACTCAGGGAGGGCACAGCCAAAGAACTTCGAGACAATCTTTGTATGTAGGGCAGTGGGTTAATGTAAGGTACATATTGAGATAGAATCTCGGAAAATCTTGAACACAAGAAGATGATCATCTCTCAAATGTTGCATCTTAGCTCAGTTGGTGTTTGAGCAGTTCTTGACCAGATTTGTAGGGTGGCTCACATTCTTCTTGCCTCACTCTGATTGGCTGCGATGCAAAGAAGGACCATCCATTACATTCAGAAGTAAATAAACAAGCACAGCAATTAAAGTGCCATCATTTGTTATGCAACACAGGGCATGTGTGTCCACATGTAACTCTGCATGTGTGTAAGTGTGATGTGTATGCGCACATGCTTTTGTGTGTGTGTGTGTGTGTGTGTGTGTGTGTACCCCACTCTCGGGTTTCTTCGTCATTGACTTCACTTAAATTAATGATTTGGGGGCCCAAGAATCAACAAATATGGCCCCCGGCAGGGTATAATGGAGAGCAAGAGCTGCCTGTGGATGTGTTTGAAGACTGCTCCTCTTTCTTCTCTGTCAGCACCTCACTACCTCCGCACAACAGACGCATTCACAACACAAACTCGCATTCGTGACGCCTGTGTTCACGTTGTTAATGAGGAAGTGTGTTGCTATGTGGTCGAGAATGTGTGTACGCTTATTGACCTGTGATTATTTTACATGTCAGCATGTTGTGACAGAGTGTTAAAATTGGGTTAAACTTCACGTACTTGAGTGAAGAGAGCTGCATTTTGGTTTTTGACCACAACTGCTCCAGAAATGGGATAAAGCAAACCGATCTAAGAGATGAACGTGAGATGATTCAGTGACGCTCAGACAGCAGTGACAGGGTGCGTAAAGCCACTTCTCCACAAAGGTCAAAGTCGATCATTTTCTGCATCATCAAGTCTTTCAGGCAGCCAAATAAAGCTGTCAATAGTTACAACATCAATATTTCTTATACTTATTGTTATGAAACTCAGCGAGTGTGGCAGCATTCAGTAGCTTATCTTAATATCTAATACCAAGCACCTGTATCTCACGCCTCAGGCAGCCAAGCACAGAAGAGGACATTTGTCAGAAAGTGTTGAAAACCTGAAGGAGTAGGAGAGAGTGCTGATGTATAGCAAGCTGTTGGGATGTGTACTGGAGGCGAAGGAATGTGATGAATTGCAGCGTAATGTCCAAACCCTGACCTGAATCTTCACGGCTTCTGATAAAACCTAAAACATCACCACTTGACACTCACTCCAACAGATCAGATGCCTCCCATCCATTATCATACTGAGCCACTTCACATGAAGTGGGTTTCCAAGAGAGGCGGGGGAATATATGTGCTATGGGCGAGCTACATATGGTAAAATACCATTACCCTGTCTCCCTGTAACTACAATCAGCCATTCCTATCTTCTACTCCCTGTGTAACCCTCATCCACCTCCTAACTCCTCCACTCTCAGTGTGCTTGATGGTGGGATCAGACAGGGTGACCACTTTCTCATATTAATACCAGTGAGTCAGGGGAATGAAAAAAAAACCCTGACATATTAAAATGGTTGACATATTAAAATGTGCAGCTACTCTGAACAGAATATGACATTTATGGTGGTTGAGAAATACATTTTTAATAAACGGTGCATTTGTGTAGAATACATGTTGTTTGTGAATTGTATTTCCCAACTAAAGGTGACATTCAGTGATAAAGTTCAGTGTTTTTACAGTAAAGCTTTCTATTTTTGTTATCTTATATGTTTCTCACTGAATTGGTCGGTATCTGAATTGATGAATAGCAATTCTGAGAGTCTCAATGCGATGGAGGCCAAAACCCTGCTTGACTTCAATCTAAACTGTGGCGAAATGGCTTCATGCAGAATTTTGGGACCACCAATGTTAAGAGTGGTGCTCTTTCACTTGGAATTACTCTGTGGTTAGTGTTCTTTCAATCCTACAGAAAAAAACCCAAAACACACTAAATTCAATTACCAGTACAAAGCTTTAGCTCCCCCTCTTTAACTCACTTCACCAAGAGGAGAGACGTAAAACAAGTGGTTTGATGATGTGAGGAGTCAGACAGCGGGTGTGAAATACAGACAGAGAGGAGACAAAGACTGAGTTGAATATGTTCTGTTGAAATTTTTAAACATGTATCTTTCTGTTGAGATACCTTCCAAATTCAAATGCATGACCACGTAATTTATCATGTTTTAGAGAGAATGACGTGTCTAAACTGAGAGGTAGTTTTGACAAAGGGCCCAGTAGAAAAGAGCTGCTACAGTTTTGTCGAATGCAGACATTTGGAACAATGACTCAGTGGTATAAAAGTGCTGAGCGTTACACATGATACATATTTATGGCAAATGTGAATTCAAAAATTGGTCAGGTCATCATTGATGTGAGGTCAGACATTCCTGTGAATCACTTAAAAGTGACATTAAAACAAGCTCCAGATCTGTGTGCACATGTCCATTCCATCACTCTGAAACCATAGCCTTTGAAAACCTCAAAAATATGGTCCACATCAAGTCGTCCCAGGAAGAGAAGGAATATCTCCTCCGTAACAATTGCTCCAAGAGCTCACTCCTTCCCTCAATTTCTCCTTTTTTCCCCCCTCTCTCTTTCTTTTCTCTGCCTGACTTTTACAACTTCCTCCTGGTTGGGGCTGCAGCTCTAACCCAAACAAAACTCCATTTTTTAGTTATTGGCCCTCATGGCATGTAATGGAGAATCAAGCTAATTATCCCTACAGCTGTTTTCACTTGCTTTTTATGTAAGCAATACCTGGCTGATCCAGAGAGCAACAGTGAGGCCCTTCTTAGCGCTCCAGGCCTCCAGGCCGGCTGGAATTAGAGAGCAAAATGCCAGCCCCCCCCCCCCCCCCCCCCCCCCCCTCCTTGGTTCTGGCTGTGTGTGCCCCTGAACCCATCTCCCAGCACACAAACCCAGCCTAACTCAGCTCGACCCCCGCACACCCTGAGATTCAATGTCCACTCCCTCACACACCTCTCTAACCCCCCTTTGATGTTCCACAAAGCTGCTCCTCAACATTTCAGACAGATCAATGTGACCAACGCTCATCTTGTTCCACTGGTCGTCTTTGACAATTAATGTAGGAGGTGGACTCGGGCGTGGTTTAGGTTAAATTGGATCCATCTCCTGCTGTCACACGGCTGGACAGATCCAGAGCAAGGGCACCAGAGGGTAGAGAGAGAGAGAGGGAGAGAGAGAGAGAGAGAGAGAGAGAGAGATGACGGGTAAACTTAGAGAAAGAGAGCGATGGAGAAAAAAAAAACAATCCTTCACAGGCTAATTACATAATTTCCTTCATCTGAGCAAACACATGCTGGGTGAAAGCAAGTGTGAGCAAACCTCACAGATGCCAGGCCAAGAGGTGCTGACGAGACTTACTGCTGCTCTCCAGAAACATACAACTCTTGGCACAAAGAAACCAAGGCAGATCTCAGAGGCAACATCGTCTACGCAGTTTGAAGAAGTCTCATTTATCCTCCCTCGCCCGGTAATCTCAAGGTAAAAGTCACTGACACTCAAATAAGCAATTTCTGGTGTACTGTTTCCTTCTCAAACAGTTCATGTGACTGTGCAACCAGAAATCTGTTCAGTGCAAACACCACTAGGTGGAGTTGACTGTTGTTGAAAAAAAAAATCTCATGTATCAAATTCATTAAACTCTCATGGAGAGACAGCGTGCATCTGAAAGTGAGTCAGATATCGTGTATGCTTCACATATGTCATTTCTGAGTTTGCCTCTTGTTCAAACACCACTTCAGTGGCGTGCACTGACTTTGTGTGCCTCATGAAATTGACATCTGGTTTGAAATTAACGGAGACAGAGAAGGAGGCAGACAGAATCAGACACTAGTAGCAATTTTGAAACTTCTATTATTCCAGCCAAATTACAGTAATGACCATGCCAGCTACAAAAAGTAAAAGAGCAACTCTTCTTTCCAACTTTGTCCCTCTCCCTGTCTCTCTTTTTTTGTCTCTAATCCGGTAAGGAATGACGGAGGGCTCTCTGTGCAACGGTTGTGAGTTTCCCGTGTCCAGCCATGGTGTGCTAATGTACAAACGATACGGGTGGAATCTGCAGTATACCTGCTCTTAATGTGGAGGTTGTTTTGACACGGTTTGCACACTAAGACACAAGAAGCTCTTTCCATGAAGCGCACACGCACACACACACACACACGCACGCACACACACACACACACACACACACACACACACACACACACACACACACACACACACACACACACACACACACACACACACACACACACACACACACACACACACACACACACACACACACACACACGTTGAATACAGCAGTGCACTGACTTGCATTGGTTTCCTGCATACTCATTCTAAATTGGGATAACTACTTCTTGCCTAACCTGGATCTAACCTTAACCTTAGCATAGGTTGTCAATGTATCTTCATCTAATGGTTTATTGATTTCCCCTAAGGGAAGCTCAATTTATGCCCCCACACTGACATGACTTCCCCTGGTGTGCAATCAGGTTGACATCCCCTCCACTATAGAAGAACAAGGACTCCCACACAGACATGCAGGCATTAAACGTGAACAGTGATGCAGTGATGTTATAACTCACACACAGAATAACAAAGGCCTACACTCCACACAGTTTCAAAAAGGTATCAGTGGGACATGTTCAGATATTCATTAATCACTCAAAAAGCCAGAGGCAAAGGAGAAACTATGCTCTTGTAGGTTCAAAGCGCAGGTTTGCACAACAACAGTGAAAGGTGCAAGGAATGCCATCCCTCAGTTCCCATGCGTTTGATGTGTCCCTCCGAGCACTCAGAATTTGCTCTCCAGCTCATCATCTTTGCTTTCCATGATTCCATGTTTTTCATTTAGCATTGTGTGAGTTACAGCATCTGTTAAATGCAGAGAACTTCACTGTAGATCAGTGACATGTGGACCAAAGTCTGTGTGTCAATCAAACCAAACTGTTCTTGTTTTTATTATTGTGGTATCTCCGCTGTGATATCACATCCCTTAACCACACCTTGACCTGAATTTTTAACCTTGAACTGCGGTGGTGGCGGCCCGTCAGAGCTCAGGCCTAAAAGGCCTGAACACGGCTCGATCTTGAAAGCAGCGCAGGCCCAGCCGGGCAGGGGAGACAGGTGAAACCTGAGCCCACATTAAAGCATCTCCATCAGGTAGGAGATCTGGGGAGGCCTCCATGCTCTCAGTGTTTGCGGGAGTCCGGGCCTCTGAAGCCCTATCTCACCTCCATCTGGAAAGAGAATCTGAGGGTAGTATGATGGTTTGATAAGAGGTCATGCCGACTGACACGGTAACAGCCTCTCACCCCCATTTGCAAAAAAACCAAGTGGATGCAAGTGGTGCACCCTCATGTGGGTACGGGAGGGAGGGAGAGCTTGGTGTGTGAGTCTGGGAAGGAGGAAGGTGGGAGGGATGAAGGTGAAATGCACAGGACCTACATTTATGGAAACAGACTAAATAGAGATTTGTGTTTCTTTCGTCTTTCTCACTTGCTTTTTTTTTTTTTTTTGTGATTTTTAAGTTGAAAGACATACATACAGAAATGTGGTAAATGTGGGGAAAATACATGTCTGACATAATATTATAATTATTATTTGTGTTTTAAGGAGGAAGGACATTTTCCAGACAGGAGATAGAGAGTGGGTTCAGTGTCAAGACCTTTTCCTGAAAGATGGAAAAGAAAGACAGAGAGCCAAACAAGTGGTGAAAGCTTTACTCTGCAAAAACATCAGTATTGCGGAAATATATTTATATATACCACACATTTCTTTCTTTGGCCTTTTCTTTATTTCTTTACTCATTTGTGTACATTGAAATATTCCTGCGGTGCTGATTCAGGGAGTCTCTCCATCATGTTTTCTAGGGTGCCTTTAAGGCTCCACCCTCCTCTTGATGTCTTCTCAAGATGACATCAACTCCACTGACCCATCAGTTTTCACTCCTGACCCAACTAGTTGCTTCCTCTCTTTAACTGCCCACAGACTTACTGTTTCTCCATCTGTGCTTTATTGCCCATAGCTCAGTTCAGGTTCCTCTCTTAACTGATTTACCCTCCCATCACACCAGATAAAATAGACAGAATTCCTTTTCTTGACTCCAATTTTTTATAGAATACAAATGGAGGAAAAAGAAAAGGGAGTATATCTTAAAGTGTAAAATCTGTGACGTGTGCTGCCAAAGATAAAAGGTCTGGACATAAAAAAGGTTTTGCCTGTGCTAGTTTGGTCGGGTCAATCATTTCAACAAGTTCAGCAAATTAATGTGTTCCTTGAGATTTCAATCTATTCAGTAAGAATAATACTTGGTGTATGTGTGTGTGTGTGTGTGTGTGTGTGTGTGTGTGTGTGTGTGTGTGTGTGTGGGGGGGGGGGGCGCTCTCACTCCGTGATCATGGTAAGAAAAGTCACTGGTTTGATTCTGGATGTGAGCCTTTCTGTGTGAAGGTCGCATGTTCTCCCTGTGCACATTTTCTACAAGTACTTCAGTTTTCTCCCACACTCAAAAAATATGTGTCCGAGGTTAACTGGTGACTTTAAAGTACCTGTGTAGGTGTGAATGAGTGTGATTGTGTCTCCCTGTGATGGACTGCCAACCTTTCCATGTTGAACCCTGGATTAGATAAAGCAGAGTAGAAGATGAATGGGTGTATGGAAGTTCAGACACAGATTTACATACTCAGCTACACCCTGGACCATCTTCTGGTTAATCTGTTATATGTTTAAAGTGCCAGGAGACCTGTACTGAGCTTCCCACCTCTCTCACTCTAGACCTCAGTGATGTTTCACATTACATGTCACGAACATTCTGCCCCACTCCTGTAGTCTGTGCTCTCTTTTAACCTTCCTCCAGCATCTCTGAGAGTGGAACTTAACTTCCTGATGGCCACAGCGACCAGCTTATCTGCCTTCTTATGACATTCGGTTTGTTGTTTTATTGTGCTCTGTCTCTCTTCTATCGCCTGAAACCAACTGAAAGAGCAGAAAGTCTCTACCTCTGAGTCTGATTCTGCAGAAAGTCTCCATGACTAAGCCTGACTTTGCAGGTTAAAAGGGAGTTTTTCCTTCCCACTTCTACCTATTCTTACTCGTGTGGAACGTTTTTTTCTTTTTTTAGTCTGTAAAAGGACCTTAATATGAGTATGATATTGGACCTCAATAAATACAATTGAAATGAAAATGGAATTGTACATTATAATTGGTCACCAAATACTGAAGCTCATAGTTGTCCATTGTTAACAATGAATGAACATATGTATTCCACGTTGATAAAAATTGGGTTTCCGATCATGGATTTCAGTTGTGCACATGACATAAATTCAAAATGAGCCAGCAAACAGGCTTTAGACAGTGTGACAAAATCGAGTTTGATGTGGACTGGGTACCTTCATGCTAGCACAGCTGCATTGTGGCCCTTAATGCTAGCTAAGTCTGGTTTCAGGAAGAACCATTCATGTTGTTGGTTGAGTCTGTTTGGTGCTCCTGAGGTCAACATAGCCTCAGGACATGAGGGATATAGCATATAGGGATAAAGAGGGAGGCTTTCACGGTGCCTGGTGGTCTCTACCTTAGCATGACCTTTGTATCAGTGTGTTAGAGAAAAGAACGTCGAAAAAAAAACTTCTCCAAAGAGCCGCTTCAAAAGTTGCTAATTCTCTGCATTTCTCTCTCAGAGGTGGCATGAACCAAAGTGGCATGTGTCGAAACATGTTGCACACTCATTAATTTAATTGTTCACATAGCAACCGAAAGAGCACATTCATGTGGGTTTGACTAATGTTGTATTTCCAGCTACACTAATAACTTAATTAAATATGAACACCAGATCAAATAAAAGAGAGTGTTTTTTGTGGATTAAGTGCATACATTCAAGCTGTGAGGTCTCATGGCCGACATGCACACCGTTGGACCCTAGAAGGAGGAGGAAGAGAGAGGGAATCTTTCTGCAGCCTCAGGGTGGAGATAGCTCCATGGTGGGGAGGTGGTGGTGAGGCAGAGGGAGGGGAGTGAAACAAGGGGGCACCTGACAAGAGAGGGAGTCCAGAAACACACACATTAAGGTGATAAACAGTTAAGTTATCTGCGGCAGTCATGATTCCTGAAAGTTCTTTGACCTATAAAAGGTCTCGAGAGTACTATAAACCTCTACACATGTAAATGTTTCAGTCAGACTAAAACCACAGATACTCCTCGCGCAGCCATCTTGAACCTTTAACAACCTTTTGGAGCACTTTGTATGACAATATGGAAAGCCCCTGCCAGTGAAATCTAAAGGGAAATACTGCAGATCATAAATAAGCATCGTAGAAAGTGACAGGTTTGGCTCTCTCTGCAGATAGAGAGTAAATAATCCTCATTAGATCGGAGAAATCTCCTCATACTTTTGTGATATTTACTGCTGAAATCACCCCGTACCCATTAAATAAGCACCGATAGAGCCATCCGCAATGACAAGTGCTCTTGCTTGCACTGAACATTAAGTCTTACTGTGGGATTAATGCTACAGGTTATGATGCAAATATGTTCTTGTTATGATAGCTAAGAAAGATATAGAGAGGAGCTGAGACTGTAATGTAAGTAAACCTGTCTGCACTTTGTTTATGAAAGTCTATGATGTGGAAATATTGATGTTCTGGTTTAGTTAGGGATCGCTTTTCAACTCTGGCTCTTTTAGATAACTAAAGCTTTTGATGTATGATGTGCTGCTCCAAACATGTTACTGCTATCGAGACTGAAGAGGATCCTTGTAGTTCACACAAAATGACCAGCGAAAAAGTGATTCAGTGAGGCAACTATTGCAATATTGTGTGTGTGTGTGTACGGGCAGGTCTGTGTGTGAACTTGGTCCATTTTGTCTGGGTGGTGCTGGGAATAGTATCGGCTTAAGGCTGAAAGAATTCAGGCCTCCCAAGCAAGGTCATGTGCTGATGTTTAGTAGGAGCTTTCTCAGGTCACAGACTGTGACTTTCAACCATCACTCACATTACTCCACATCTCTGAGTAGGTCTGTTTCACTGGCATACCTGACATCTCTCCTCTAGTTTGCTCTAATGATAGGTGACAGCTGTCTCACTCCACTTACCCAGTTAAACTAAAAGTCGACCCAAACACTTACTCGACATGGAATGAAAATGCATGGTAGTTTGG